>NW_020455371.1:745568-773692 GCF_003342845.1 Nothoprocta perdicaria | reverse complement strand
CGGAGAGTGTCTGGAGGAGGAGACAAAATGGCGGCGCGCGCGGGGGGGGGAGGCGGAGGGCGCCGGGCGCCATCTTGAATTAATCGCTCGGCGGCGCCAGCGCCTCGGCGCGGGCCGGGCCGGAGGGGGGAGCCCCTGGCCCCGCGCGGCTCCGCCGAGCCCGCAGCCTCCCCACCCCCGCTTCTCCTCCGCCTCTCCCTCCTCCTCCTTCCTCGTCCTTCCCCCCGCCAGCGAGTGGCGGCGGAGCTCGGCGCTTTCCGGCCCGCGGCGGCTTCCTGCGCCGCGGCGGCCGCCCGTGCCCCGCCATGGCGCGGCGGCTCCGCGGGGCGCTGGGCGCCTTGGAGAACGAGCTCGACGCCCGGCGCCTCTGCGGGGCGTTCAGGAAAACACTGCTTTATTTTATACTGTGTCTGCAATGCCCGCGCCGCTGGCCTGGCCTGCAACAAAAGAGGGAGGAAAGAAAGACCATCGATTTTTTTTTTTTTTTATAAACTAAATTACAGTGAAAACAGCAGTATCAGTCGCCCTGCCAAAGCAGGGGGGGGACGCACGGTGAAATAAACGGCTAAATGATTACCCTGCCATACTCGTAACATTGTTTTTATTCTTCCCTTTATTCCCCAGCAAGGCTGGGCGCTCCCCGTTCCAAGCCTTGCCTGTGCGCGGCGGGAATGCGAATTCCCACCTGGATCCCGCGCGCGGCCGTCCCCGTGAGTGGGTCACTCCGGGCGAGCCGGGGCGCCCGCGGGGCCCCGTGGGGCGCGTGGAGCTGCCGTGGGGCGCTCCCGAGCCCGGGCGCGCGCCGGGGCCGTTGGCGTGCCGGCGTTGGGCTCTCGGGGCCTCGCGTTCCCCGGCGTGGGGCTGCGTTTCGCCACGCAGCGAGTTGTGTTCTGCCTCTGCCCGTGGATGAGCTGGGCTTTCCTTGTAGACAAAGGAATTTCCTATGGATCTCTTTTTCATTAAGATGGCTTTTCTGAGGCCTTTTATCTTTTCCTACTCCCCCCCCACTTTTTTTTTTTTTTTTTTTTTGAGAGGGCGCAAACAGACAAACTGACCAACTGGCTCATTAAAGCTTTTCCCTCTAAGTAACTCCATTTTTGAAGTTGCCCTTTCTTTAAAACATGTCATCTTCTCAATTTCTTATTTCACCTTGACTACTGTGGTAGGCCAGTTATGCCACTACTTGTAATATTACAAGCTATTAAAACGTCTGTGTGGATTTTCTTTTGTTTTTCAACTGTTTGACAAGATGAGATTTATAATAAATCCACCAATTTTGTTCATAAACTTACTTTATTGTGTTGCTAATAGCTTAATACCATTTAATCTGTGAATATATATTTTTTTCTCTGTGCCCTTCCACTTGGAAACATTGCCTTGACTTTCACAAAAGCAGAAACAACCAAAAGATCTCAAGACATGTCCTTGAGTAAGCAGTTAAAATAGTCATCTTGCAAGAACTAACTGAATTAGTTATATTTAACTGAATTAGGTATATTTCAGAGTCATATTAATTCTCCATCTGTATGAAGCTGACAGACCCAGAGCCAAATAAAAGATAGAGGTACTTAATTATCTTTTAGGAGGTAGAAAACCTGGCATTAAGGACCTAGGCTTGTTGTTGCTGTTGTTATTGTTGTACCCAGTGGTTGTTAGGAGAGCAGTTCCCAAGTTCCCTCATTTTGAACCACAAGGCAGGTAGATCTGGCTGTGGAGAAGGGCTAAGTGTAGGGACGTGGCTGGGGCACCTGCTTTTCTTCAAGAGTTCAGGTTCCCAAACCAGAACTGAAAAATGCTTCTGTCTGCCGACACCTCCTCCTGAGGTAAGTGGCTGTCAGGACTGCCTGAAAGAACCAGCAGGAGTTTCTGGCCTCCTTGACACCTTGCGGGAAAATGCCTCTTCGTCTTACGATGTCGCAGAGTTTAAGGTCTTTGCCAAAGAACTTGAAGACCTAGGCTTGGTGTGGTGCTTGCAGTGAGAAACTTTGATATTTCTCATGTCAGAGCAGTGTCTTACGACAAAGCTGCAGGTTGGTACAGAACTGCTGGGAAGACATCCTTTGCATTGCTCAGTCTGGGCCACCGGGCTCATTTGCTGACCAGAACAAACATGAAGAAATGTGGCTGGTTTGTTTGTTTGCCTTTCCTGTCTGTTGGTTAGGATATTCAAATCCTGAAATGTTTGGAGGATTTTTTTTCCCCATCCCCGGACAAAAGCCCTGATGGCTTTTTGGATTTCAGATTCGGATTTGGCCACCTTTATCATTTGAGACAGTTCCGCTAAATCTTAATTTAAATGCCTACCTCCTCTTTTGACGCTTTCTGCAGCACATTTCTCTGTGTGTGTCTTTCTCTGCTGAACTTGAGGGCTATTAAGGTCCGTATTGTCTAGCACAGCTATAGGGATTTGCATACATGAATCTGTTGGCAGGATCAGGGCACAAAAGTGCATTATTGGAAATCTTATTGAAGAACGTACTCATTTGGCGGAGAGATGTGGGGTTTGTTTTGTTTTGTTTTACTTATGAACAAGAAGCAGCACAAGTGGCAAAGCATAAGGCCATGGTGTTTTCAAATCTTGAAAACCTACTTGCCCGAGAAACTTCCTCAGCTTCATCACGTCAGTGTATGACACGACATACAGAGTTTTGCAGAGTCCCTGCAGTTGAAAAGAGCTCTCTGATCAGAGGAGGCAGTGCTGTTGTGCTGCGCGCGCTTGAAGGTCCGCGCTGTCGCTCCTGGAGCTCACGTCCTAACCAAGTTGCATCACCACGAGTGCTCCAGGGCCTGGCACTCGTGTTCGGGGCCACAGGGAAAGTGCAGCTGTGGAAGGTGGGTCTCGGAGGTGAAGAGGGTGTGGAAAGGGAGAGGGAGGAGAGCCTCCTTCTCTGAGACAGCAGGAGTTCGAGGGAGGGATAGGATATTAAATGTATATGCATCAATCACAAGAAGTGGGAATTTGCAGTGGAGCTGGTGGCAAGTGGGTGATGAAAGCAGGAAATGAGAGAAAATGAGCACCACTTGCTCCAGGAGCTCATGAGGAGCTGGTACTTCAGCCTGGTTGGGCTCCAGTTGGCCGGAGGCTGATACGTGTGAGCGTAACCCTCCCAGCCTTGGCTTTCCCCAGAAGCCTGGAGAGGGAGTGCTGCCTTCCTGTGCTGTGCGCGCGGTGCCTCAGGAGACCCGAGAGAAGTTCCAGCAATTTTTAATCCTTTCTGCCTCCTCCAAGAGGGGGGAAAAAGTGAAGCTGTGATACAATCTTTGCCACAGATTGACTTCTAAATTTATGAGTAGGAGGGTTTTGTCGTGTGAATGGTGGGAAGGCACTGGAGTTGCAAGACGGAGGAAAGAATGAGTGAGTAAGTAATGAAAGTAATGTAGGTAAAGGTGTAAAAGATTGGAAAAGACTGAAAGCAGAACAGATGATGCTATGAGCAGGAAAGAAATTTGTAGTTGACTATGTGTGTACTTAATAGGTGAAAATTGGGCCTGCCCAATTCTTAGTTAAATAGCTGCGTGGAGCCTTATTAGTCTGCTCTTGCTTCCCTGGCATGGCAGAAGTTGAGGTGCCATCAGTCTTGTGTCTGAGACTGAGCAACACTCTTCTTCTGCTCTTTATCTTGGAAAAGTATCTGCATCAATAGATGCTCCCGTTAATAGTCCATGCTTGGACAGAAAAACTTGGCATTTGGAATAACTGCGAAACCATCTGTGTCCTGTTGGATAGCACAATGACTTGTTAGCACAGCTGTCTTTAAAATCTAGGGCTTTCCCAACTGAACATCAGACCAGAAGTAGGGAATTCCCTGGAAAATATTCTACACAGCAGCTCTTTTTCCTTTGGTTTAATTTCTGGTTATATTTCATCCTCAACTTTTAAAAATGTATCTTTCTGATTTATAAATTAGGTGATCAGCTGTCAAGAGTTGAGAAATTTGAGCTAGAAAGTAAGTGAAGTGTAGAAAATGCTTGTTGCAGATTATGGCTATGGATTTGTATTTTGAAGTAATTGATCATTTCTGTGAAAAAGAAAAAATATATATTCTTGTCAAGACTTAATGTAGATATTAATTGCCGACATTTTTTACAAAGTACGAAATATGGACACCTTCAACAGGGTCTTAATCTTCCTGTGGGCCTGTTGTGACAATATCTTGGAAGGAGGCAGGTTTCTGCTCATCACAGTGAAAAATGTTCTTACCTCTTGCTGGTTCAGCATCAGGAAACCAGTTGGATTAACTTCAAGGGACTAATACAGGTTTATATTAGGTCACATTTTAGCCCAATAGCCTGACCCTTTTTCTATTGAATATATATGAGCAGTAAAGCTTAGATGGGAGTTGTGCAGCTTTTAGCAAGTATTCCAGCTTTTTGGTTTGGTTTCATGCTTTTGTTAAGAAGAGTCTTCAGCTGCTGTTGTGCGTTTAGAAAGTGTTGACATTCTCTTAAATAATCCAGCGCATTTGGTGCTTCCTGAGAACTGGTGAAATTTTTGCTATAAAAGCCAATCAGTGGTTTGTCTAGGGGCAGGTTTCTTTTAAATGTTCCTGCATCTGAGATTCAGAATCTATGATACAGTGTTCTGGAACCATCTGATATTGATTTAAATCTCTGAAGCGGTATAAGAGAAATAGTAATTTCCTCCTGACTGCCCAACTTCATGAATGCAAGGGACATCTAGAGTGAAATGCATTACTATCTGTTAGTCATCCACTTCAGCTTAAACTTCTCAAGCCTCTTGGATTTGAGGATGCTGTAGCCCCAACAGTGAAGAAGACCTGAGTGTGAACATACCCACGCGTTTTCTTAAGAATATATTTATTTTTAAGAACGTAAGCAAATCTCATTTCCTTATTTTGTCACATCTCTTTCTTGATCTCGCACTCCTTTTGTGCAGGCTGTGCATGTTTGGTGCTACAGAGTAGTATTTCTGGAATCCCAAGCAGAAGCCCTCTGAAATCTGGGCCATCTTACAGCCAAGAGGTGTTTTTTGTTGACTACCATATGCCCAGAATTTCATGTTTTCCTGTGATGACTCTTGTACAGGCAGAAATAATCTTAGTATGATAGTTGCTAGTGAAATAACCTTTCTTTTTTACCTTCTACAGACACTGTGACTGATGAGAGTTAAAGGCCATGGATGAAGATGGGCTTGAATTGCAGCCACATGAGCCAAACGCGTTTTTTGATCCAACAGGTCTGTCAGGAGATAATACCTGGATAAGAGTGTCCGCATTAAATATTGTTGACTGCTGGAAGTTTATTTTGTCTTTATTAAAGTTGTCGATGATTTTGTATAAAGTGGTCCCTTTCAATCGGTTGGTTTTGTTACTCGGAGTGATATGAACGAGCTGATTCTGTGTTGATTGTTAGGATGTTGGAGGATTGTTGGGGTGATGCTGGAGAAATGGCAGAATCGCTTGTATTCTGGTGCTTTATCTGCCTTCTCTATTTGCCTGTCTTAGTTGTCTAAGTGCTATTGTGATGGCTTTGCTAAAAAGCTATATCGTATAAAAATTGGAGTCAAACAAAAGTAGTTTCAGTATTAAACACTTGAGTCTGTTTAATAATTTAAATGCCGTTTTAATTATCTTTTTCAGGAGCTGACGCAGCCCATATGGATGGAGATCAGATTGTTGTGGAAGTACAGGAAACAGTATTTGTTTCAGATGTAGTGGACTCAGATATAACTGTGCATAATTTTGTTCCTGATGATCCAGATTCTGTAGTAATCCAAGATGTCATTGAGGATGTTGTTATTGAGGATGTTCAGTGCCCAGATATCATGGAGGAGCCAGATGTGTCTGAAACTGTCATTATTCCCGAACAAGTGCTGGACACAGATGTAGCTGAAGAGGTTTCTTTGGCTCATTGCACTGTCCCAGATGACGTTTTAGCTTCTGACATAACAGCAGAGGCGATGTCGATACCAGAGCATGTACTGACAAATGAGTCGATGCATGTACCTGAGGTTGGACATGTAGAACACGTAGTCCACGATAACGTCGAGGAAGCAGATATCGTCACCGACACCTTGGGAACAGATGTCGTTTCGGAGGAAGTCTTGGTGGCAGACTGCGCGTCGGAAGCAGTCATTGACGCCAACGGGATCCCTGTGGAACATCAAGACGAGAAGGGCAACTGTGAAGATTACCTTATGATTTCCCGTAAGTGTCCGGGCAAAGCCATAAAATTTCCCAGATTGGTGCCCCGGGTGGTGGTTGAAGTATCTGAGGGAGGGCTCGTAATGATGCCCAAAATAGATGTTCTCTAGTATTGAGCGAAACAGAAGTCTCACAAATGTGTTCAAGATTTTTCTCTTCTCTCATTTTTGTTGAATGTGTGATAGCTAATAGTTCTCATGAAACTAATGCAGAGAAATACTAGCAAATGTGTGCCTGGTTATGAATTTGTTTTGTGGCATTTTATAGAAAACGAACAAAAGAGTAAGAATTGCAGTAAGCCAAATGCTAATTGCTTAGAATTAACTAAGAGAAAATAAATAGGCACCATTTTAACGTTCATGTGTATGCAGATTAGTAAGATTGGTGCCAAGCTATTAAGAGAACAGCAGAATTATTTTGTGGAAAAGAGAGTCAAAACCAAGAGGGTCAAAATCTTTTTTGGGAAAACTAAATGTTGTTTGTTATCCTTGTCTGTTTTTTTGTTGTACTTCCCCCAGCAGCCCTTCCCATTTGTAGTTAGATACCAGCAGTGATGCTTTTCTTTGCTGTTAGGATTTGTGTTCTTGATGAAGCAAAGGACTATGCTGTTCACAGGAAGAATGGGTATTGCTGCTCATAGCTGAAGAGCAACCTTAGATATCTTCATCTGCTAATTCCCTTAGAAACAGGGACACAATCCACCAGAATCACGATATGTTGAGAGACTTCTGGAAGGGAGTGAGGAAAAAACATTGCAAATGAGCAGGCCTTTTTATACTGGGGATATCCATTTGTGCAAACTAGAACTTACTCTTGGCTTATTATTTATTGTAATGCTACTCGATACAACACCTAGGAATATCAGAGTGCCCTTCCTGGATATTTGTTTTTCACAAAAACAGAAAATTCTTTTAGCCTGCTTATCTTGTTTGATTGCCATTTCATATCACTTCAGATTTGCCCAGCATTAAATGATGCCCCTGATGAGGCATATTTGATGCTCTTTTAATTATGCTGTTGTTTTGGGGTTTTTTTGATTTTTTTTTCCTTTGGGTGCTTCTTTTTAAATGTATTGTAACTTGTAACTTGTTTTAATTTTATTTTCTGTGCTTGTGGATTTTAATGTTGCTTCTCCTTACCTAGGATCACTGCATTTCTTTCTTTATCATCTCTTGAGTTCCTTGAGTAACCTTGTGCAGCCATGTTTTGAGTTTATATGAGGTACAGTTAATTCTCTATTATCTGGGAAAACAATGAAATGGGATAATGGAAAATACTGGTAACACAAAATATTGTGAAATTAAGCTACAGGAATAAAGAATTTGCAGAGCTGAAATCGAGAGGCGAGATCAGGGATGATGCTGAGTGCGGAGCACAGACCCCAATGAAATTACGCTTCTCCAAACCAGTACAATACACTAGAAACGTGATTTTCTGATTTGGGACCCCAGGTGGGCGACTGGGAAGCAATTCCAATGCTTCTGCACTTGCAGCATAGTTAGCCAACAACATGGACCAGTCCCCCCTGGAGAACTGAGACCCGACAGTGCAAGGGCTCTGCGGATGACCCTTCTCCGATCTTGCTCCTCGACAGCAGCACGTTCAGGTGCCGCTGCAGCCCGTGCGCCCGCTCTTGCCCTGCAGGCTGGATTCACCCTAAAGCAGGGGGGCAGAGAGAGGCCCCTGGGGCCGCTGCCCTTTGAACCTCTACAGACGGGGGTCTGCCTGCGGGGCCTGGGGCTGTCACGCGTCCCCTCGCGCCGCTGCCAGCGCAGCCTCTAGGACAGCGGGGCGCACGTGGGTGCGCACAGGCAGGTGCCATGTGGCGTGAGCACCAGGCGCTCCATAACGAGGAAGGCTTTGGCCCTGCCTGCTGCCCGGAGTGGCAGAGAACGTAGGAGTTTAATGGCCCGGTTGTATTGGCATGGTCTCCGTTTTCAGCCAGGCGTTTCTGCAGACACGTGCGTTCCTTGCTTTATCGAATATCAAATGCCTCTTGATAGCCTTGCCCAGCGCCTGCTGTAGCTTCCGAACCTTAAGTAAGGCAGCGCTTTAAACAATCCTTTTGCTACAAAAAAAGTACAAACCCAAAAGTTATTCATGTTTAGAATGTAAAGTATGTGCTACAATTCCGTTTAAAGGGAAGTTCCCGATTACCACCTACTGTGTATAAAGCCTGCCCAACGAGTCCTTCTGGTTTCGAAGTCGGAGGCGAGCACTTTCCCTGCAAGTCAAGACGGTCTTTCCAAATAGTCTCTCCATTGCAGGGAAAACATTTGAATTCATTTCCATTTCTCTACGTCGGCAGTGTGTGTGTTTCTTGATCTTCTTTGTCGACTCTGTTCTTCACTTACACTTAGGTGGTTTTTGAAAGTTAGTCATATCAACCCAAATTCAGATTATTTTTTCCTTCTGAACCTATAGGCTTATGCTGGATTCTGGCAGACCTTGAATTGCTCAGGCAACTGTTGGAAGAGAATTTTGCCTGCTGTTATAGTAGGCAAGTGTTGCTGCTTCCTGGATCTGGGAATTTAACTGTCTTCAGAATGCTTTTGCCCATCTCCTTTTTTTAATCACTTGAAAAGCAGGGATTGGCACCGTTTTCCTTTTGTGGTCCTAGGTTTCTCAGTCTGTATTCTTCAGTGCAAGCCACAGGAAAAAATCCTTTGCTCTCTTCTGTCTGTCTTTTGCCTCACTTTAAGTGTTTGTGCCTTGATTCCTGATAAATTGTGTCAATTTAGCTTTTTTTTAATACACTTTTTCCCTGTAAATTCCTTTTCTGAAACCACTAAGCATATGTATGTGTATATATGCTTATTTATAGCATACACATACATATGTATATGTGTATATATGTATATATACACATATTTGTGTATACACATATTTGAAGAGATATATATATGTGTGTGTATATATATGTATACATATATATACACATATATAATATATGTATATATACACACACATATACACATATATACACATATATGTACATGTATACATATATATACATATACACATATATGTGAATATATGCTTATTTTTCATGGTTTCAGACATTGTCTCTTCAAATCATACCGTCCCCATGTGTTTCATTCTGTGACTATCTCTCAAGAAACTCACTATTTTAATACTTCTTTTTTTCCCGTTTACATTCAATTTAGCCTCTGTCTTCTTATGTCTTTGTGTTTCCATTTCCAGTATAATGCTTCTTGACACAACTTACATCATCACTTACCTTTTGATGTGCTCACTCACCTCTTTTTTTGGATCCCTAGCCTGTTTTTTTTGCTCTATGGTAGGTTTGAGGCACACCAGAACTGAGTCAGATATTTGTTCATTCAGCAGAGGATGCAAACTGCTACTAGTCAGTGCTTAAAAGGATTCCAGGAGGTTTGAGAAATTAGTTTTTCTTGCATGTAAGCCATAGCAAAATAATTCATGAAGATTCTGCATAGAGCTTGGTCAGAAAAGGATAAATTGTGTTCCGGCACACGTCATGCCAAGGTGGTTGGTGGTAAATCTCAAGGTTTAGAAAATGATTCCCCCCTAAGTGAAACGGTAATGCTGAGATTAGTTAACTCTTAGGGGAAAATGATAACAACAGGTCATGGGCTAGTCAAGCAAAATAGTACCTTGCAGCTGGTCGTATGGTAGAAATTAAGATTTTGACTTGTCTGATTTTATTTGATTTGGCAAAGTCACAAAGACAAAAAGTTGATCTCTAGTGTATGCACATTTCATGGCAGGAGAAGTGGCAGTGCCCAAGGGAGACCGGTGGAAGGGAAGCCTCACAAAGTTGACATTCCCCATGTAGCATGTGGATTCAGGAAGTTATGTGATGCTTACAGATACAGGGGCTATGCTGTGTCCATGTCTTTGCTTTGAGTTAGAAATGTCTTGGTTGTATTGGAATTAACACTTTTCATTGCAGGGTCAGAACCTGGCATGCTCAAAGAGATAAAATAATGGCTCCATCCTTCCTTATGTGTAGATAAAACCTACCTTTCCTCGTGTTTGGGTATTATGTTTAAGTTGAAAGCAGTGGACATGATTAACAAAACCATAATGTGCATGGGGATAGGCAGTTGGTCGCACCTGGTGTCAATGGTATTAAAATTAAATAGATCAGATTGCTTTTCCCCCAACCAGTTGGGAAACTTGCTTTGCCATTAACAAAATAACCAGGCAGTAAAATTCACTTTTTTTGATGGACTCATTCTCTGCTATCAGGTGAACTGCAGGTAAAATGTATGCATCAGTGATACGTGAACACAGTCTGCTTGGGGAGTAGAGCATACTTATCATCTCTCTTAGAGCACACATGGTAGTAAGCATTGGCTTTTAATACTGGCTAAACAAGGCTGCTTCTTTCTGCGTGCAGACAAGTGTGCCACAATACACGTTTTGTTAGTGGTGGAAGGAAGCAATTGGGAACATAAAGTAAAAGAGGAAAGAACAGCTTTGGTTTTTGTCTGCTTGCTCCGTACACAGATTTTGAAGTGTTAAACTAGAATCAAACCAGAAATTCTCTTAGTAGCTCTTGAAAAATTGTCCTAGTGTGGTATTTACCTGTGAGCTGAGGTGTCCTGCTGCTGAAGTAAAATTCACCATTTTCGGTCCTTTAGTTTTCCTCACACAATCCACATAAAGGAGAAACTGTAGGAGAAAAAAAGCTTATGAAAACCAATAAAAATAAGGACAGTTTTCTAGCTAATTTTCTAGGCATAAAAGGCTGGAAGGTTACAAGATCTGTGTATGCTGAGACTTTAAGTGCTGGATATAAAAAGCTAAAACTTGTGCACCATTTAAGTAGATGCACTATGTAGGATCTCACACTACTACTCTCTGGTACAGGGAAACTGGCCTGAGCTGGATTTTAAATATTGCTTTTATTTTTATCAATGCGGGGGGCGCTTGTTTCTGTCCCAAGAATGCGGCTGGGTGTATTTTCATAGGAGGGAAAGATACAGGAGATAGTTATATTGCCTGGACATTAAAGATTATGATATTATGTAAGTTGGTTACTTTAGATATAACATCTTCTGGAAAACAAATGCCCTTGTAGTAGAATAAATACCACACAAAGGATGTGCTGGTAATAGCTTGTTTCTCTTTGCTTGACCCTTTATTCCTTCTTTTCTTTCTTCTTGTTTGCTTTTTGTTGTTTTCTACCCATTGTAGATGAGGACTAGGTAGACTTTAAATAAGGATTGTGCCATGTCTTTCAGCTGTTTTCTGTTTCCTTTCTCATCTGTTTGTGCTTATAATAAAAAGAACAAGCATTACCTTTATATGGAAGTTGTTAATAAAATATTGGAAATGCATAGTTTTGTGTAGCTGTTTCTTACAGATTGCAATATATAAAGGGTAGGCTCATCAGTCAGTGAAATCAGTGAAGAATATTACCAAACTGGCCATAGACTGCTTTCTTAGAATGTATTTTACACTAAGTGATGTAATTCCTAATCTCTTTTCTCCTTTTTTTAACTCAGAGAATTAGTCTGAAGCTTTTACTGAATCCTTTTACTCAAGTAAAGCTAGTAGAGAAAACACAGTAATATCATACACTTCTTTTCAGTTCATATCTGATTTATACACATGCACAATATGTGGCAGTATTGGAAAAATGCCATTCTCTCTCTCTCTCTTTTTTTTTTTTTCCCCCTCTAGTATCTGGCTTGTAGATTTAATCACTGCCCAGGGTCTATACTAGAAAGAAAGTGGTCTCTTCCATAAACTTAACTATTGCTTAAAAATACTAGTTTTAATGTTGCTTTTCTTTAAAATTTCAAAGCGGAAAAATATTCAGAAGAAAACAGTAGCAGTGGTCCTTGGGTGAGCTGGGTGTGTGGGGTACCTTGATGGGCTGTGAATTGCACTGACAAATTCAGATGTCATCAGAGGTTCAACTTCAGCGTTGATCGATCAGATATTTGCGTATCATTCTCTCTAATTATGAGACAGGGACAAAATGAAAAAGCAGCAACAACACAGGGGAAGTGTTAAACACGAATCAGGTTTCATAACTACTGCTAGCACATCGGTGAGCCTGTGTGGATAAATGCTTATTTAGTCAAAGGACCAAATTTCACGGAAGTGGGGCATTGCTTGAGGGAGAGAGATTCTCTTTTGCCTCGTTGGTCTCCTCCTGATTTTTATCATGTTCCTTTTTCTTTCCACTCACTTCTCTTCCTGCTGTTACCCCTGTGCTGCTGTCCTGCTCATGGCCTTACTCTGTCAAGCCCTTCAAGGGCTTCAGTGGTCCAAGCCCTACCATCTGCCAGGGATTTATTTTTATTTCATCTGGGGCAAGTTGGACTGTTTCTGCACAGCTGTTTCATTACACTTTAGTGGAACTGTTAGAAAAGATTTAGCCTGAATAGCTGTTGCATTTTTAAAATATCATTCATTGCAAAGGGAAGTTAGGGTTAAACCAGTTATAAATTGGATAATAGATTTTTAAAGTCACATTGTTTGAAAGATGACTTTGAACCTGTGTTGTTTCAAAGAACAAATGGAGCATATTTTTAAAATCCAGAATTCTTCTGTTTTACAAGTGTTATCAAGAGATACCTCCATAGCTAAGTAGTTTATTTGGTTTTGTTAGAAGAAACAAGCCTGTCTCTCATATGGTACCACATAGGTTTGGGGTTTATTTCAATTACTTCAGCTCTAATTTTTCTTCCTTGAGTCTGTTCCAGCAGCAGTTGAACTTCATGGCAGAGTTTCCCTTTGGCTTCAGTGATAAAAAATCAGTCTACGCTGACTTGAAAGCCTTCCAAGTATCCATGTGTGACACAGGAAAGAGCCAAGTTAAAGGAGAACAACTGCATAAATCTGAGAGAGGAACCAAAGCAAGTTTAGTTTTTCTGTCAGAGCCCTGGAAGCATTTGGCATTCTGTGCATCTGCCAAGGAATGTGTGCAAGGCAGCCCAGTCACTGAATGGGCATCCTGTGAAGCTCCATAGTTAACGTGACCCAAATAACATCTTAAGGTTTTTACTTCTGAAATGCTCCCAGGTTTCAGAAACGACACGTTATATTGTGCCTTGACACAATGTAAAATCATTTTTAAACACCATTCTTCTCAAAAACTTCCATATGGTGGCCGTGGCTCATGAACTTGGAAGAATGGCATTTGATGCTTCTCTGCTGCTCTTCTGCTGCAGAGAGCAATAGATTTGCTGATTGCAATGCTTCAGAAGTTCATCTGTGACTTCTCATTGCCTTTGGCTAGTGCTTGGTGATTGAGAAATTGTGCTAGCATTCAGTTTTTGTGTTGATACGTGAGACAGAAGATGTGCAAGTTTATCTGATGTAATGCTTTATGTAATCATCATGGCAAGAAAATAGTAGTAATACTGGAAACATTTTTAATTGCTTTTTTAGTAGATGTTAAGTAGTAAGTTCTCATAGTTACCGAGTAGCAAAACTCATGAAACTACCCCCATAACTAATCATAGTGACAATAAAGTGGGCATGTGGCATTGAATATTTTGTATGCCGTAGGTGTGGTAGTTTAAAAAAAAATCCACAATATTTATTGTGCGTTTCTTATACTTCTTTTAGTTTAAATTTTGTGTCTGGTTATCATAAGTGAAAATTATACCTGGCTCTGAGGGAAACGTATCAGCATCCGAAAGGCCTTAATGAACCATACAGTCAAAAATTTCAAGTATGTCATCATGGTCAGAGTCCTTAAGTAAATTCAAGACTATGAGAAACTTCTGGGTTTTGAAATTGGGAGATTCCTTGAAGGTCTGGAGCTCCTGGGTTTGATTTTGCTGGTGCATCCTTAGTCATTTGCCTTGAAATCCCCTGGGTGGTCAAGTGGGACTGCGTGGGCTCACACACGCGTCGTGTACTGTACTGCGTGTGAAAGGGATGTGCCGTTTCAAGCTGTCCTGCTCCCGTGGGATGCCAGGGCAAGTTGCAGCAGTTTGGACTGAGGTTTGGTGTCAGGGCACTTCTGGAAAGAGGAGAACAAAAACTTGAGCTGAGAGCGAGGAGAGTATATAGAGCCATAGCATAAAGTCCAGTGCAAGTCCCTCTCTGTAAGGGCACTATGGGCAATGGGTTGAATTGGTGCCTCCGTGCAGCAGTGTCAGGGCAGGGCTTTGGGCTGCGTTTCTTCCCTCCCTTGGCTGGTGTTGGCTGAGAAGGATGGATATTTCTCTTCCTGTAGTCCGCATTTCTAGGCAGCTAAAAAAGCAGTAACAGCACTTGCAAGGATCCCGCTCTTCCTCTGTTCAGTGGAAATAGAACCTGTTCTAATAGAAGCTCTTGTAAGATGGGCTTGAGCAACAGCTAATGCTTCTGGAAAAGTCAGTTATAAAATTGTTAGCTGGGGAGGAGAAAGCAGTTAAAGGTGAGAATGGGGGAAGCGATACCCTAGAGGAGGTGCTGCTGTGCTGCTTTCCTCCCACCGCCTTGCTGCAGCTCACTGCTTCCCCGCTCGTCTCTCGTGTTGCTCCTGCGTCCAGTTGTGTGACTGCTGCCCGCTCGCCGCTCCCGCTGAGCTAGGGCACTGAACTACGTGCAGTTATCTGTGTGTTTTTGTCGTTGTTTTCAAGGATATGCACAAATATTTATGGGTAGGTTCTTCATTGCAATGTGATTTCAAACTGCTTTCGAGTTTCAGTAATAAATTGTCTTTTTTACCTTGTTTGTTTAATATGTGATTGGATAATTGTAATGACTTGTTTTTGTAGTGGATGATGCTGGTAAAATAGAACATGAAGGTTCTGCTGAAATTACCATGGAAGCAGAGTCAGAAAGTGGCTCTTGTAAAGTGGATGGCATTTGTCCAGAAGTCATCAAGGTCTATATATTCAAAGCAGATCCTGGAGAAGATGATTTAGGTAAAACATGCTCATTTCAGAATACTCCAACCTGACATTTGAAATAGTGCATAATTAGAGGCTGTGGATTCTCTCAAAAGTCACCTGTAAAGAGCTCTGGGTCCAAACGTTAAAAGAGTATCTAAGCTTTCTGTTTTCTGCACTTTAGAAGAGAGTTTAGTCGAAGTAACCTAAAAATAATTTCCTAATTCTTCCTGGTTAGGAGGCACAGTAGACATTGTGGAGAGCGAGCCAGAGAATGATCACGCAGTTGGATTACTCGATCAGAACAGCAGTATTCGTATCCCAAGGGAGAAAATGGTTTACATGACAGTAAATGATTCTCAGCATGAAGATGAAGATTTAAGTAAGTAGGTGGCTTTCATTTGGGGATGGGGATCTTCACTTTCAACAGTGCAGTATTCTTATGTCCTTTTGGTTTATTTTTTCTTCTAATTTTCTCTTAGATGTTGCAGAAATAGCCGATGAGGTTTATATGGAGGTGATTGTAGGAGAGGAGGATGCGGCAGCGGCCCATGAGCAGCAAATTGATGACACGGAAATTAAAACCTTTATGCCCATAGCTTGGGCAGCAGCTTATGGTAGGTGATGCTCAAACAGGTGACCTGGGCTGTAGCAAATGCCTGTGCTTGCTCCCTTTCCTCAGGATGGGGAACTGTTGGTGCTTGTGTGTGTGTGTGCACGGCCGTGTGTTTTTGAGGTTTCGCTTTAAAATGGCTTCTTGGCACAATGAGCCTTAAAATTAAAAAGGGAAAAAGAGATAAACCATAAAGCTGCCCTTTCTGCTACTGTTTTAACACTCTATTTCCTTCGTATTTTCATGATACTAGTAAGGTAAATACACAGGCATTTAGGTGAGAAGTTGTGCCTCAAGTACATGTGTCCTTCACAATTTTAGGGCGCACTAAGAGCTAGCTTGGATACAAGACTGATTATTTACAACTTTTTAAAAGGGGCAAACTGGAAAATTTTTAAATCGGATAATGGTGAAATACTGACCCCCACCTGATTTAAATGTGTCCTGGAAGGAATATATAAATACATGTTTTCACACGTGGAAATAATTAACAAAACAGAAACTGAATGAGTCATCCTCAAATTGTTTCATTGGCATGCTCTTCTCATTCAAGTAAATACTTACTTCTCCACAAAATTTGTTCTTAAAATCTGCTTACACACTCGAGTCACCCAAAGTTAGCAAATTGGCCAGTGACTATATATTTAGAAAGATACTTACGTACTCTTACGTATTACCTTGTAATTCTTTTGGCTTTACTTCCATGATACCATTCGAATGTGAGGCGAAGATGATGATATTGTCCTCATTGTATCATACAGTGCTGTACATATGCTTCGTTTCCAGTGGAAATAACTAGTAAATGTTAAAATGCCAAATGGTGTGCTGTGTGGTGTGTATGCACATGTTCAGAATGGGCTCGCTGATGACAGCCCCAGCTCTGAAAGTCGGTGTGTGAGGAACCTCCGGCTCCGGTGAGGAACGTGCCTGGAAGCGAGGGGAGCTCGCGTGTTGGCGTGGCCTCAGCCCTGGGTAGAATACCAGGCACAAGGACAGTGCTTGTGCTTGCTGGTGAGGGACGTGTGGGGCCTGGTTAGTGCCTGAAGGAAGAGGAACAGATCCTGCATTTGAAGGAGAACGTTTTGGGAAATGGAAATATCTCTATTCCTGTAAATCGTGTAGGGCTTTAATTTAAAAAAAAAAAAAAAAAAAAGCCAGGTTCATAATGCCAAACAATTCATAAATTGCATACAGAGCAGTTTTGCTGCTCATCCTGTATGTTGTTACGGATTGATTAAATGTCAAGCTAATATTTTATCTTGCCATTTCTTTAATTACATTGCAGAGTTTGAGGTTTGAGTGCCGTGTAGGGTGATGGCGGGTCACTCCGAGGTAACTTTTCACCTTGTCTCGCTAGGTAATAACACGGAGGGGATCGAGAGTCGGAATGGCACCGCTAGTGCCCTGCTGCACATAGACGAGTCCGCGGGACTCGGGAGACTGGCCAAGCAGAAACCAAAGAAGAAGAGGAGACCCGAGTCGAGGCAGTATCAAACAGGTGAGCGCCTGCTCCAGGTCACGCAGGCACCTCCCCGTCAGCACTTGCCCCTCTTGGTAGGGGGTGCCTTGCCTCGTAGAGAAACAGTGATTGCTCTGGGTGATTACTTACTTAGTCCTCACAATCACAATTACTTTACCTCATAGACAAGTGCATATTTTAAATCCTTTAAAGACATTTATGTTTGGAATTGTGCTGATTTCTTCTTTGGTGGGGAGGAGTGGGGTTGGGCATGAGAGCTTCCAGTGGAGGGGAAGCCGTCTCTGCCGTAAAGAGAGCAGTATCATGGCAAAAGGTTAAAAGCCTATGAACTTCCCATCCTGGACTAATTCCAATGTGACTTTTAAAAGCATGATGTTAGACAGCTAAACAATATTGAATAATAGAAGTTTTAAACCCCTTTTTGACCTTATGGAGAATACAGAAAACAAACTAAATATATTGCCTTATATTTATTCAGTAAGTAGTGGAAGATCTGAACTTTGTGTGTGTGTTAGGTAGTGCAAATTCTATGGCCTCTTGTTTTATGAATTATCTTCAGGTTCAGTCCAGTGTTCTTATTTGACTCTGTGAGAACAGATAGGCTCTTCTGGCATATTTGGTTTCTGCTGCTCCTGCATTATGGTCTGAATGATCTATTTGTTCTGATAAAGTTGAAAGAGCACCTGACTTTTGTTTTAGTAGCCTTAAGTTATAGTGGAAGTTCCTTTCCCAAATTGTGACTTGCCTGTAGGAATTCTCTTTTCTCTAACTGTCAGTTAGTAAACCAGGCAAATTTTATCCTTAAAATTCACTTTTAGTATTTCCAGCTACTTAGTAAGTTCTGTATCTAAAACCCTTCTGTAAAAGAGTGCTGGAGTGTGCCCGCACACCTTCCGCATGGACCAGTTGAGGCCGCCGGATGGGAGCGGAGGAGCCGCTTCCGCGCGGTGGTCTCCTCCGCTCCCGCACGGCTCTGCCCTCGCTGCAGGGTGACGCGCGGCGCCAGGAGAGGCGTTCGCCGGGGCCACGTGAGCCGTGCTCAGCGCTGGCTGGCTGAACCGCCGGGTTCCGCCGCAGGCACAAACCACGGCAGGTGGATGAGGAGCGTGTGCTCTGCTCCCTGTGCCCTGCTCACTGGTACAGGCTGGGTGCTCTTCTTTGCACCAGCATCACTTTGTGCGTGTTCTTGATAGCTGGACTCAGTCAGAGTGCATTCAAATGGAAATAGCAGAGGGAGAGAACATCTGCATGATACTTTGCATCTAAACAGATCGTTTCCTCTTATCCCTTGACAATAATCATTAATGAAAATAGTAATTCTGTCCATTTCTTTCACCTTAAGTAATGAGCTTGGTTGTTCCATAGTAAAGTATGTGTCTGCACCTTTATTTGATGAGTAGAATCGATTCATTTTCTTAATGCTGAATTAAAATTCTGTTAGGATGGCTTGCTGTTTCGGTTGTTGCGTTCACAGATTGCCATGTCATTTCCTTCCCTGATTAAAATTATACTTTCTAATTAAAAGACAATATTTAGAGGCTCTCAGAAGTTTGATAACTGTAAAGTCAATTTTTAACAAATCCCTTCAGTGTAATTTGTGTGACGTTGACGTCTTTCTTTCCTGCTGAATGCTTCTCGCTCCACAGTGCTGCCAGCTGGGGAAATGCGGACACTGCAGCTGTCAGCGCTGGAAAGCGACTGGCAGTTCTGTTTAATAGGTCCCGGGAGGTGGCACTTAGCAGTACGTGCAGGCTTGACCTTAGTTACCTGTTCAGGTCACTGTTAAGGTTGGAATAGGAAATGCTGTGAGGTACAACACTGATCCAAGTTTCCTCTTCTTTTTCAGCAATAATTATTGGTCCCGACGGTCACCCGCTGACGGTCTACCCCTGCATGATTTGTGGAAAGAAATTTAAGTCCCGAGGTTTCCTGAAAAGGCACATGAAAAACCACCCGGAGCACCTTCTTACAAAGAAGAAATACAGATGCACGGACTGTGATTACACTACGAATAAAAAGATAAGTTTACATAACCACTTGGAGAGCCACAAGCTGACCAACAAGACGGAGAAGCTGATCGAGTGCGACGAGTTTGGGAAGAGCTTCTCCCACGCGGGGGCTTTATTCGCTCACAAGATGGTGCACAGGGACAAGGGCGTTAACAAAATGCACAAGTGCAAGTTCTGCGACTACGAGACGGCGGAGCAGGGCCTGCTGAGCCGCCACCTCCTGGGCGTGCACAGCAAGAACTTCCCTCACATTTGCGTGGAGTGCGGCAAGGGCTTCCGCCACCCCTCGGAGCTCAAGAAGCACATGCGGATCCACACGGGCGAGAAGCCCTACCAGTGCCAATACTGCGAGTACCGCTCCGCCGACTCCTCCAACTTGAAAACCCACGTAAAGACTAAGCACAGTAAGGAAATGCCCTTCAAGTGTGACATTTGTTTCCAGACTTTTTCAGATACCAAAGAGCTCCAGCAGCACACGCTCATGCACCAGGAGAGTAAAACGCACCAGTGTTTGCATTGCGACCACAAGAGCTCCAACTCGAGCGACCTGAAGCGACACATCATCTCGGTGCACACGAAAGACTATCCCCACAAGTGCGAGATGTGCGACAAGGGCTTCCACCGGCCCTCGGAACTCAAAAAGCACGTGGCGGCTCACAAGGGTAAGAAACTGCACCAGTGCCGCCACTGTGACTTTAAGATCGCAGACCCCTTCATCCTGAGCCGCCACATCCTCTCGGTGCACACCAAGGACCTGCCCTTCAGGTGCAAGCGGTGTAGGAAGGGCTTTAGGCAGCAGAACGAGCTGAAAAAGCACATGAAAACGCACAGCGGCCGGAAGGTGTATCAGTGTGAGTACTGTGAGTATAGCACTACGGACGCGTCGGGCTTCAAACGGCACGTTATTTCCATTCACACCAAGGACTACCCTCACCGCTGTGAGTACTGCAAGAAAGGCTTCCGGAGGCCTTCCGAGAAGAACCAGCACATAATGCGGCATCATAAAGATGTTGGGCTGCCTTAAAGTCTCTTTCCGCGGACTTAGCGGCTGGAATTGCAGAGGAATTTTGCCTTCCGGGCAGTTAGCTTATTTTAAAGCCAATCACCTGCGATCTCACACACACACACCCCCGACACACACACAAGAGAGAAAAAAAAAAAAAAAACAACAAAAAAAACCATACTGTGCATTTGATTTGTTGCTGTATAAAATAGGATTATTGCTTCTAGTTGACTTTTATACCTTTTGTTCAATAGCGTGTTCGGAATTCTATTCAGTTTGTTTAATAAATGAAGAAAAGATGGCAACAATAAAGTTGCATTTAATAAAGTAAACCCTGTCTCATACTGAATTTTTCAACCGTAATAGTTTATTTAAATATATTTATCTTACTGACCTCGTTGATGCTCACAGTGTCCATGTTAATGCAGTTTTGTCATGAATTGAAAAAATACGAAACTTCTCGTGATGAAATTGTCCGAGGTGTGTACAAGGTGGGGAGCTGTGATGTGGAGGGCAAAGGCACTAGGGCCCACTTGATTGTCTTGGTTTAACTATACAGACTTTATGGCAGGTTAACCATTTTACAGTCGAGGAGTTACACGTCTAACATCGAACAGAAGCTATTCTGCATTTTAATTCAGGTTTTAAAGCTTAAAAAAAAAAAAAGAAATTGTTTGGGCATTTGTTATCCTTTTTTTCCTTTGGAAGATTTAAAAGTATGCTCAGATACTATGTTTATTATTCTGTGCTTCTTTGTCTTTGGAAGGTTGTACGTTACAAATTAGTCGCTTTTTTCAATTTACTGCTGACTTAATGTTGGAAACATGAAATACTGTTGTTCCATTTGCAGAGTTGGTAGCTTACAGCTGTTTGTACATGCAGGTAAATGTACTTCAACTTTAATGGTTTTATGTACATTAATATTTCTTCAAAAGAGCAGTATGTGGGTCAAGTCACATTTTTATTGTGAACTGATACAAAATAAAATTTAAGTCCAAGAGGTGCCTCGATGTTGGAAGTCAGCGTGTTGCAGCGAGCCCGTCAGGTGGGAGCGGAGCGGAGCAGGACGGTGCACGAGGGACCGCGCTCGTTTGGTGCCGACGTCCGCAGTGCGAACAGCGACTGGTGGCAGTCACGGAACTGGTCCCAAACTGCCTGTTCTTCCCGAGCCCCCGGCAGCCCTTGGGTGTTCCTGCGGTATGCGGAGTTCTCCCAACTCCCGAGCAGCGGAGGGGCCGCCGCACGGCTC
Source organism: Nothoprocta perdicaria (assembly GCF_003342845.1). Lineage (NCBI taxonomy): Eukaryota > Metazoa > Chordata > Aves > Tinamiformes > Tinamidae > Nothoprocta > Nothoprocta perdicaria. The sequence continues at coordinate 752,343 of NW_020455371.1, read as the reverse complement.
TGGCCGCGGAGCCGTGGGGCGCGAGGCCCTGCGTCCCCACCGGAGCCCCGCGCGCTCCCTGCGCTGCCCGCCGGCGCCCGCAGCTCCCGCTGCCCGTCCCCAGCTCCGGCCGCTTGCGGAATTCCGCCCGCCCGCAGCTCCCAGGTGGGGCCGATTGTAACTGGTTCTGTCCCCACTGGCGGAGCCCCTGTGGTGGCGACGGGCCCGGGGCTCCGGGCGGGTGTCCTGCGGGCGCTGGAAAGGGCCGGGGATTCCGCTCGGCACCCGGCTCCCGAGTGCTCTACATGGGTGCCGCCGCCTGCTCGCTCCTTCTGTGTCGCTGTGAGCTTGAAGTACTTGCGTGTGCCGCCCAGCTCGTGCGGGGCTCCGTCCTGCCCGCGCGGCCGTGCCCCGGCGTGCCCGCTTGACGCCCACGCCGGACTTGGCCGCGTGGCGCCTCGCGCGGAGCCGCGGGGTCCGAAGCTGCCCCGCGCCGGCTGCGTGCGAAACGCGCCCACCGTTCCCGGCAAATCCTGCAGCTCCGCCTGTGCTCGGCTGCCCGGCCCGCGGCCCGCCAACTGCCCGCAACTGGGAACCCAGAGATGCACAAAAGCGGCAGCGATTCCCACGGCATCGCTGCGGGTGTCGCCCGTTTCAAACCTCCCTTTTCTAAATATGCTGAAAGACAACACAATTTCACCCGTTTTCTTCCTCTTGCATAGCCTGGAATCACATGCATCTTTCTTTCTTTCCTTCTTTCTTTTTTTCCTTCTTTTTTCTTTTCTTTTTTCTTTTTTCTTTTTTCTTTTTTCTTTTTTCTTTTTTCTTTTTTCTTTTCTTAAATACAATGCTGAAACTTGGTTTTTTTTGTTTTTTTTTTAATAATTGAGGGTTTGGTCAAGTGGCTTTTGTAAAATGTATTTGTCTGTATAAAGAGAAAATGAAATTATAGTTCATGTACTGACATTAGTTGCAGTTTTAATTCTTAAATAATTTGATTAGCAAATGCTATGAAATGTATGTTTCAGTTGAATTTTCTTTTTTTAAAAAAAAAAGGTACAGATTTTTACAAGGACATAATATAAATTATTGTTCTGTAGAAAATGCCCTGTTAAATATTGTATACGTTCTGCCCTCTGTATACTTTGTAAAAAAGACAAAAGGAAAAAACAAAGTACATAGACTCATATAGGGATGTGTGACATTATTGTAATTGTGTACTTGATAATAACGTGGAGAAAAATAAAAATTGAAATATTTTCCTGTTAACGCCCGCTCAGTGTGTTTGCTGCGAGGCCCGAGGTTAAGCCTTGTTCCGAGGGACGCGTCCGTCTCCAGCGCGCACTGGCTCCTTTCGCTGCTTCCCGCTCTTGGGCTCAGTTTGCATACTGAGACGCTGGGATATCGCTCACCAAGGTTCCTGGAAAGGTTCCTTTGCTTCCTGGAAAACCCATCGACTAATAAGTCAACGCAAGCGATGGGTTTTGCTTCGGAGCAGGTGACAGCCCTTCGAAATCCGCTTAAAAGTCCGCTTTTATGTTTAGGAGGAACATCTGCTGCGCTCGCTCCGTGACACCTCTGTGAATCCCTGTCCTCCAGCGAGGAGGTTACGGAGCGAGTGCCCGGCCAGGGGAGCAGCCCCGGGGCAAGCAAGGTGTCACTGAGGGCCATGGCGCACAGCCCACTCCTGCTCCCGTTCCCGGCCGGAGCGCTCCCAGCAGCACTGCTCCGGCTCCGGACCTGTGCCCATGGTCGCTCGCTGGGTCTCCATGCAGGTCCCACTGGAGCATCCCAATGTTGGCCCGTGCCAAGCTGCTCCGGAGCGCTGCTGTCCGGCCAGGCCTGAGGACTCGGCACTGCAGAACAACCGAATCCGTTGCCGGCTGCGCGCAGCAGGAGGCAGGAGCAGGAGCGGCATTCCTCGCTCACGTCACCTAGTGCATCCTGCCCTCCGGCTGCGTCCCTCCGCTGCGAGGGCCCCGCTGCCCCCCGGCCGTGCCGAGGGTTTCCGAGCTGCAGCTCCGCTTGGGCCGGGTCTCCCTCGTCGCTCCGCGGTGGCAAAGGCAGGAGCCGCGCGGGACGGGGCCGAGGAGCGCGGGTGCCCGCTCGGAAGCTCCTCGAACGCCTCGTTTGCGAGCCAAAAAGCTGTCCCGCCAATTAGGAAAATCAGACTCTGGCTAGCAGCGTGCTGCGGTGCACTGCTTTGTTGAAGGTAGCCATTAAAATTATATCATACCTAATTAACAGGAAGCACGGCCAAGTGGCAATTAGGATGTTAACAGTTAGGCAGAAAGCTGATCAAGGAGTGGCTGGAAGCTGATAGGCAGGTCAGTAAAGTGGCCCGGAGCAAAGAGGTAGCGCTTCTTCTTAATTACATAAAAGAAAGCCAGGCTATGAAGTTGTTACTGGGTGGAAAACTTCGTAGGGATTTTTTTTTTAAGTGATCATGCAGAAAATGCAAAAGTTTATTTTGCATCCAATAAAGCTGAGGATGTTTTTTTTCACAGCAGAGGCAATCAAGAAGGTAACAAATTTCTATAAGTGATAAGCATTTTAAAAACTCCGAGCACAGATACCTTGTAGGCTATGGAGTCGAGGCCATGTAGTGTATGGATCTTGATATTGCACTGGAATCCCAGAGAAACTCCATGGACATGGAAAAGCGTTGCCACTGCATCAAAGACAACCCAGAGACCTAAGAAATGGTGTATTAAAAGATGAGGAAATGAATCCATAATCCTGTAAGAAAGTTAACAACACGGAATCGGGGGCACCCCGTGCACCTCGCTGAGAGGCGCTGGCAGTCGGGGCGGCCCCGCTGCCCCGGGAGCAGCACGGCCCAGAGCGACCTGCTCCTGGCCTCGGGCCACCCTCCATGGGCAGCGGCCTCCCACGGAGCAGGATTCCCCTCCCTCCTGGCGCAGGATTTAGTGAATTCTCACAATCCCAATCAGAGCTGACCACACTCAGCTCCTCAGCACTGAGAGGCTTGCGAGCCGTAAATCTGTGATCCTTTGAGCGGGACCCACAGGAGCAGGCGCCAGGCGACCCCGCGGGGACGAGGCTGCTGCCCCTGCATGGGAATCTCTGCCTGGAGCGCGTCCCGGGGCCGGCTCGCAGGGCAAGCGTGGTCGCTGCTGCCCCGTGAGGCGCTGGTGTGAGGCAGCGCAGACGCTGCCCCACGAGGCGCTGGTGTGGGGCAGCACAGACACTGCCCCGCGATGCGCGGGTGTGGGGCAGTGCGGACACTGCCCCGCCAGGCGCTGGCGCCACCTCGGCCCACGGAGCGACTCCCGGGCCGGGCCCGCGCGAACCCCGCAGCAGCCCCGCCGCGCTGAGGCCAGCAGCGACCGCTGAGGGACCTCGCGGCAAAATGGAGAACAGCAGCAGCAGAGGCGGCCACGCAGCCGCCCCCGACACAGCCCCGCGCCGGGGGCCCCGTTGGCGCTCGCGGACCAAGGGCGGCCGGCGCCGCCGCCCGCCCTCACAAGGCGGCAGCCCAAGTGCTCCCCACGCCAGGGGCACGAGCGGCCCCGGCCGGGGCTTCGCAGGTGTCACGGAACAAGGGTGTGGGGCGGGTGAGTGACACAATGCGCTTCACTCGTGTGAAAGAAATAACAATAGGGCTTATTGATATTGACAATGATTTCACGAGATTCTGTGGCAAGGTCGCTTATTATTTACTGCATGGGGGTTTAAGATAATACACAATTATCTTGGGATACCCTCCGGTTGGGTCACGAGGTTCAGATTGGACCTCCTAGCTTTCCAAGCTCCTTCTGAGAGGAGTCTGGGTGCAGCTGGATCCAATCCTAGTCCCAGACCTGGTCAACAGTTTATGACTAAGGGTTCTTGTGCACAGTTACAAAGTAAAGTTTAAAAAGAGCGCACTATGTTCACTTACCACAAATCTGTTGTGGAAAGGGATCTCTCAGCCTCGAGGAGGATCCTTGAGAGGCGTCCCTGCTCCAGGGGAGATCCTGCTGTGCCGCCTGCTGCCATGCTAGGAGAGCTCAAAGGGCTCTCGGGCTGTCCACGTATTTATAGGATACGATGATTGACTTATAGTCATTCTTTCACTTCAGAGGACCATTGCCTAGTGTACTAGCCTTATCTCCCCACCGGGATGCAGCCTTCAGGACTGCTATGTTGACGACTGAGTGGGAATAAAAATCAGGACGGCGCCTACTAGGAGCAGACAAACTGCTGGTGGTTAACAGCTGAACGGGGCTGCACGTGGGAGGCCGGGTGGAGCTGGGAAAGGAGCACCTCGCCGCAGCAGGGCCCTCGTGTCCCTGCAGCGCAGCGGGGCCGCCCGGGGCCACCGGCCCTGCCTGCCTCTTGCCCACGGGCGGCCCCGCTGCCTCCGCGGGCCATGGGGACCCTCCTCGGCCCCGCGGCGCCAACCCGCAACGGCTCCGAGCGCCGTTTCAGGCCGCTATCGCGGCACGGTAAATTGTCACTTTCTATTAAAAGGTCTAGCTCCACGCGGTTTTAGCTGAAAGCATCGGCGCTGACAGGGCAATTAAAGAAAGAAACTCTTTTCTTGGGATGCCAGTGCAAACTCACATTAAATAAGGGTTCAGAGGTATCTTGCTAATTTAAACCACAGTATAGCTTTCTGCCGAACAATAATACCTAATTCAGGGTTTTCTTTTTTTTCATGCTGTGACAGTTTCATTATCATTACAAGAGACTTAAAGCAGGGATGTGCCAAAGGAGTCCAGCAGCCTTTGGAAACCTCTTCTCTTAATTACACACATGAATAACAAAACCATTGAACAAGAAAAAGCCACCGTTTCTCAGCGCATACCCCTGAAAAGATGCTCACCCTGTTCCTAAAGGACTCTAATTTACAGTGCTGCTTGCTTCAAGCCGGCTTGCGAGAGCACTTTGGTTTATTGGGCCTAGGTCTGACTCCGGCTCTAGCTGCGTCACCGCTCTTTAGAAAGCTGCCGTGCGTGGCACGCACCACATCTCGTGGGGCTTTTGAGCAAGGCTCTTGAGTCCCTTATAAAGCGGGTCATTCTGGAGGAAAGGGGATCGTTGTCCCTCTGTGACCAGCCCTTTCCCTTGCCCCTTTGGCAGACACGCCGGCTTCCTCGCGGCCGCGCGGCACCTGCACCGTGCGAGCCGCCCTGCTCATCCTTTAGCCTCCAGCAGATCCCTTCCGCCGAATGAGGTTGAACTTCACTCCTCTTTTACGTGCAGAAAGGGTCTGACATCCTAAGGCAGCTACCAAATGTATGGTAATGTATGTTAATATCATAAATTACAACATAAAATCTATACATTGGCTCAACTTTGTAATTTCCCTTATTCCTATACCACAAGCAGCCTGACAGCATGGCCTTTTTACCCATCTTTTAAGCAGTTTCTAGACATCAGGCTGCAATCTTTGGTGCCGGTGTCTTAGATGAGAAACGAAGATATCTGGATGGCTTTAATGGTTTGTGTTTTATTTTAATGGTCATAAAGCTCCTTCAGTGCATCAACGTCCCTTACATATATTCAGTATGTTTTCTCTGATTTGTATTAGATGTGCTAGAAATAAATGAGTCTTAACATCTAAGCTCTTGCTGTCCCATTAGCAGTTGCTACAGTTATTGCTCTGAAGGGCCCAGAGATTGTCCTCTTGAGATAAGTATCTATACAAGGGTTATGGATACAAGTTCCATGCCTAGACAACTGCATTTCTAGCTCCAAAGTACTCCACATTTTACCACTTTACTGCAAAGGAAAAATGCAGCAATGGAGATTGATTTATGGTCGACACTTGCAAAAACAATATGCAAAGGATAGCACTTGAAAGTAATTTTCTGTATAGAATTATTACTATTTTTCTGCTTTTTTTTTTCCTTTTAAGGTAGTGAGTACAAGTAGATACATTCCCTGGCATTCTGAGTATAAACTAAGAGAAGGTGCAAGATAGCTGTGGAGCAGAGGAATCTGGTGCACATCTGGTTAGGATATTTGCCTAAAATTTTTGTCATCATAGAAATGGTAAGCCTATTTAATCAAAACTTTTTGTGAGAAGCCCAATTTCCCAGTTTTAGCAGAGCAGTCTCTGTGCAAAGCCTGCATGTCATACTCCCTCTCCCCAACTTTTGTATTCCAGCTAATCTGTCTCCAACCAACTTTCAAAGACCTTTCTCTCTTGAGTAGTTGAGAAAACTTTTTTTTACTCTGAAATACTTCAAGATTTTTTATGAGATAGGGTTAAAAAAAAAAAAAAAGAAAAAAGCATTTCCCATCCTAATTCTGTGTTATAAAAGAACAAGATGATGGTGCAAGAGGTCCGTGGCCTCGACTGTAGACATGACATTCCGGGCAGCCGGGCTCATGCTCCCAAGCACTTGCACTCTTGCTCCCAACCACTCTTGCACAAGCAGCTGCCAAGGCCATTGCAGGGTTTTCCAAGCCCTGGGAGGCAGATGTTTTACAGGTTAGAAGAAGAACTTTGTGTCCATGTCCATGTGTGTGAGGACAAGCCAGGAACAGGACGATGCCGAATTCCCTGGCTCTATCTCAGCCCGCCGGAGTCCCTCTGGTGGTGGATGATGATCCTGCGGTGCTGACGGATCCTGTAATGGATGTTGACCACAATCCAGGTGATGGGCCCCATGACAGAGGCCCTTTCTGGCAGCCTCGCTTGCAGGGCTTTGGTGTCCTGCCTGGGGATGGAGGCCTCTTTGCTCCATCTCTGCTACAGGTCCGCAGCCACGGCTGGGCAGGAACGTCCCCATCGCTCTGCCTGGGCCTGCGGGCTTCGCTCCTCCAGGTGAGGTGTCCTGGC
>NW_020455371.1:735887-744525 GCF_003342845.1 Nothoprocta perdicaria | reverse complement strand
GCTCCTCCAGGTGAGGTGTCCTGGCCAGTTCTGCTGTGCCCATGAGGCCCATGAGGCCCACAGCCTGGGCATGGGCTCAAGCATGTGAGTAAGTCCATGTCTACCCAGCCAGGTACCTCTGGTTGGACTTCCCTGTAGCCACAGTGCAATTCCCACTGGGACAGGCACAGATTCAGGTGTAACTGGACGATAGTTTCCTTCGGTTTTGATCTTCTCTGCTCAAAACCAGTGTGACATTCCGTTTTGAGGCTTTATCCAGGTTACGCAGCCCACAGGTAGCATTTCCTCATGCTTTCTTACTGCAACGGGGTAGTTCTCCCAAGGAAGCAGCCAGTCTGGACTGTACAATTAACGACTTTATGGTGATTTTGTCAGAACCGCTCTCGTTGTAGGGAGAGCGGTTCTTCTTCACTTCACGGTATCCAGCTCGTAACAGGAACACATCTCAGCCCAAATGAAACAACAGGGACAACGCTAACATGCCTCACACCTGCCCGTTGGTTCTTTCTTCCCATCTCCCTTCCTTTCCATGAGATATCCATAGAGTCTCCCTTCTCTTTATAGGTTCCCCTTCCCCTCTGAAATCCCGGCAGGGAATGGGGGTCTGGGTCACTTCTAAGGGTCACTTCTGCGTTAGACTTTTGCCACTTCCATGGGTGGTATCAAATACACGAAAGATAATTTGGGTGGTGTTCCATGCTTATTTCTTACTGATCAGTATATATCATGTAATGTACATGTATATGCACATGTACGTATATATATATATAAGGGCATTCTAATAATATTTGGTTTACAAATCATACACTGCTATGTTTGTAAATCAAAGAAGGATTGCAGAAATATCCATATTCATAGAATTATAGAATGCTTAAGGTTGGAAGGGACCTCAGAGGTCATCGAGTCCAACCCCCCTGCTCACACAGAGTCACCTAGAGCACGTGGCACAGGGCTGCATCCAAGCGGGTTTTAAAGATCTCCAAAGAAGGAGACTCCACAACCTCTCTGGGCAGCCTGTGCCAGGGCTCTGTCACCCTCACTGTCAAGAAGTGTTTCCTTAAGTTTCTGTGGAACTTTTGGTGCCTCAGCTTGTGGCCATTTCCTCTAATCCTATCGCTGGCCACCACTGAGAAGAGTAAACAACTGTAAACAACTGTCTCCAAATCGGAATATCCCAGGGTTGCAGCTAAGTACGTAAAGTGGTTGGTGGGTGCACATTAAAACACATACAGGAGGAGAGGCTGAGAAAACCTGGAGATAGGACAGCTCAGGGAAGGTGCCCTCTTCTCAGTGGTGCCCAGGGGCAGGACGAGATGCACAGGGCACAAACCAGAACACTGAGAAACTGTTTCTCAGTGTGAGTGGTCGCTCACTGGAGCAGGTTGCCCAGAGAGCTTGTGGAGGCTCCGTCTTAGGTGATGCTCGACAAACATCTGGGCACAGCCTTGGGCAACCTGCTCAGGTTGGCCCTGCTCCGAGCACAGGTTTGGACTGGGTCATCTCCAGAGGCTCCTTCCGACCCCAAATATTCCACAGCTGCATGCAGTACAGTGCCACACCGTGCTGTTTCTCCAGGACAGCCTCTCTCGCTGTTTTATGGATGTCCTAGGCATGGGCGACAGGACTGCATGGCCAAGAACCAGTGCTGTAGCATGTCTGTGGTGATAGATGTCATCCATGGGCACTCAGAGCCAGCGAGCTGCTTTAGCACTGGCATATTTTTAAGCTCCTGGAGTGGGTATTGACTTTGCTGCATGATGTCTTAACAGAGACCCTCCGAGCTGCTCCACACATGTCAACATGTCAACATGTCAACATGTCAACATGTCCACAGTTTCCCCGTGGGATAGGACTGGTTTCCACCAAGGCTACTATAGGCAGTGGGGACCACAGGCAGAGAGCAGAGAATGGTGGGGAAATAGCCGGGCTTCAACTTCACTTCTTGGTATTGCCAGAGGAACAGGCACTTTGGGAATGCTGCTAAGGATACAGCAGCACAGCTCTTGAGGTCTACCTAATTTTAAACATCAGGTGCATTTATACCTGACTTCTGGAAAGGGAACAGGTTTGTCAAGTGTTACAAAAATATCTCAGGAATGATTAAAAATCAGGAGCTTGGTATGACTACATTTTTTGGCAGTATTCTTTCTTATCAGATTAAGAGGTTGCCAGCCTGAGTCACAGAAATGTGAGATTTAGATAAAAACATACCTTTTATTATGTTCTATTAAAAAGAAAAAGAAGTCTTTAGTATACAGTTCACATTTCAGTACTTTTTCTTTCCTGATAAGTATAAAGAAATAGATTCTATTAAAAGAAAAAAGAAAGCTGAAGATCTTGCAGAAAATTAGACTTCAAGAAAAACACCAAGTATTACAAAGTTCTCATGCTATCTTGAGAGAGAAAACTGTGGCTTTTTGCAAGTATTTCACTGAACGAATTTTATTGATATGAAGGTTTTCAGTCATAACAAATTCAAAGCAACTACTGTCAATGTTTGCATGATTTCCTTTTAGGACATGTACGTGTGTTTGCACTGCAGAAATCTGACCCTAAGTACTACCTGTCAGTCAGACAAGCTACTAATTTCCATGGCAAGGCTTGAGCACTACCCCCAAAAACGCAGCTCAACCGCAACGGTCAAGTGCAACTTAGCCTCTTGCTTCCACCTACAACGTCAGAACGACTTGCTGGAGAGTAAATACTAAGGGAACTGCAAACTGAACATGTAAAATTGGGGGACTGAGGGAAAAGAAGCAAAGGCATCTGATAATTTATTCTCCGCAAATGATTATGCGGGAGCGACGTTTCTGAAGGAGATGGAGACGGTGTTACCCTGCCGTCGTTGAGGCCTGAACGACACTCTGGAGCTGTGATGGTTGCTACAGGAAGCCAGTAGATAACTTGTCGAAGGAAGGAAAGAGGCGATTGGTGGCAACAGGAGATAATATAGGAGGCAAGTGGAGGTAAATCAGGAAGAAGATGTTCCAGAAAGTGGGAGCCAACACATGCTGCCATTGGAACTGGCAAACGGGAGGAGAAAACTTAGTTGGGTCTCCGATGCTCCACACACCCTGCCACTCAAGCAGGAACAAGGGATCTCCTAGAACAAAAACCTGCTCTAATAAAATAAGGGTTGGGGAAGAGACTACTAGGAATGTAAGCAACATGTGAAAATATTTAGTGATTCCATCATACTCAAGAGAAAGATGTACAGAAAAGGTCTCTCCAGGGACTAGCTCATAGCGTGTTAAAACTGCGTCCGCCTTTTTGAGCCTTGCTCCCGTTAGAAAGCTGTCTGTCATACTCGAGCCATAAATCTTCTTGGGAAAACAAATGCCCCCATTAAACTGCTGCTGACACATTAATGTCTCAGACCTGAAGGCCTTTCACATCTGAAAGTTGCCTGTATTTTTAAAGCTTCCTTGGCTGAGCAAATAAATTCTCTCTGCCTACAAAGTAGCACACAGAACACCTGCTTTTCTTTCTCTTTCCCTATTATGATTTCTTTTTAAATTTTAATAATCTTTTTACGATGATCTTTTTCCCTCAGGACCTTTGGTGGCAACGTGTCTGTTCTATGCCCTGAGAGGCTGAAATATAAGAGCAGACCGCAGGTGCTTTGAGAGTGGTTCAAGAAATAAAACAGAGGTGGCCAGCAGCAAAGTTGCTAGTTGCTCTAAAGTATCTCTTTCCTTCCTGAAATAGATGAACGTGACCTCATTATTACCTATATGGATATCTGTATCTATATGTGTATGTATATATGTACGTATATATACACACATACAGGGTTTTCTGGGGAATAGTGTCCTGGAACAGGCATTAAAGCTGTTTTTGCTGGTAGCTCAAGTGTCTGGGACACATTGCTGTGACTTTCCTCAGATGTGCAGAAATGCCACGGAAATCAAGGTGCTAACTTCAGAGCAACGTGAAAGCAGGAGCAGCTTGGAGAGACGCAGATGACCTTGTGCTAAACACTCGTATCCTATCCAGAGCCTGGTAGCCTCAACGTCTCCTTATCCCGAGATGCCCCCAGGGCAGATGCGGACGCCGTGGCAATGCAGGTTATACCAAAACGCTGACCCTCGGAGCAGGAGTTTCTATCACAGCTAGGGAGAGGGGAGGTGACCGCTCTGTGGGCAGGTACCACTCCTGTTTCCTTAGGGAAAGATGAGGTCCAAGTTTCATCTAATCGAACAAGCGCTGATCTTCTGTTCAGGAAAACCCTGTGTCCTGCATGGGACATCTTCCAAGTCCTGCACAATTCTGGTCCTGCAAACGAGAGCTGCAACTGAGGATCACTCCGGAGCAGCTCAGGGTGCCCGTGGGACGTGTCTGTGCTCTGGGTCTGTGGGACCCAGCACGAAAGAGGACGACAAATTCACATTTTGAACTAGTTCTAATAAATTTCTAAATAAATTTTCTAGGTAAATTTTCTAGTTCTAATAAATTTTCTAATAAATTTTGAACTAGTTCTAATAAATGTGCCCGAGAAGCGGAAGAAAGCTGCTACACGGATGCTCAAGTAGAGGGCAATACTCACCCCACCTATTCCGCTTCAAATTGCTCTTCATTTCTGGCACGTCTCCTCTAATTTGCTCAATGCATAATCTTCTATATCAACTATCAATAATGACAGCTGATAATGCTCAATCTATGATGAAAGTTGATTTTGTCAGGAGTATGTCAGTGCTGCTTAGGCAGAGCTGCATTAGAGAGTGGTGCTTCTGTAGTATATTTATTTAAAGCAATAGAAATAAAATGTATTAAATTTAAATATTTAATAATATGGCTATTAAATTCCATTTACAGGTTTGAGAGGGCAGCAGCACATAGAAAATGGAACTTCTAAACCTAAATATATGCTCACAGCAGCGATGCCTTTTATTTTCCTTTTATATCTGGTAGGAAGCTACTCTTTCAATTATTTGTTGCTGAATTTCTGTTTTACTTCAGACTCGGGTTTGCCCTTTGGACAACGGCAGGTTTCTAGCTGTCTCCCCTGACAGCTGGTAAGATATATAGTCATTTGTGGTTCACTACGTGTGTAAGCTGATCTGAATCCATCCTCAGGCTAACATAAACATCATACAAGGTAATTATGCCATCTCCCTGTCTCTCTCTGTAAATAGTCTTGAACCCTACACTCTGGAATAAATTACAACAGCTCTGCCTGGCAAATCTAAATATATCTGAGTTCAGTGACAACTTTTTAAGGAACTCTTTGAAGGGTTATAAGCTGACAGATCTGAACAGTAATGAAAGAACTCACCTACTTCTATGGTGATCAAGGAACAGCTCAGCGTTTCTTGTCTTTTTTGACAATCCGTGCAGACATTTACAAAAGAAGCCCTCCTCCGCTCTGCTTTTAGGCGAGTGCAGTTGTTGCCATCGCACCGATGGAAAAACCGACCTTCAGGCTGGTTGCGGGGCTGGTGCCATAGGATGGAAGAAGTCCAGGCCAAAACCAGAGGCACGGGCGGCACAGCCGCTGCGCGCCGGCTCCGCAGCATTCACCGGACCTGCATTCCTCTGCCAGGACCTGCAGCTACCACGGAAACAAAGCACGGGCGCTCACTTCCTACCTGCAAGGATATCCACGAATGGTCTGGCCCTTGGCTCTCACGCGGTTCCGTAAAAGAGCAGGACCGCGCGTGTCGCGCTGCAGCGGGGCAAGGACAACGAGGGGACTCCGGCTGTGGTGGCACCATGGAAAGCAGAAGAAACCAGCAGGCCCCGGCAGGGACCTCAGCTCTTGGCTACACGTTGCTTCCCAGGCAGTCCCGTTGCCTTGGGGAGGGTCGGGAAGCCCGAGCAGGGCATTATTGAGTCTACAAAGTCCTTGCAGCCACTGACCCATCTGGTCTCCAAGCCTTGGGAGTTTTCCACAGGAGAACATGCTTGTCCGGCACGCATGGCCTGGAGGCACAGGCACGGCTTGCACAGGGAAGGGGAGTTCACAGGGAGTTCACAGAATCCCAGAGTAGTTGAGGTTGGAAGGGACCTCCAGAGCTCATCTAGTCCAACCCCCTGCTCCAGCAGGGACACCCAGAGCACGGGGCACAGGGCGGCATCCAGGCGGGTTTGGAAGATCTCCAGAGAAGGAGACTCCACAGCCTCCCTGGGCAGCCTGTGCCAGGGCTCTGGCACCCTCACAGGAAAGAAGTTCCTCCTCACATGGAAATTAAACTTCCTCTTCTATTCACACCCAAAGTCCCTTCCAGCAGCCTTCCAGCCTCTGCTTGCTGATAGTTTCATAGGGTTTATTTGCTCTTCTGTGACCTGCACATCATTGCAGAGCATCTCGCGCCGTGCGGCTACTCCTGTGCAGTCCCGGTATGTGACTAGAGGGCTGCTCCCGGCTTTGATCCGGACCTCCCAGCAAACCTCTCAGCTGTCACACAGGAGTGCCTCCCGTTCCCATAGCTCTGGCATTCCCTTCCAGCCCAGGTGCCCTTCAGGCAGCCCTGCCGCCTGCCCGGGCCCCTCGGCGCTGCCCCACCAGCTGCCCCACCAGCACCCAGAGCTGAGGGCACCTTCGGAAGCCCCTTGTGCTGAAGCGCCCATGGGCTCCTCCACCCTCCCAGCTCAGGGCGAGCTCGGGCGCTGCCTGCGGGCCTCAGTGGTTTTACAGCCATGATTTTACCATGCACGGAGAGACAGCTGGAATAGATGCCTCAGTTGAGGCAGCCTTCAAATAACATCAAGTTGAAAACAACTTTTTTTTTTCTTTTTTTTTTTCTGGATTGTCCCTGTTTAAATCTAATTTCTGTTAAATTCTCACCAGAAAAAGTTCAGGAGCTCACATCTGGTATTACTTTGAAAGCCAAAATTAAAGTTCATGTTAAGTAAGTTCTCCGGTCTTTCCTTGTAACGTGCTTGCAACCTGGAGCTGCAGGATTTCACAGGTTGTGTTTACATAAGGGCAGCAGCTCCAGTGCCAGAGGGAGCTCTGATTTTGTTCCTCACAGCTCAGGCTTTGCCTGTGCCCAGCCCCACTGCTCCAGTGACTAATCCCCATGCTGGCAAGGTCTTGCAGGCACACGGGCCCCTCTTTCCTGCTCCCTTTTCCCCTTCTTTCCTAGAGCGTGGCCTGGTCGCCTCAGAAAGCAGCAAAATCCTCAGATTGGGAGCTTGGGAGGGTGTCCTGCTCCGGTCTTGCAGGGTTACAGCTTCACTGCTCTTGGTGCAGAGCTTGGGCTCCTTCCTTTCTCTTCCCCTGCCTGCAACAGGGACGGAGCAGCAGCATTCCTGTCGTGTCGCAACCCGCGGGAAGAAACGCGTGACCCATCTTGCCCGGCACCGGCTGCTGCAGCTAAGGCGGCCTCGTCTCCAGCCGCACGCCCGCATCGGCGTCTTCGCTCCCGCCAGAGCAATGCCGGGACCTCCGGAGAGACCAGGACTCTCCTCTCCTCTCCTCTCCTCTCCTCTCCTCTCCCTACCACATCTCACCTATCACATACAGAGATCCTTAGTTTTTGTTAAGTTTTAAGTGGAGTTTTGCTTGCTGTCCTGAATTCAGATGAAAAGCAGAAACATTTACAAACAAAAAATAAACAGATTGGTCTAAATGTGAAATTTCCTCATTTTGAAACAGTCTATTTTGATTTCCATCTCTTTTTTTCATTTTAATCAGTTTCAAATATTTCAGATGTCAACATTTGTTTTTAAGCAGCAGATGCAGAATTGTTCATGTAAGAAATAACAAACTGAAATGTCTCCACACAAAGCAAAGTAAATAGTTATCAGTTAAGCAATCTGTAAAAAGTTGCCCTCTTATCAGAGGCATCAGCTGAGATGAACTGGCTTTTTGACATTAAAAATTCTCAAAATTCTTGCCAGCCCTCACCTAGAAATTGAAGATTACAAACCAAGGGTGGGAAGGAAAAATCTGTAGAAATTTCCTCCTAGGGAAGAACATCTTAATCCTAATATATTCACTTTGAGGCTGAAGATACGTGAGGTTTGTCTTTGCCCATCAGTGCCTTTGGACGCCTGTGAGACGCTCACCAAGGGGCACTTACGTGGTCCTTGAGACATATTTGCCCGGCCACTCACCACCCTTCAGGGAGAAACTTCTCCCATCCTGGAAAGCCCCACAATCAAATACATGGACTTCACCACAGCAGTGGCAGAGGAAATGCACTGCCTGCCTCTGTCCCTGCCTCGGGCTGCTGATTGTTGGCTGCTCCTCTTAACGCCCATTTGGGGACCTAATTTTATAAGGTTCTCCCGGCTCCTTGTTCTACTCTGAAGTATTGCGAATTTCCTCGGTGTTGTTCCCCTCCTGCACCCTGCCGCTCCCGAGGTGCTCTGCAAAGGTGAGAGGAGGCAGATAATTACTCACATCTAGATGAAGGCGCAGCAAAGTACTGAAAGAAAAAGGAAAAAAGATGTTTAGTTTGATTTTACTTCTTTATGTTTCTCCTCTATATTGACTGCCAGAAGTGGTTTTGCTGCTTTGGAAGTCTGACAAAATCAAACTTGCATTCATCTTCACATTTGATGAAAGCCTCTGTCTTTTCTCTTGGATTACTTCAGTACTGAAGAGTCTTTATCTATTTTTTTCCCTTAAAAGCACAGATTTAAAGCTCTGGCAAGTCCATATTCTTTTTTTTTTTTCTTTTTTTTTTTT
>NW_020455371.1:733638-735779 GCF_003342845.1 Nothoprocta perdicaria | reverse complement strand
TTTTTTTTTTTTTTTTTTTAATGTAGAAATTTGCCCATCTGAACAGATACGAAAATTACAATTCAGCTTTGTTATACCAATGTATTTCATTGTAATCACTGCACTTTTTTATGTTTACAGTTGTTATTAGGATCCAAATAAAAAGCAAATTCCATTATTGGTTCATCAGTGGTAGAAGTAGTCTGTATTTTACATTAATAAGTCACCTGTTCTGAAAACAGAAAATTATTCTTAGCAGTAAGTGAACGGCGTGATAGTGGAAAAGGCCGAGTGCCCGCAGTGCCCGCAGTGCACGGTACAAGCCCTATGGCGCATCCCAGGTTTATCCCGGGGACAGCCTATGGGTGTAACCCGCAGGGTATAATCCCTGAGGAGCAGGATTTAATCACATTATTAAACCTGCTCATGCTTGTGGCAGCTGCACAGCCTCAGCCAACTTCCCTCGGCCGGTCGGGCATTCAGGCTAGTGTAAAACATGGCACAGTGCCACGACAGGGACAAATGTTGATTTAGGTTTCTCATACAAAGCGTCCGTGTTAGCCGGTGTGCAGACGAACATATTTTTTCCTCAGTTTTCCAGCATTTTGTCTGTTTCCCACCATGAGGGCCTGCTGGTGACTGGAGGGCATGGAGGGCAGCGGGCACCGTGCCGCGGGAGCCGCGGGAACGCGGCCGCTCCGGCGAGGCAGGTGAGTGAAGTCAGCGTAACGGGACGGACGTGAAGGCGGCTGCGTGGGTCCTGAAGCGAAGAGATCTCTGGCGACAAGCAAGGGGCACCATCCTCCACAAGTGGAAATCCTGAACAGCACAGCACTGGGAAGGGGGCTGAGCCACAAAGTGCTCCAAAGCCCCCAGGAAACGGAGGCAAGGGAATTTTTATCCTGAGCAGCTGTATGTGTCTCTTGGCCTCTCCAGTCGGACAGGTGATTGACTCCTTGTGTCAAATCCCATGTGCTAAGCTAAAGGCTCAAACTCAAAACTGGGATAGTGGAACTCTCAGGAAGATCCGCTTAAGTACATAAGGATTTGAAGCCCATTTGAAGCCCAGAAGGACTGTCAGTTAGACCAGCCCCTGCTGGTCCCAGAGGACAAGAAGTCCTAGGCCAGAACGAGGGCAAGAGATGCTGCCACGCACCACATTTAGGACAACTTATTTAGGAAGTGGCTCTGATGTGTGTGAGCCCAAGGTGACAAAATGGTGCGGCCAACAAGGAGATATTGCAGTGGCTTTGTGGTGTTTTGCTTTTAGACTCTCTGCGGGGAACCTCTGGGAAGAGAGAGGATCACGGACCTCATGGACCTCTCCATTGGGAATTAATCCTTAACCTTTAACTTCAGTGAGTTGCACAAGCTCATGGGAGGGGAACTTCTCTAATGCTGTGTTCAGTGAGTACTGCAGGATTTGTTCTTAGTATCGCTGAATGACTAAAATATCACAGTCAAATCCAGAGCCATTATATGTGGAATCTTCCAGGAACAGCCACATCAGACTGTTCTTCTATAAAATACAACAAAGCAGCCATCTCTTCTGTCACTCCCATCCTTATAAGTGAATTTCTGAAGCAAGAGCACTCATAAACTTGTTCCACTCAAAAATGGCACTCACAGGAAAGGAATTTTTATCCCTAGCTCTCAGGGATGCAAGAAACTGGCAACCAAAACAGGAGCAGAGGGGGATCCAGTGGCTGCTGTGCAGGAAGAGCCCTCAAAGGCCTTGGGCCCTCCTTCCACCTCAGCAAATCCTCACTGGGGTGTTCAGTCTGCTTTCAGAACAGGCGACCATCTTAAAATATTTTGATTAAAAAGAAAAAAAATCATGCAAACTTACGAGAAAAAATACAGTGTATTATGGATATTAATGGCTATATGCCCCACAACTAGCAAGTCCATCTTCTGCTAGCACCTCCTTCAAGCTAGCAACTAATCTCCAGGATGAGTTAAGAGACTTTGGCCAGCGACAGGACAAGGGGAAATGGGCATAAGCTGAAACCCAGGCAGTTCCGTCTCCAGGTGAGGAGGAACTTCTTTCCTGAGAGGGTGCCAGAGCCCTGGCACAGGCTGCCCAGGGAGGCTGTGGAGTCTCCTTCTCTGGAGATCTTCCAAACCGGCCTGGATGCCGCCCTGTGCCCCGTGCTCTGGGT
>NW_020455371.1:702483-732643 GCF_003342845.1 Nothoprocta perdicaria | reverse complement strand
CCGCGCCGCGCCCGCCGCCAACGGCCCCAACCGCCGCCAACCGCCCTAACCGCCCCAACCGCCGCGCCGCGCAGCAACGGCCGCCTGCCCCCTGCTGCCCTCCTTCCTACCCCCTTCCTGCCCCTTCCCTCTCTCCTTTCTACCCCCTTCCTGCCCCCTTCCCTCCCTCCTTCCGACCCCTTGCTGCCCGCCTTCTCCCGTCTCCCTTCCCGGCGGGATGGAAGGCGGCTGCCCGCGCTGCCGTCCCCGCTGGAGGCCTGGCCGGGCAGCGGGCTGGGGGGATGCGGGTGCCATGGCCACTGTGGCTTTGGAGGGAGGCGGGATGGCGCAAGCAGCCGTCCCGGCACAGAGCAGAGCGGGGAGGAAGGCGCCTGGCGCGGAGTGGCTCTCTACATGTGCTCTCTGTGCATCCTAAAAAGATCCTGAAAGATCAGTGGCGGCCACCGATAGGACTAGAGGAAACGACCACAAACTGAGGCACCAAATGTTCCACGGGAACTTGAGAAAACACTTTTTGACAGTGAGGGTGACAGAGCCCTTGAACAGGCTGCCCAGGGAGGCTGTGGAGTCTCCTTCTTTGGAGGTCTTTAAAACCCGCTTGGATGCAGCCCTGTGCCCCGTGCTCTGGGTGTCCCTGCGTGTGCAGGGGGGTTGGACTCGATGACCTCTGAGGTCCCTTCCAACCTTCGGCATTCTATGATTCTATGATTTATTTGTCAGTCTAAGTACAGTTGAGTCAGTGACCCACGTCCCTAGGCAAGGATGCGTACAGGTCTTTGCCAGAATAGCTCCAAGTCGTCCCTCCGAGATGCTGTCTTTACATTATATGTGGTGGAACAAAACACATGCTTTTGTTTTCTGCTCTGCAGGCCTTGACCTGGCAGGTATATTTCTCTTTGCAATCTTGACTCTGATGACGCTCATTGCCATTCTGGTGTTTGTGGAGGAAGTGGTCTATATCTATAGAAAAATCCCCTCCTCCAAAAGATCAATCTTAATTTGGATAAACGCTGCGGCTCCGGTAAGTGTCATGCAAAGCAGATAAATCTGAGTGTTGAAAAGGGGGTTGCCTTTGGAAAAAAATATGTATTTCATGAACTTGTTTTACCTCTGCTCCCTTTCTGCACAGGTGATTGCCACTACCTCATGCATTGGGATGTGGATTCCTCGCTCCACGATGTTTACAGATTTCACAGCAGCAGTGTGAGTATTCTCCTGGTTTCTAGACATTGCACCGAACCCCGAGTTTCTTCCCTTTAAACACCTGCTACTCTTGGTAAACACAGTCATTTTGTAAATTTAACAATTTGGTAATTTTTAGTTTGAGATGAAATCTCTTGGCAGCTCTTTCATGGTAAGTGTAAAATGCTGAGGCAGTTCCCGGTGCTGCAGCCCCTAGAGGGACTGTGAGCACAAGAGGGCTGTGACTTCGGATTATTTGAGTCCTTTGACTGACAGCAGCTCTAGAGTGGTACCCCTTCTTTTTCCTGCCTGTGGATATTGTGCAGAATGAGATTCTGACCTGTGACTTCTTCACCGTGCTGCTGTTAATGATGAGCTGTAGGGGTCTATTTTTAATGGTGGCAAGTGACCCTCTAGTAAGTATATCAATGTAAAAATGTTCTGCCGTTGTCCTGATAAAGGCACTGTCTGTACAACAGCTCGGACATGAACAGGGAATAACGGAGAAATGTGGTTGCTGATTCCTGGAGGGGATGGGGTAGCCTCCGTAGGCAAAGCCTAGCGGGGGGCTGCTGTGTGGCGGTGTCTGGTCCAGGAGCACTGGGATGATTTTGGAAACCAGGATAGCGCAAACTCTGGTCAGCCTTGCCCTATAGCACACGGCATTTACACAGAAAGCAGGAGAGACAGTGCCAGGGAGCACTGTTAACACACAGCCGTTCACACAGCAAACTACAAACTGCCAGAGATGTGCAAGGGCCCAGCCCTGTGGTGCTTTGAGCTTCTCTTAAGCCTCCTTCCTCCCTTGCCCCAGGTGCAGGTTCCTGTCACCTTCCTTGCAGCACCACTCACACTTTTCTAGCTGCACATGAGCTCCATGAGGAAGGCAGTGCAGTTGGAGAGAACCTCTTCTGTTTTGTGGATTCCTGCTTGCTGGATTTTGAGGGATCACCTCCCTGGATCAGTGTGGAGCAGGGGGGAATGGGTGGTTGCACACTCTGTAGTTCCTGGGAAGGGCTCAATGTGTGCAGCTGGTGGAGGGCAGGGATAGGATTGTAGCCGGCACTGCCTGGACCTGCTTTGACCCTGGAGGAACCGCACCCTGCCTGGGGCAGCACCCACAGTGTTAGCTAAATGCAGATATGGAGGTAGCCCTATGTACATATACATACATATATATTTCAGTGGGAATAGCTCTTGTTCTGAAAAGTTTGGTCCGCTCAGGACTAAGTGATAGGAAAGCATGGCCCTAAAATGATTTGGGCCAGAATTCCTGCGCTTACAAACTGGCTGAGCCTGCCATCACCACCAGGGTGGTTCGGGGCAGCTCCTCAGCCGCTCTGTGTCTCAGTTTGTTCCTCTTGCAATGGAGCTATAGCAGTTCTGACCTTCCAAAGTGATGGGAAGCTGACGATTTGCTACAGCTACTGCTTAAATTTCTACTGATTGCAAAAAAAAAAAAAAAAAAAAAAAAACCCACAAGCATTAAAACCTCTCAACAGCAGAAGGTACTGATGGCCTGGCAGGCACACGAGAGACATATAGGAGAAGTTCAAGCTGGTCTTTTCTTCCTCTCCTAGATTCTTTGCCATAGTTATCCACAAGTTCCTGCTGATGATGGTCAAGGAGTGCGGCGGTCAAAAGCTCTTCCTCCGGCGGTTCGAAAAGGGCCGCTTCAAGATCAGCACAGGCCCCTGCTGCTGCTGCTGCCTCTGCCTGCCCCGCGTGCGCATCACTAGGTGAGTTGCCCTTTAAGATTTCCCGGCTGGAAAACTG
Source organism: Nothoprocta perdicaria (assembly GCF_003342845.1). NCBI lineage: Eukaryota > Metazoa > Chordata > Aves > Tinamiformes > Tinamidae > Nothoprocta > Nothoprocta perdicaria. Next base: position 729,685 of record NW_020455371.1, on the reverse strand, counting down.
CTGCTGGAATCCAGCCAACTTGGCAAGGCCACATTTACAGCAAAGGGCCTCCTTGCTTCCTGAAAAACACTCTCTGGGCTCTTATGACTGAGCTCTCCTCTGTCCCTCCCAAGCTGGCTCGTTTAAACAGCACCATCCTTTTAGCAACGCGCCATGCCACTGAATTATTTCATTTTTATTAATGCGTAAAGTGGATTAAAAGTAGAGAACCTGAGATAACTGGTTTCTAACCCAGTGCAGTGTTCCCCCTTGTATCACATTGAACAGTGTGTTTATCCCCCAACTAGTCCCATTCTTTTTCAAGAAACCGTTTGTGTACTAAGCAGTGCTGTGTGGGAGGGGGAATTTCCATTCTAGAAGCAATAATAAGTGAGATTTCAGTTTCTTTTCATACCAGAAGGGAACAATTGACTCCTAATTGGATACTTTCCACAAACAGAATTTTCAAATTGAGGTTGTCTTAAAGAAAATTCCTCTTACCTCGATAAAAACAAAATAGCTTCATTTATTTTAACCTTGAAAATACTTCAGATTAAAATATATTTTTTAAAACAAAAGCAGGTCTTATTCCTGGAAAGTTTTGATCTCCATGAAATGACATTGGTAAGACAGAAACAGGTATTTTCTTCTACTGAACCCATAAGGCACTTAGAGAAGGGCGGTAAGGATTGAGCGCTGCACCTATAGGTAGCAGTTGATACAGTGAAGGGTGAACCCGGCCTCCTTCCAGCATTGCTCACGCTGTCGCTTACGGGCTTCTCGGCAAGACCTGCAGCCTGAGAGCCCCCGAGCTTTCCCAGGGCTTGTCTGCTGGCACAGGGCACGGGAGCACTGCTCATGCAGAGAGCAGAAAGCTCCAGGATCCAGTGTGCAGGGTACCGGGAAGTCTCGCCGAGGGATTGGCCATCAGTGGCAGAGCCTGTTTGCCGTGTTATCCTTTGGGAATAAGGAATCTTTGGAAAGCATATGCACTAAATGGCTGGCCTGCTGCAGGCCATGCCACGGGTGCCCATGCTGTTCATAGTCCCAAGGTTAAGAGCTGTCTTCCTGGAGCAATTCAGGGAATTCCTGCTTCACATCTATATGCTGGAACGTGTTCTGAACAGCAGCCTGTTGTCTGCTAAGGCAGCTGCCACGGGAGTCTCAAGGGACCAGGAAGCTGCAGTGAAGACGGCAATGTAAAAGGGTATGGGAAGTGGGCAGTAGTAGAGTAAGAGCTGAGCCTGCTGCAGCAGCTGAAGCTTCTTCTCTGAAGCGTCAAGGTGAGTTGACTTCAGTCGGCTCTCGTGCCCATTGTCTGCACATGCATTGACCCCTTTTTGGGAAGGTTTAATACTGGATGGCCAGGCAATTGCATATGAGCTGTGTTCTGGATAAATATTATACTGGCAGACAGGAGAAAGGAAATGCTGCCCGGTCCTGCTGGCTATGTGCAGGTTACTCAGGGAAAGACAGCTTTCCTCTCCTGTTACAGCTCAGAGAAGCAAAACCACACTGGTAGTACTCAGGATGCACTGGAAAGTTACCAGTTCTTTCACCTAAGCCTGTGTAATTCCTTTTCTTGGTTTACTAGAAGATTAAGAATTGGCTGAATGGGAAGGCAGAGGCAGACAGAAGCACTGCACATGCCATACGACATGAAACTCTGCTGTAGCTTGCCATCCAGCCCCAAGTGCTGAGTTACTCAGTTTCATCTGAGAAGTGAAATAGGGCAGCATGACAGAGCAAATGACACTATCATTCAGGGACCTGTTCTGGTGCTAGAGGCTCCCTCATTAGCCCCAGAGCAGAGCAAGACATCACATTTTGCCCTGTTTTGGTTAGTAGGCCATTGGTGCAGAATACTCTTTTTGCAGAGGCTCTACTAAACAAGCATCTGGGCAATGCTTGCAAATATTTTTGAATCTTAAAGCTGTTCCTCCCCACATATTGGTATGTGCTCTATGGCAATAGGAGTGGAGAAATTTTGCTCTTTGACAATATCAAAAAAGTGTTATTAAGGTTATTAATTGGCTTGGTTTTTTTTGATTGTTTATCAGGCGAACTCTCCTTTGGCTGAAGCTGGGCACCTTTCAGTTGGCTTTCTTTCGACCTGTGCTCATGTTCCTATCAATAGTGCTTTGGACCAATGGCAATTACAAACCTTATAATGTAAGTGGAAGTTGCCATGAGCAGCAGCCCACAACATCCATCGTTTGGGGGCTGATGTTACTATCTTGGCCAACGCTTTAACAGCAGGATCTGGGAACACTCCCAGGCCTGCCCTGGCTTTGTTCTGTTAAAAAGAGACCCAGAAGTGCATGATTTCTCCCTTCCCCCAGACTCTTCATCTGCTGGCTTATCTTGGAAAGAAGCTGAGTGTCAGGGGGGTTTGGGTATGAGGTCGTGCTCTAGCACATGGCCCAGTCTGTTTGCTCTGGGCCTTAGGCCTGCAGAATGGCCTGTGAGAGGCACCTGCCCTGTTTTGTGCAGTGCAGCCTTAAGAAAAAGGTACCAGGTGCAAATAGGAAAACTAATTCAGTATTTTCCTGCAAATTCCAGAGGGCTTTGTATCCTTGCAAGGTGTAAAAAATAAAAAAAATAAATAAAAAAAAAAGGTAAATTGGTAAATTTAGTGCTATGCAGTTTCCAGTGCAAACCTCAGCAACCCCTGTTAGCTTCAACTTTAGTGGAGCTAAAACCAAAAATTTTAGTGTCTGCACCTGCCAGTTCATAATGGCTGCCTTGCAATAGTAAAACTGATGTCATCAAGTTTTGTAACTATTCTTATTTAATTTGCTTCTTAGCTATCTCCTGATGGAGCTGCAATATGGATTAACTGCTTTGTTGGGATCCTTACCATTATTGCTCTGTGGCCAGTTGGAATCATGTTTCGGCAAGTTAGGACTATCCTTAATTGTAAGAAGATCATCCCTAAGTTTGCTCTTTATCAGGTGAGAAATTTAACATTTTTGGTAAACATTGCTGTTGATATAACATTGATATCAACATTATTGATATCAACATTACTGTAGATATAATGTTGCCTCTTTAATTCTTGGTTGTTTGTTTAAATGTTATGGTATTTTTTCCATAAAACACTGTACAAAGGCATATTTGCACCTGGTTAAAGCTCTCCTGCATCTGTTTGAAGCGTTCCCCGTGACTGCTGCTCCATTAAGCATGAGCTGAGTGTAGTCTCCAGCAGTGCTGGATATCTGAGCTCTTTAAAATCCATTCATCTTTAAGCTATGGAAATCAGAACACCACCTTCTGCAAGGCTTGAAGGAAGCTTTGGGCACACACTATCCTGAAACACAATGTTAAAATGTTGGTGTGTACCTAAAAACAAGGTGAGGACGTGGAGAACTGTGGGTGGCTTTTGTTGAACTGTTCTAGCAGACCACGACACTCCATTTTGAAAGTATTTCTTTTGGCCATTCTGCCTTTCAGGGTTAGATAATACTGAAAATCCTGTTTGGGAGTCACTAAACAATAAAGAACAGAACTAGATCATTTGGGTGTGCAAGTCCAGGGATACGACTGCCTTCTCCCACACAACCCTGAAGAAAGAGAGTAAGGTGAAATCCTTGGATATGCGTCCTGTTTGTAGGGAACATGTAGGGAGACTCCACGCGGAGGGGTCTGCTCAGCAAACTGCCAGATGGTTGTAAACGCAGCAGGCGGGACGGTGAGCGGTTGTCACCCTGCACTAGCGCGTGTCCCGTTTAAGATGTCACGCGAGGCTTCACCCCCAGGCAGTGAGAGCAGCGGCTCGAGAGACGCTCTCGCTGTTGCCAGAAGGCCCAGCGCGGTGGCTAGTGGGCAGTACGAGGCCCACTACCAAACCTGAGCCGCCGAGTCCTTCACCCTTCAGTCCTTCTGGAAAGGAAGAACTCCGTACAATTCCATTTAGCCTTGGAGCACCGTGTCTCCCTGCTGTGGCCAACAGCTGAGCCAGTAACAGAAACATTCCTTGAATTCCTCTCGCACTAAAGGAGAGCATGAGCTCAGGGTTAGGTTCACGGGGAGCATCTTAAACCTTTTTATCTAACGTTCAGAGCTCGATTGGTGAAGATTCCGACAGGGAGCTCTGTGTGTGTTGTACTTCCAGAATGAAGTGCTAAAATGAATCACTTGTAGAATAGAGAGGTTTGGTTTAATAATCACATGCACGACAACATCATCCTGACCAAAGGCTACCTTCTTCAGAAGCGCAGGCAGACTGCTGGTGAGGAGGGCAGGCAAGGAAGGATGAGGTGGAACAGGGTCTGTTATGAAAGCAGAACTGGTGTGGGGGCTATAATCCTCCTGCTGGTAGGTGAAGCATCTCTCTTCTCTTCCTGGTGCAGTTTATCCTCATCCTGAGCCAGCTGCAGGCAGCTATTATCAACATCTTGGCTATGCAAAGGATTATTCCCTGTGTCCCACCACTCTCCTCATCAGCAAGAGGAGCCTGTAAGTTCTTTGGGAGGGGGTTGTTCTTCACTTACTGCAGTTAGCAGCAGTGAAGTGTAAGTATCTCGTGTTTTCCTGAAGTGTTAATCTCCTGGGATCGTGTAGCCATTTGAGAATCTTAGCTTTTACTTAAGAACAATAACAACACTTTTATAGTTGTCATATTTGCAAAGAAATAGACAAAAACTTGGTAAGAGTATTGAGAACTTGAGAAGAGTTAGAATCAGAAATCAGACACAAGAAACCAACAAGTATAATTATTGTTAAATCTCATGGATTTTGGGTGCATGCTTACAGATGGGCAGTACATTAGTTCTGTAACTGATGTAACTGCTGAGTGTAAGACATGCTCCATTATGGGAGGAGGGTAGCAAAGGTAGCTCGTTTTGTCAAGACAGGAATCAGTTGTTCATTCCTTCCCTGATCCTCATGTTGCTGTTTGTTCCTCCTGCTTTGTATCCTCCCCGCTGCCTCTTTTTGGCAGATATGATCCAACAGCTCCTCATCGTGGAGATGTTCCTGATAACCCTAATCTCACGGGTGGTCTATCGGAGAAGATACGATGATCTAGAACCCCCAGAGGGCACTCCCGAGGAAGGCGACGACAACAAGCAGACTCCCAAGATCACCCTGAACGGTGCCCTCAGTGAGGGTGCATTGCCAGGCGTTTAGAAGGTCCCTGCAGGAGCTGGAGGCTCAGCTGTAGGAGCTCTTGTATCCTTGCAACACAAATAACCACAGCCCCAGTGAGAACAGCTTCTGGGGTAGATACCTGTGAGCTGCACTGCAGGGACCAGTGAGGATAACCCCTTTTTTTTCTCCAGTGATATATACACATGATGTGAGTGTTTTCATAGCGTGTCATTTACTAATATTTCGTACCATGTAATTTTATCCTATTGTGAAACACTTGACAGTGGCCAAACAATCTCACAATATGATTTTTTTTTTTTAGCTATTTGAATGGCCGTGATTTAGAGATAATCCAAAGCCATTCTCTTTTTTATCTTTTTGTGACTTTTGTTTTAAACCCGTTTCATGTAGGCAGGATCTCGCTCCAGGTCTAACACAGCATTTTCCCATCTGTCCTCCATTAGAATTTCTCCTCTCGCGCTCTGTGCCACAGACTCATTACAGCTAATTTGGGTCAGTAAAGATATTTGTACACGTTCACTCAGAAATCCCCCGGCTTGTCCATGCTCTCTACCTACATAACTCACCATCTCAGCAGGGCAAGACTTTCTCATTCTCTGGCAGTTCACATCCTAACTCTGTAAATACACAGCCTCCATTTGCAGATATACAATTGACCCTGGCAGATGGTCTTCTGAGGGAAGGCGGTTTTCCAGTCACTGATCTGGAAAAGGAAAGTAAGGATTATGGTCCACACAGGGGCATTGTCACTGCTCTGTGATGTTGTGTGGTCCTTCAGTTCTCTACTTGGAGAACAGGAATCAGGATATGTGGAATATCTGTGTAAAACGTGTCTATGAGGATAACTATTATTGGAGAACTTCTTTCCTGTGAGGGTGCCAGAGCCCTGGCACAGGCTGCCCAGGGAGGCTGTGGAGTCTCCTTCTCTGGAGATCTTCCAAACCCACCTGGATGCCGCCCTGTTCCCTGTGTTCTGGGTGTCCCTGCTGGAGCAGGGGGTTGGACTGATGGTCTCTAGAGGTCCCTTCAAACCTCAACCACTCTGTGATTGGGAGGTTTTTCCAAGAAATTCTTGTTTCCCCAGCTTATCCACCCCACCTCTGCATCTAGTAGAACCTCAAGTGCTATGAGACCTTTTGACTTCACATCCATTAGTCTATTTTGCTTAAATCAGCTCCTGCCCTTTTGTAAATGGTCCCGATATTCTTGAATGACCCTGACTGCTTTGATTTAGTTTGCTGTCATTTGTAATGTGATATTGTGTTTACTCTGTGTAATGAGCACATGGATGTTGTGTTTGCTCCTGTGTGAGCGCTTGGCGCTCTCCACATCTGAGCGTCACATCTGTGTGCAGATTCCTAGAAGGAAATGCCCAATCCATGCAGCATGGATGCTTATTATTTATGTAGACCGGAAAAATGTTTAATGTTAGGAAATATCTTATTATCACCTGTTACCTGTAGTATGTCAAACATTTTGCCATTAAAGCAGAGCTGGGCAAATAGGGGGGAGTTATTTTTGCTGTAGAAGGAATTCCAGAAATGATTTCCCAGCTCCTAAACTGGAAGTAAATATTCTGTATATTTAAGCAAGCTGGAAAGTTGGATTAAAGATTTTTTTCATTTAGATAGAGGTCAGAAGTATTTTCCTTAACAACAGAATAATACCATTTTGCTAGAAAAATGATTTTTGAAAAAAGTTGAAAAATATACTTTATTTTTTTTAATAAACTGGTAGTCTGTGAAAGAAACACAGATTCTTGAACTGCATTAACATGATAGGATCTGCATGTTCCTTCAAAAACTGTCTGAAGGGTTTAATGCAAGAGCACCCTACATGTCCATAGAGTTAACTAGGGACCAGCTTACTTTTTTTAACATAAACTGTTAAAGCATTTTTAACAGGACAGCTATTAGTGTATCCCTAATGTTTCATTAGGTCTGGGTACACAAGGCCACAGATACATTAATAATGTGGCTCTTCTGGACTTGCAAAGTGGTTCTCAAGGACAGAGGGAGTGGCTGGCTGGGACTTCAAAAAGTTTCAAAATTGGAAATATTTGCAGCCAGTAAAGTGTCCTTGAGTCTCCGTGGAACACAGTTTTTAGGGCAAAAGGGGCAAGAGAGCATCCCTGGGAGAGGCTCTGCAGTGGTTCTGCGAGCAGGATCCACGGCCGGATCCACAGACCCACGGCAGAGGCTCCGCATACAGAATCTGACGGAGCTGGGGGGGCCCTGAACACCCAGTAAAGTGGCAGGAGGGTCTTCCTCTTCACACGTGCTGCCCTCGAGGCCCTTGTTCAGGGGACAGGAGCGCTGTTGGCCCATTGGCCTCGTGTTTGCCATCTCTCTAAAATGCCCACTAAAATGCAGCAATACGAACCAATTCAGCCAGAAGCATCACTAGCTCTTGTGCTTGTGAATAGATACTGTTTGTCCTGCTATTTATCTAACATTAGAGCAATAAAACGTACTGCCAGGTGATGAAGTGTCAAGCAGAGCTGGCAGCAAAGACACCTCTTTTTACTTTGTCTTTTACTTTGCACAGTCACAGAGGGCAAATTCTAGAAAACACTTGCTCACGGAGAACCCTTCTCTGAGAAAAATCTGAGATACTGCATCGTAAATAGGTGCCAAAGAGCTTCCTTGAATTGCACCTTATAGGAGTGCGATAGAATGGATGGATTTTACTTTAAAAAAAAAAAAAAAAGCTTTTTTAAGGAAAGAATCCCTCCCCCAATCTCTCAAATTCTTCCCCCTCTGCTCAGACACACCGCTTAACTTGCGGGATCCAGGGGTTCCTCTCTAGCGGGGCAGGGGCCAGGGGCAGTGGGCAGCCTGCACCACATGCGCTACCTTCTTTTAGCTGAATTTCTTGAAGATGGCAAGCCCAACATCCGAGCTGCACCTTAGGCAACCTGAACAAGGAACAACAAAACAAAGCCCAGGATATTCCTCCAGCATGCGTTCTGATAAGGATGCCTTTCCCACCAGCAAGAGAAATCGCTCTCGATTGCGTGACAGTGGCGAGAGAAGCGTTTGAAAACATCCAACAAAATGTTAACAGGAGATAATAAGTTTCACAACTCATTTTTTTTATGGCTGCTATAAAGTAATAAGTCTTACGGTGAGCCTATAACCTTTAAGCTACATTTGCTTTAGATCATAAAGTGAGGAAGTATAAAGGTATCTTATTGGTGGCATTACTGATGAGAAAAACACACCAGCACCATTAAATAAAGACAGCAATAGATCCGCAGAGATATGAGATCAAAGGTAAAAACAGCATTTGGAGAGAGTGATGAGAACGTAGAGAGAAGACAAAAAAAATCAGCTATGTGGTTTGGGTGGCCAAGCAGTAAAGAGATGAGCATGAAAGCAAATACTGACCACAAAGTGTTGTAATAAGAGCATCACGTACGGGAGAGGGCTGAATTAACCCTAGCTCTGCGTAGCTTTGCAGGACTGGCTTTCCAAACAAGCTAGCTAGCTTCTCAGTGCACTTGCATTCACCCCATTGGGTTTCACACATCAGCAGCAAAGGAAGCGACCGGCCACCCAAGGGTCTGTTCCCGCTGCCAGGAGGGAGTTCGGGAGGCTGTATCCTTCCCCTCCCCATATCCCATCCCCAGTGGTCTCCTCTGTTCCTCGCCCCTCGCGCTGGTCCCTGCCGCGTTCTTCCTCCTCAGTAGGAAAACCGGAGAGCTGCGCAGGCTGGTTTGGGAGAGCAGACAGGCAGAACATTCTTAGGCCTTTCCCCAACTCTGTTAAGTCACATCCTACTCTACCTCCCAACAGCAGCATTGCTAGTAGATACATGGGCTCCTTCCACAAACCCTTCATGTTCCTCACTTCCCAAGTCCCTGCTCCTAGTAAAACATGCCAACCCAAATATAACAAAACCAGCAGATTTGAAGAGATGAGAACTTTTTTTTTTTTTTTTTAAGAATAAGAATCGGTAGCTGCTCCTTTATATTTAGGATTACTAGGTCTACACTGTTGCCATTTAGTTATAATAATAGGGCTGTAGTGCCAGCGTAGCACTGGAAGATACAAGTGCTTAAAAGACAGATCTAGGATGGCTTGAACTCGGCAAAGATTCTTTATTCAGCTATTTAGGAAAGCAAGAAAAAAATATTACAGAAAATAAATTGAAAAGCAGCCTGAAGCTCTTAATGGAGATTTTCCACATGCACTTACAGGAAAGCCAGACTTGAGGCTTTGGGCATTCTAGAAGTGACCAAGAAAGGGGAAGGGAAAAAAAAAACCCAAAACTCCACGTTGTCTGAGGTCAGGTTGCCTTCCATTTGTGGTGTCCCCTCCTTGGGCACCTACACAGAGGCCACCCTCTTTCAGACCCAGCTGCCCAGCATCCATTAGGCAGCCACAGTCACTGCTTACGCATCGAGCTAACGGGAGGGCAACAACTGCTTACATTGCCTTTAATGCAGCTCGGCGGCTGCAGAGCGTAGCCTTCCCTTCCCAGGGCTCAGCTCTCTGAGGGCTAAGGCACGGCTTTAACACAGGCTGAACTTGGCTGAAGTGTCCGAGAAAACTGCTAAGCTGCGAGAAAGTCCTTTAAGGAAGCCTGCAGAGCAAAGGAGAGCCACGCCAGATAAGAAAGGTAAAATCACCAGCAAAGGTGCAAACGCTGACATAGGGATAATTAGCAGCTTAAGGATTCCCAAGGAGAAAAAAAAAAGAAAATATGAAAAAAACCCAAAATCCTACAGGGGAAAAAAAAAAAAAAAGTTAACTAGTCTGGAGACAGCAGTTCAGCATCTTTGATGAGCAGCCTGCTCCAAGCAGCAGAAGTGAGACCTTCCACTGTGCCTGGGAGCTGCCTGGCTAGCTATGACCCCCTGGATCAGGGGCAGAAAGCCCACTAGTGCCTCAGTGCACCTACCTTTGTGCATATTGGCCAATAAATAATAAGCTTTACCCTTTCTAACTGTGAATATCCTGCTTGCAAAGGTCCTCCATCCATAGCAAAAGGCATCCATGGAAACTCATCCACATACAGAGGGTTGCAAAGTAAGCAAGAACTATACCACGCGGGCAGGCATCTCCTTCTCTAGCATTATTTGAGAACTGCAACTTTACAAGCCAGAGGCACAAGCCTGCAGGGTGAATTTACATTCATCCTCCAGCGCAAGCCACTGGAGGAGAAAAAAAAGGCAAGTTCCTGCATCTGCTCGTAGCCTTATTGACATAGCCAGCCAGCAAAGGGTGTGAGCTAATTGTTAAATTCAGTTCAACAAGTTCCTCATTAGGGGGAAATTACCTGAGTTTGAAATCTGCTAATTTTCCAATCAGGGTGAGTGTTTGCACTTGTGATTTGGAAATAATTAACACATGGTATAACATCAAAACCTACGTAAAGGCTAATGGTAGAAAGGCTAATTTCCTTGGCATGAAAATGGTGTGCTTAGTTCTTCCAGGGCTCTATTGCTGTCTTTTCAATATAGAGATGTGAAATGTAGGCTGTTCTGTTACTTTTGCAGCCTCCTACCTCTGGTATCATACTTTTTGTATTAATTTTTTTTAAAAACTAAGCCATTGTTTTTTAGCCTGGATGTTATTTTGGGTCTTCTTTTGAAAAGAATTATTTAGGTTTCTTCATTTCTTGCCATTACAGGATTTACCAGAATTACGAGCTTCCATCATTTGTAAAAACAGACTGGTGGGGCTAAACCATCACCTCGAACTAGGGCTTTAGGCCAAGTTCTGCAAACTTCAAGACAGCCATTCCCAGGAGAGCCATGTTCAGGTTCTCAAAAGCCTTCCTGGAATACAAATACAGTGTAGTATTTAGAGAGGAAAAGATGCCTAGGCTATGAGTGTTGATTGGGAAGCCAGATTTGTAGGTGTGAGTAAACAATACAGTTGAAAACCAGAAAGTAATATTCTGTTTTAAAATCCCAGCGGCTGAAATAGCCCTGATCATTGCCATGTGATATATATTATCAAATAATATTAGCTGGTTTAAACTAGGTGATACCTCTGGCAAACAAAGCCACCCTTAGCGTGTTGCATACAACATGGTGCATTTGTGGCCTCCCTGCAAAGCTCACACGGGTGAGCAGTGATTTAACCTGCAGTATCTGGGTCAGCTCCACCCGGAGGTTTCCTTAGCCCAGGGAGCTCGAGGGGGTTGCACCCTGTTGACAAGAGGGGTGAGACCTGAGAGCCAGCGACAGGAGAAGCACCAGTGCCCGAGCAGGGCCGCTGGCCGTGCCGGTGCCTCCTCCAGGACTCGCCTGGCTCTTGTGGGGAGCCCCTCATCCGGAGCCCTGCTTGGTCACCGGCAGCACGTGGCGCTCGTCACGTCCTCTGCTTGCTGTGCCCCCTTGCAAACAAACCCTTAAGCCTCCAAGCAAAGCTTCGCATCAGAAACGGGCCAGCGGGAGGGCTGTATGGGCTGGTTTTAAGCAACACCAAGTCTACCAAGGCCTCTCAGGTGGAGAGGCCACCCCAGGAAAGCAGAGAAGGGGCCAGGGGCCAGACAGCGGCTCCTTCTGCCCACTCCTGTCGCCTTCATGTCCACCGATACCTGCAGCAACTCTTGGCCCCGAGGAACGTGCTGGGTTTCGGGTCCACATGTGGCACCACGGGGGACCTTTGCTGCTGGATTCATCTCTCTGAGGGCACCTGTTTTGAGCACTTCCCCTACCTGACTGGTTTGCAGCTTGTTCTTCCCAATGTTTATCTGGATGAAGGTAAACAGCGCCCGAACTTCTCCTTTCAGGGAAGGGTCTGTGGTTTGTGTGCACACCTGCCAAGGACCATTCGCGCTACCACAAACACTGCACACAAGGGGCACATACTTGCATGCTCATGCAAGCCAACAACAACTATTTCTCATTCACTTTTGCCTTTTTTTTTTCTTTTTTTTTAATATAGCTTTTTGCTTATGAATTACTGTTTCTTCTTAAATTCAGGATTGCAGTTCTTATCCGTCTGCCTATTGCTCTGTTTCTCTGCATCTGCCTGCTCTTGCCAATGCCATCAGCTGCTGCTACCTCTGGGCTTCAGTAGAAATTGTTCCTATTTAAATTGGTTGCTTTGGTTTTAGGCAGTAATTCATGTGTCCTGTCCCTGGAAGCTATACATGAGGGCATCCTCTCTCCTAAGGAACATCCCTCCTCCCTGAACATATATAATGAGAAAAAGAGCACGAGCAAGCAAGCCTTAAGGGCTAATGCTTTAAAAATCTCCTTTCTCATTGGAGATACTTGAGTTATTTTTCCAAGACTGTTTATTTTCCTTGTATGTGTTACTTTTTACTTCAAAAAAGGATCAGGTTTCAAACTCAGCTTAAGTACTCCTTCCTAAGAAATACATTTGCCATTTTACCTTTCAAGTTTACATTAAAATATTTTACATTTTAATGTTTGTGTTAAAACAAAACACTCCAGTCAACTTAGGTGTAAATTTTTCCTCTTTGCCAGCTGCCTTGAGAGCTGTGGAGGGCCCAACGTGCATGGGCACGGATAGTAAAGCTTTTTGGTCTTCTGTCTTTGGACAATGTTAAGAATAGAACACTAAACCAACTGCCTGTTTTTTTTTCCTTCCCTTTATATCTTTTTAGTTACATGTTGCTTTCTACTAGCAAACTCCCTCTTTCATGCTTCTTCTTCCACCTTTTACATTCTCTTCCTTGAAGCCTACAGATCTTTAGTATCCATCGTAGCTCAGTCTCATCAGTTGACTGTGTGGTTATGACTGGTCTTTTTTTTGTCAGTATAACTATGCACTTAAAGGTCAACCAGCTTCTGGGAGCCAATAAAAGTCTCTTAAAAATATATGTATATTTTTTAAAAGTAGTGATGTGTTAAATACTAACTGACCTCTTACCACCACATTGTAAATCACAGAATCACAGAGTGGTTGAGGTTGGAAGGAACCTCTAGAGACCATCTAGTCCAACCTCCCTGCTCCAGCAGGGACACCCTTAAAGCATGTGGCACGGGGTAAATGTTACATAGTAAATAACTTGGCTATACAGCAAATCCCTCACAAATCCCTTCTGCAATTTGTCCATTTTTAACGATTTGCACAAATTTAACCAAGTTCTGTGGGAAACTAGTATGAGCATCATAGCAAATAAAACTATTTGACTATAAATTTCATAACTGTATTTCCAATTTGCCAAAATGGGCTATCAAGCCCACTTCTATTTTTAATGTAAATTGACCTGCAGGGTCCTATTTGCTAAATGCTGCTGTACAGACAGAAGACAAGATCCCTGCGCCCTGAAGAAGCGGCAGGCGAGCGACTTCTTCACCTCCTTCACGTCTGAAGCACCCAAGGCCGCCCAGGCAGCAAAACCAGCTCCCCACATAGTGTTGCCTCCTCAGGGTGATGCCCTCAGCTAGAGCTTCCTGAGTGAAATCCTGTTAGCAAATCCCTGCAAAGGAATTAATTACTATGTCTCTTGTAATGATGTTAATGGGATTTGGAATTGCTTTTGTAACGTGCAACAGAACCTTGTGCTAGTTCCCTACCGCCAGCCTCCGACGCTTGGCCTGTCTCAAGGAAAAGAACACCGATAAACGGAGAGAGATAAAAAGGTTTTAATTGGGATTTATGGTTTTTAATATTGTAGACTCAAAACCATCTTTTGAACGGCTTTTTCTTTTGGAGGAAGTGATCTGAATGCTTTCATTAATATAATGGGATTTAGTTAGGACTCCTGACCTTATCCCATCCGCAAGCCAATTTCCACTGACAGTCTAAAGAGATTTCATTGACACTAAGCAAAATCCCCTCGGCAAACAGCTGTAGAGCCATCCGAGACTCGCTCCTGGGGCTGCCTCTCCACGCTTGTACACAATATACGTTGGAGCCCTCTCAGTGAGAAAAGCGTGACTAAGTGAAAAAAAGTTGTTTGCTTGGGCTTTCTTTTTTTTCTTTAAAATAATGCTATTAATAATTTTTCTTACCTTGCTTTTGTCTCTTAATATTCTGCCACCTGCTGCTGGGCAAAGAGCCCATGTAACGGAGTCAAAATCTGCAGTGAAACACCACTAATGAAGTTTGATTTACCGGCTTTTTCACAAGCTGTAGAAATTCCTGTTTTCTAGGAAAGTTACAGGCTGACTACCCAGAAATGCACAGCAGCCACCCCATCCCTCAGACACCTGAGGGTTTCTCTCCTTCCCAGCTATGGGGCAAGGTGCAGGCGCCGCGCAGTCCTCCCTCCGCCTCTTGCACCTCTCTGTGCTTGTCCTTAACTACTGGTAGAAGGACACTCGCTTTTTAATTCTGTTCTACACTGTCCTGTCTCCCAAATAACTGTAAACGTGGAACTGATTTCTTTGTCCTTTTCTAGATTATCATACCAGATGATAAAACTTCAAATTTTGAAAGTAGTTTTCTAAAAATTATTTGTATATTTTCTAAAATTAATTTGCGTATTAATTATTTAGGGTATCTTTTACTGTTAAAAAAAAAAGTAAAATATATCTCATAAAAAAAATAAAACTGTTAAGCATCCTTCGTGAAGCTTTCGGTGAGGAAAAACACACCCGTTTGTTGCCGTTCGTTGCTGACCTGGGCCGTCCGGAGCGGCCCGTCCCGCCTGCCCCGAGCAGGGTGCAAAGCACCCCGTGTTGTGCAGGGGGTGTTTGTCAGCACGAGCTGCACCGACTCGAGGCGTTTTGCATCGGTCGCGGCTGTTTTGCGTTGTCAGGCTGCACAAAACGCCGGGACGGGGAAGCCCCCAGGGCCCGTCCCGCAGGCTCGGCCGGCGCCTGTGCCACCACGGGAAAGGCCTCTCGCCCCGCTCCATCCACGTCCCCCCGCTCTCCCGGCGGCTCCCGCGCCGCGGGAAGCTGGAAGCTGGAAGCGGAGCAGGCGCCGCGCCGCTCACAAGATGGCGCCCTTGAACAAGGCACCGCGAGGCCGCTGCCCGCCCGCCCCACGGCCGCCCCACGGCCGCTCGCACCCGCTGCGAGCGCAGCGCCCCAGGCCTTTGCCCTCACGCAGCGCCGTGGGATGCGTTTGGGAGAGCTTTGGGAGGCGTTGGGGAATGGCTGCAAAAAGGGCCGTGTCCCACTCACCCCGCTCGAGCTGCGGTCACACAGCTAGATCCGGGGGGATTTGTGGCGGATTCCAGGGGAAGTAACAAGCAGCGCAGACTGATCAGTGGATAGTGCCGCTGCTTTGAAAGGACAGCTTCTACAGGGTGTTTTTATTGCCTCCGTCATTTTACTTGTGGTCTCAACAAATATTTGACCGGAGTCCCTGCTGTTATCACCGCCACACGAGCTGCGAGCAGTTGGGATCAAAATACATGTGTCTCTTCTAACCATCCAATTTTCTTGCAGAGAAAAAATGCGAATCATTCCACGGGGTGAATGGCTGTTTCGGCTGTTCTTGCTCAGATCCTACTGCCTTAGCCCTGTACGGACTAAACAGGCTCGTCCAGGTGTCGCAAGACCAACAAATTAGGCTGCTGAGCTGGGGACTTTGAGCCCCTGTCAGCTCCCCCAGGTGTGGGTAACGCAGAGGCTGAGCCCTCCGAACAACCCACTGCCCTTTACGGATCCGCTCCCGTTGCACTGCACCGCTTCCTTCCACCCTTTCCCCCACAAGCAGTGTCAGTCGTGACCATCCCAGGGGTTTGTTCTCCTGAAATACTGCTGGGCGAGGTAGCTGAAGTGCAAAACAAATCTGTTTCCCTGTGTACTGAGAAGCCCCATAACTCTCTGTCCTACCCCATAGTCTGCAGTGCCTGGAGGCTGGAGCATTTTCAAGACACGCTGTAACTTGCTGTCTAAGAGGGTTCAGGCATAAAGGGAAACTGTTTCCAACCTTGCTATTTTTCCACTTTTTTTTTTTTTTGAATAGGATGTGTAAAATCCATACTGATATGCTCCTTAGTGAGGCCTATTCCTTCCTTCCCCCCTGCTTAAGAAGGCGCCATCAGCACATATGTAGTGCTCTAGTTTATTCTTCCTCATGGATAGCTGGACTGAGCCTGCTTGTACTGCTTGCTAGCGGGGAAAAATAATCCTCCCTGTTTCACTGCAACCCCTTCTGTTATTCTGTAAATACCATTAATCTGATCTAGTGGTGCAGTCATTTTATCCACCTGCGGTTTGGTCGGTGGCATCTGGTGGCGTCAGGCCTCGACTGGATGCAGGGTGGCTGAAAGAAAAGGGTGGGATGGGGGGAAAGAGAAGCAGACCTCCAGCATGCGTACGTGCTCTTGGGCACTACATAAAGATATCATGATGGGGAAAAAAAGCCCAGGCCTGGAAAAGCCTGGAAATGGAGAAGTGTCCGCCATTCCTGGCTCCTCCATCACTTCCCCACTGCATTTTCCAGCTTTGCATCAGTGAAAAAGAACTGCTTCCTTAGGTTTGTAGGATACAGAAAGTGCAGCTGAAGATCATTCCTAAGGGTGGGAATTCTGAAATACTCAACTTTTTAGAAACGTGCATGCCCCACGCCAACTGTATCCAATTGCTCGGGTGGCTGCTGCAGGAATTTCTGCAGATATGCAGGGAACGATGATCCGCAGTTTTTCTTCGCTGTGACTGTTGTCTCGCCTGTTTCTGCTCGCACTGGTGCAGACAGCAACACATGAAAGTCAACGGCAGCAGCCCCGGCACAGAGCGGGGCCGCCACGGGAGTTCCCGGCAGGAGATAAACGCGAGGTGCTGCTCTTGGCTGCGGCCGCCCTCATCGTTAGGACCCTCCTTGGACTGTGATTAGGGCAGGTCAGACTTCCCAGGCTTTCAAAATCCTTTGGTAATGTCAGGAAGAAATCCAGGCCAGACAGCTCATCATGACACCAAGTACAAGTCCGAAGCTAATCATTCCTTATGTTATAGAAAGTCTCTTAGATAAATATACTGATTTTGATTAAAAAACAAACAAACAAACAAAAACCCCACTGCCTTAGGTAGCTTGTCCTAGGGGTTGCTTTAACCCTTTGGGAAGGACTATCCGCACCTGCAATTTTCAGTGGGAAGCACTGTTCACTGGTTTTGAAGTATGAACAGTTTGTGCAGGGAGCTCTTTTACAGACAGTGAGGAGAGCATTGGGAGCCAAAAGTTCCTTTGGGAAGGGAAAGGAAGGTGAGGCATGCGGGAGGAGGCTGAGCTTCCCAGGGAGCAGAGCAGCACCCAAACTGTCCAAACTGCCCTGCCTGGAGCTGTCCCACACGGAGAGAGAGGAATGGGGTCTCCGTAGGGGTGCCAGGAACCCCCTCCTGCATGTGCCAGTTCACAGGAATCCGCTGCAGAGAAATCAGTGCAGGGCTCACGGCGTTTGCTCTCTGCTCCGCTTGTATTTTCGCCGGTTTGGAGATGTGTGTTTCATCAGCCCTGTGCTCGGGAGAGGAATGCTCTGAATTTCAATACTCCTGCTATTTTTGCCTGCACAATATTCAGCGCAATTTCGGCAGAAGCCACGGGAAACAGCGGGGGGCATTTATTTTAAGAAATGTGGAACAATGGCTCACTAGCGATTAAAATAAGAATGGAAATTACTCATTGCTCTCCTCATCCAGAACGCGTCATTTACAACACTTCAGTCTTCTGCATGTATGACTAGTTACATTTTAGAAAATTTGAAACCTGGCTGTCCTTTGAAAATCATAAAAACTGCAGATTTGAGCTCCTGGTGAGAATATCAGTTTCTTCAGACAAAGAGATTTGTGTGGGAATGGAGAGCTCTGGACTTCTCCTTCCTGGAAAGTCAAATTTTAAGATAGAAAGTAGGACTTAAATCTTGAACTATGGCTTTTCTCCTATTCCCAAGTTGTAGGCTATCTGTGATGCATTAACAGCCTTTGAGCCTGTACTCAAAGTGCCTTCTGTGATTTTAATTAATAGTCACGAGCTACAAATCAAATAACCAACCACATTTTCCTCTCCTCTTCCCTGATGGTTCTCTGGGATTTCTGCTTCGGTTCTGGGGGCTGATGGCTTTAGAAATACTTAAAAAGTGGGAGCTTTTTGTGGGGAGGCGGCCTCCAGCCCCTGCTTCCTCTTGCCAAGCCTTTCTTTAGAGGCTGCTGGGGCCCGAGTCCGTGCGAACAAACGGCTCCGGCAGCAGCGTGTGCTGCTCCGTGGGCTCCAGGCAGCGACACGGGGGGATTGGCGCCCGCCGCTGGGAAGAAGGATCCCATCGGGATCCTTCCCGCTGGCTGCGGGAACTTTGCCAGCACAGGCAGCTCGGCCCGTCCTGGCTGCACGTGCGCCTGTGTGAGAGGGCACAGGCCCCACAGCGCGGCCAGGCCCCACAGCGCGGCCAGGCCCCACAGCGCGGCCAGGCCCCACAGCGCGGCCAGGCCCACGGCACGCGGAGCCCCCGCAGCTCTGCCCCGCTGTCCGCCCGCGAGGAAACCTCAGGGATCTCCGTGGCCAGCACAGCTCTGCCAGGGAAGGACACGGTCACCTTGCAGTTTTATCACCTCTCTTTCCCCAACTCCCAGGTGCTCCCAGTTAATCTCGGCAACCTGACCTGCATTTAAAACACTTGCTTGCATTTGCACTGTGGTGCACCTGTTTACTTTCCTCTAGTGCATTTTATTTGTGTTTGATTAATGATTAAAACCAGCCCAACGCTTGAGGGCTGTTTTTAAGCGCCTCCCTTGCTGGTGAGGGCTATAAGCCGGTGCTGGTGGCCTGGCTATTCCTGCCTCTGGAGGATTAAACTTGGGCTGTGTCAAAGCAGGGTGTTGTTCCGCAGAGCTGAGCCCCATGCACACAACCTCCTTCCCGCTCAGGCTGCTTTCCTCCACGCGTATAGCCCCAATATTTTGGCAACAAAATGCTGTTTTTTTCAATAGCACGGAGCATTCCCAGAGGTAGCCCCCGTCTTTGTGTGGGGTAACCGTCAGACTCTGCTCTTGCGACGGATTAAGACTATCCTGAACTTGGTAGGGAGCAGTGACCAAGTGTCCCTGGGGCTGTGGGGCCGGGGCCGAAGGCGGCAGGAGATGCAGCCGGATCGTGCAGCCCCCGGCTATCGAGTTCTCCCTTCTCCTGGCAGGGCCAACATTTGCCTTGCTGACTAAATGGCTGCATTTTTGTGAGGAGATAACTGCGTTGCTCCCAGGGGGAAACACAAGTCACTCGATAAACGAGTGTTTGCAGGCACAAGATTGCAAAGGCTGCTTGTTTGTGTTTGTTTTCCAGGTGGATGAGACGTGCACTTGTCTTGATTGCCTTGCTGGGCAATGCAGATGCCTTAATCAGCTCAGCACAAGCCTCCATTGGCAGAGGACCAGGCGCTTCCCTGGCAGGAGCGGCAGCGCTCCCAGAGGGATTCACGGCAAGGGACGAGGGGCAGCGCATGGTGGGAACATAGCCCCGCTCCGCACCCGCTCCCGCCTCCCTAAACCTGCTGCTTTTTCCTGGATTTCCCCGGTTTTCCTTGGTTTAAGTGAACGTACGGGAGCTTTTCATAATTCCCCTTCTGAATATAACTGCTGAGTAAAAATCAATTTCATAACTCATCATATATCATCATATAATTTAAATATTTCACTTGTTTTCACACGAAGAAAAGTATTTATAAGTTTGGTACTAAATAGTTTTCCAGAAGAAAAAGATGTCATTAGTAGGTTTTCTGCTAAGTTAGTGGTCACAAACGTGTCAGCTCATAATTGCCAACTAGGGGAGTCACAAATGAATACGGTGACACCTAAAGTCTCCCCTGTCAGAGCAAAAGCACCCGGTGACCATCGCACAAGACTGCTCGCTCAGCAACCTTGGGTCAGCTTGTGTTACCTTTAACATGTCTGTGGGAAACAAATTGGCTCTGCTTCCCCCAATAAAGCTTTTATTTGGGGAAACAACACTCAGGACCTTTATGAAATTACTTTAGTTTTTCAGGTGGCACTAAATAGCAATGGATGCATTTTTCTTGTAAAAACCACAAATGCTGTGTATTTAATAGGTGGAGAATTACACAGTAGATGCAGGTTTGACAAGATGGTAAATAGAAGCAGCAGGCCAGGATACAAGAAGAGGCCACCAGCAAAAATGCAGCTTTCCACCCACTCCTGGCATCCCTTCCATGACTGAGACTGGCTCAAAACCATTAGGGCTCATGTTGGCAGAAAGGGAACCCCACTTTTCACTCGCATGCATGAAAAAGAGAGAGTTGCCCTCTGAATGATGTATGTGAGGCCTGTTGAGCTGCAGGTTGTAGATGCCTAGGCTGGCTTACGCTGCAGCTTTACTGGTGCCAGTGCACCCGCTGAGCCATTTTTTGTCTTTGCTGTGATTTAGGAAGGGCTGGAGTGCTGTCTCATTCATCCTGCGCGCATCATTCTGCATGCAAGAGGTGAGGGGTTGCCCAATTCCTGCTGAACAGACCTCAGAATGGCTTCTAAAGGCCAGCGTTCAGCAGCCTTGATAACGGAGATGCCCTTCCATCTGCCTTTCGGGGTGTCCACCCGCGCCGTGCGCAGGCGCAGCAGAGAAGTGTGAAACCCCCGGGCCCTGGCACCCTGCTGCCCATGCTCCAGGCGCCCCTCGCTGCCTCTCTGGTTGCTCCTGAGCTTGGCCATCAGTAATTCTGCTTTCCCCACAGGCACATCTAATCTTTCCAAGCTAATCCGCTCCCCAGCGCACCCGTTGACCTGCAGCACAGTGCACATGGAGGCAGCAGCACTCTGGTGCCGTGGGCCTTTGCACAGGATCCGTTTTCGACCCAAAGCACAGGATTTTATTACTTCTGTTATCTCAAAGCAAACGTCTCCATGCAAACACTGAAGCAGAAGCTCTCTCCCACCAGTGAAGCTCTCTCAGGTCTTTCTCCTGACCCTCAGACCGCTTTGCAAAATGAGATGAATAAAATGCTTAGTAGGGAAAACATTTAAAGAAACAATCTGTTTGTTGCTCTTCTTAAATTACAGTATTTCCCGGTCATCTCCTGCACAGACACCCATGAAATGTTGCCAGACGACTCCCCTCGCAGAGCTGTCAGCCACTGTCAGCAGGACGTCGGGTCTAAATCGAAACCTGCTGCATTTACTGAGCTCCAATGCATGGATACACCCAATGAACACGGGGTATGTCCTTCCCCTTGGACGGGATATATAAGCAACAGAAATGTTCTCAGGTTCTTATTTGGCATTGATCTTGCGCCCCATTACAGGCATAGCCCTCAGCAACTGCGTTTACGTTCTGATGGGCTTCCCTGCTGTTAGAAGCAATTGCAAACCTGGATTAGGATGTCAGAAAAGCTGTGCAATACAGACAAGAAAAGCTTGTCTAAAAACTAGCTCTATTACAAGCCCCAAAAGGGTTTCTAATCTAGAAGAGGCTACACGCTACAGTTTGCAAGCGCTGCAGAAAATCTAACAAAATCCATTTTGAGGTTTATGCTGAATGAAATACCAGAAGCTGGTGAAAAGCAGTAGCAGCGGAAGGTGCAAAAGTATATTTGAAGTTCGAGATGTCACAGAAAGGTTAAGGATCATGTTTGTCTTGTGTTGCATAAACCAGCTCAGCTTCTCCAGCAGGCACGTGCAGGTCTGTAAGACAGACCTAATCCACAGCTCGTTAGCCAAATAAACCCAGGAAAGTGTTTTCAATAGGGAAACTACAATTGCTATTTTAAGACCTCCATGGGTTCAGGTTCAGATGAAGAAACAAGTGATCTCTGTGTGACTACACTGAGCAGAAATGTCTGAGGAGCAATAACAACAACAGGTTAATAAAATATATCGGGTCAGATAAACCCGATAGCTAAAGGCACTGTAATTATATGCCTGTTATACAAAGGTATCCTAGTGGATGTAATGGCTATTGATTTGAGGAAAGTGCTCGATATGATACTAAATTATGAAACTTTCAACGTTCAATGGATAAGATACAGGGGCATATCATAATGGGCCCTAAAGGAGACTGGCTGATGGCGGGAGGAGTTTGTTCCCTCTGTCCTCAGAGGGCAGAGGTGCTGCAGAGACTCTTCTCATCCCATTTCCTATTGCTAGGATCTGCAGGAGGAGGTAATCAGAAAACACACAGTTGCCTATATATATATATATTTAATTTGAGATGAAAATGGCTGATAATTCATGAAAATAAAGGTCCATTTGGACTCAGATTTTCTTTTTTTTTTTTTTTCTTTTTTTTTTTTTTGTCCTGTGGCAAAGAGGTACCCCCGGAAAGCACAAGTCTGGAGGGGGAATAATTCTCCAAAGATTTTCAACATTCAGACCGTTCTGCAATGACAAGCACAACAGCTCCTCTTCCCAGTTCTTTGTGGAGCTGCGCTTGCTTCCTAACTCATTTGAACAATCTTACGAAATGGGTGGATTGTCAAAAAAAGAGAAGAAAACCGCGCTGCTCCCGGACAGCCAGGCACAGCGCTGCCGGCAGGACGGGAGCAGCTTCCCGCATGGCTGCAGAGCACCTGGCAGGCACACCTGGCAGCTGGCTGAGCAACTGGATCCAGGGAAAATGCATGTGCTGCGTGCAATGGACGGAAGGGGCCTCTCTCTGCAGCTGGGAACTTTCAGAGCCGGGACAGCTAGCGCCTACCCTCCTAAATTCCAGATTCTGTGTCCAGGGAAAAAAACCTTTCCCCTGTTACTAAGGACAAGCCAGTGCTGTCCTTCTGGAAGCAGGCTCACAACCCCATTTTAATGGATCTAGAATCTTAGCACAAATCCCAAAGGAGCATTTCTCAGGCACATTCCGCTACTTCTTCCTCAGCTGGCGTTCCTTCTTCCAGAAGAGAAGAGCAAATGCACGTCCTTGGCATGAGGATCTCGTGGCTGCTGGTTAGATTCGGTTTTGCACGCGTTTTGAAAGCAAGTTAGGATCTGGCTGTATTGCCTTTTTTTGTATATTTGAATGGTAAATGTAGTTCCAAGACAACCTTACCTTTTTTATGTGTGTGAGGGAGGTGTCCTTGTTTGGTTCTGTGTCCCGTGATCATAGGGCTGTCTTACTTCATCCAGTTTTCACATTACAGCACAACTGGAACAAAATATGATGGTAAGAAGACACTTAGCCTGGACATTTGCCAGGTTAAAGCACTGCTCCTTTCTGACAACTGTAACTTGGCTTTATCTTATTTTTTAATGTATTTTTTTTTCTGTTTTGTTTGAGTTAAAACCAGTCTCTCTGTATAAGGAAGAACTTCTTTCCTGTGAGGGTGCCAGAGCCCTGGCACAGGCTGTCCAGGGAGGCTGTGGAGTCTCCTTCTCTGGAGAGCTTCCAAACCCGCCTGGATGTCGCCCTGTGCCCCGTGCTCTGGGTGTCCCTCTCTAGAGGTCCCTTCCAACCTCAGCCATTCTGTGATTCTGTGTGATTCTTCATCTAAGTGGCATTTTTATGGGAAGGAAGGAAGGAAGGAAGGAAGGAAGGAAGGAAGGAAGGAAGGAAGGAAGGAAGGAAGGAAGGCGGGCGGGCAAAAGCTGTGGTATTACTGTACCCCAAGTAGAGTACAGAAATAATTTCAAAGTAGAATCACTTACTCTCTTGTCTCCAGAAAAGGAATTTCTTTGTCATATTAAAGCAGAGCTCTGTCCACCAATATTGCCAAGGGAAGGGCACAGATGGTGTCACCTGGCAGAGAACTTGGACATCACCACCATGGTCGCAGCCAGTGCTACTTACTCTAAAGCAAATTACCAGGGGTAGCTATGTAATTAATGGAGTTCATATTCTTAACAAAAAAAAAAAAAAAAAAAAAAAAAGAAAAAAAAGTAATACTTCTGAGCCAGCTGCTTTAACAAGCTGTGGTGTTTTTACTTACAAAGATTTTTTTTTTCTTTAATTTCCTAGTTCTTAGATTTATTGCATAGGATTTTTGACCAGTTCCTGATGGTTCCTTTGGACAGGCTGCTCAACTTTGCTGGTGGAGTAGATAGGATAAGGAACTGAATGCAATGAAAGCTGTGAAGAAATGTTCTTTATTCGGGTAGTTGGTGTGAATGGCTGCAAAGGAAAGCTTTGGAAGTGACAGGATCTCACAGTACCTGGGCATTCCCACACGTAACTGCAGCATTTACTTGAAACTCACGCCTCTCAGTGCCATCAGTCTTCTGACCACTATGGGTAAGAGCCTTTCCAAGCTAACCCACCTGAGTGCATACACACTAGGATAAATCACTAAAAGAATACAAACTTTTTTTTTTTTTCTGGAAGTTTAGGAAGCTCTGTGAGCAGCCTCATCCCTGCCTAGCTCTGCGTGCTCCCGGTGTGCCTTTCCACTATCCACTACCTGCCTAGCCTTGAAAGCACAGAACAGCGGGAGGGCAAGCACACTGATGTGACTGAGAAAAATCAGCGCTAGGAACAGGAGGAATTTGTATGAAATATCATGCTACACGGTACCAGTCTTTCTGTTCTGTGCTTTTTTTTTTTTTTTTCTGCCATTTTGTAAAATGTACTTTGGGACTATAATTCTCTGTGTGCATTTCCCCCAAATAACCATTATTGGTTGCTGTGATTGTTGGCTTTTCAATCGTATTATACCCGCTCCCAAGGAGAGCTTCTGAACTTTAAGATAGAGGGGTTACAATAACTTCAATGAAACTTTTCTTTTTTTCCCCCCAGTTAAAAATTACGGTGAATTGCAGAGTCAGGGTGCCTGGAATCCCCTAATAACCGTGTTTTCCAGGGTTGCAGTTTGACATTCCTCCTCTCCCATGACATGGACACAATGAGGCTCATTATGCCCAACGCCCTGCTGCTGGTTGCTAGAACTACCCTGAAGAAAAACAAGCTCTGTAAGGAGATTATGGCCCCGGTGTTTTAACAAGCTGGAGTGCTCACCGAGAATAAATCCTAATTGGACAACAGGTTCATTGCAAAAACTTTGATCCCTGAAAGCTGAAGGAATATACAAGGTCCTTGAAAGGGCTGGATTTGAAAGCCTAGCAGATGTGGCTACCAAACTGCCCAGGTGAAGTGTTGCTACCCATTTCCGTAATATTAGGATGAATGCAAAATACCTTAAGAGTAAAATACGTATAGAAGGCGTTCAAGTTTCTCCAGTGGTTAGTGCTGCCTTTCTTGAAACAAGTATTGCCTTCAAGATTATTCTCATCCAAACGCGACTTACCATAAGATCCTACGAGTCAGTGTGAACTTTGGCGTTGCCTTGAGCGATCATTCAGGAAGCAGAAGCTCCAAAGAAAACATTTCAAAGAGTTTATCTGGACAAACAATATGACTGTTCTGCAACTGTGGTGAAATGTACACTGAAATGTCCTCCCGTTAAAGCTGACCTTCCGGTGTTGGCTCAAAGTTTGCTCTCTCTAGTTGCAGTTAGTTCCTTGGATTTCTAAATGTCAGGTATGGGGGAAAGCCAGTGGTGCAGAGCCAGTTTGTTATCAGTTCTATGGCTTTTCTTCTAGTTTCTCCACTACTTTCCATGAAGTGTGTTAGTTATTAAGTCAAAACTTAATTTCCAGCCATTATCGTACTTCATTATTTTCTAAACGACCCTTGAGACTTCTGATGACCCCATTATGCTCCACATTATATCTCAGTTTAAACAGGGATATTGGTGATATCGGGAGGCAAAATAACAATCCAGTTGCCATGCCAAAGCTCCTTCCTTCATTTCCAGTTCCCTGTAGGGTCTTGCAGGCTCACTGACTTTTCATACTTGCAACACGTGCAAACTCTCAAGAGACAAAATAGTGAGACTGTATTTTAAGCTTATTGGTCCTAGCGACGTTTTCTATTGAACAGGGTTTATGCCACTAATTTCCCCTTATTCGGGCTGACTGTTTAAGGATGGGGTTACGCAGACATATCCTGGGGCTGCCTCGCACTCCGTGCCTACACGAGGCAGACCTTCCCTGGGCAACAGCAGGCCTGGCCTCCGCTCCTCAGCGACTTGCCAAAATCCTCACTATTAACATAGTTTGGGGTCTACATTAGTAGTTTTGGGTCTATGTTAGCCTACTCCCTTTTCATTTATTTATTTTTATTTTTATTATTATTATTTTTTAACATGGGCTGTTGAAAATAGGTTTAAAGAAATCCTGGCAAAGTGATGCTGTGGCACTGTTTATATTGGAAAAAAAATAAAAGATTTGTGTTGAGAAGGACAAGTGAACAGTTTGCTGTTGCCTTGTTATTTTTGAGGCAGAACTGAAATCACACTAGGATTACCTGAAAATGTGAAAGGTATAATGTGATCAAATGGCTTACAATTTGACAATGTATCACTCTTTGAAGGCAATAATGTTCATGTTAAGTTTGTGAGACATTATTCTGTCTATTACAGAGAAAAAAAAAAACAACAAAAAATGTGCTTGCTTGCCAGATAATTCTGCAACTCATTTCAAAGTTATGTTGTAAGTAAATCAAAATCAGATCTTGAAGAGTATAGAACAAAAGTTTTAAAACACTTTTCCTCATCCCCCGAAAGAGCTTGAGAATTACAGGAGATGTTTCATTTTGATTACATGGCATGTCTCTTCAAGACAGTTATTTCTTTAACCCGCAGCTGAATGGATTTTAAAACATTCTGCAGCTATTAGAAGTTATTTTGAACATTAGGCCGGGATTTCTCAATCTCAAAGTCTGTAAAGACGATCATGGTAGGAAGCATGGAGAGAGACTTCCAGTAACTCAAGAGTACCTGTATTTCTTCCGTGATTCAGTTATAAAATTGGAGTATTATTATGTGTATGTGCTGAGGTTCACACTGAATCCATTGGAGAAACAATGGAGAGACGAGTTATTTGTCATTAGATACATTTGTCATAACTGTATCTGAAAACACATCACAGCAAAGCAGTAAGAAATCTCCAGGGATTTCATTCAGCGCTGTGTCTTGGCTCTCCAATATCAGACTTTGCTCTTGGCTCTAGCAATCAAAATTATCCTAACTTGGCTCAGGCACTTTCTCAGATAGAAATATTGGACTTTTCACACAATTGTAAGGATTACTGAGATGGGGATTGTTTTTTTTTTCAGGAATAATCTCGGAGCTCTGAGAGCCTTGGCCGTGCCACCCTTGCTATGAAAGGGTTGCTCCTCCAGGTGAGGAGCAACTTCTTTACTGTGAGGGTGACAGAGCAGTGGAACAGGCTGCCCAGGGAGGTTGTGGAGTCTCCTTCTCTGGAGGTCTTCAAAACCCGCCTGGATGCCACCCTGTGCCACATGCT
>NW_020455371.1:617621-701947 GCF_003342845.1 Nothoprocta perdicaria | reverse complement strand
CCCGGGCCGCGCCGGGAGCGAGCGGAGCGGGGCCGGGCGCCATGCGGCTCTGCGGGGCGCTGCTCAAGAGCGCCGTGCCCAAGCAGATCGAGTACTACTCGCGCTTCTCCCCCTCGCCGCTCTCCATCAAGCAGTTCCTCGACTTCGGTGAGTGGCTCCCCCCGCGCCGCCGCCTCCTGCTGCTGCTGCTCGCCGGGGCGCCGCGGGGCCGGCGGCCGCGCTAGGCCTCGGCTCGGCCCGCGGGGAGCGCGGCGCGGCGGGGCCGCTGCGGGAGGGGGAACGCGGCGCGCGGGGACACGCGCGAGCAGCGCCCGCGGCCGGGCGCCTGCGCCGCTGAGCCTGCTCGGAAACGTGTGTGCGTGTTTACGTGTCCGTATGTGTGTCCTGCCGTGCGCGCGGATCCGTTTTGCTAAACCTCCGCCGTGCTGGTGGAAAATTCACGCGCTTTCAGGACGCTTTGCTGATGAATAAGCTGTGTTTGCTGTCCCGGAGCGCCGAGCTGGGACATGGGCATGACTTGCATTGCTGGAAGAAAAATGACTGTTTCAACTAGATGATAATCAATTTTTCATGCCTCTATTATTTTTTTTTCCTATAAATATTTTATTCGCTGGTTTCTGCCCTTGGACACAACGTCTGCTCTAGATTTTTGTTATCCTATGGGTCTTGCTGGCAAGGTAGGCCAAGGCATAACACCACGTAACTTAATGCCCTGTTCCTGCCTTCTGCTCGTATGCTAAAGGTCCCAGGAGACACAATAGGTAAAAGGAATGATAAATGATAAAAGGGCAAACAGTTGCACTCAGAGGGGCCAGGGTGTTAGTGTGAAAGAGCGAGTGCAGAGAGGGAGGCTGCGCTGGGACTGTTGTTGCCACTGTGTTTTAATGAGACCTGAGACCGGGCTTTCCCCTCTGCTCTTCCTTCCCCCTACTCCCCCCTCAAAAAAGATCACTTTGCCGGAGCATAAGTTAAAATTAGAGGCTGCCTGGTGCCCGTGCCAGCCCTCGCTGTGCTCTGCCTGCTCACGTGAGCCTGTTCTCACTTCCCCTCATTCCTCTGCTGCTGCGCTTCCCTGCCTCTCCCTGCTGCCAGGGATGGTATCCTGGAGCTCACACGGCCTTTGTTTCAGGCCTGGTGCCAAGTAAGTTATTTCACCACTGTCGATGTGGAACTTGGGGTAGTAAACAGAACAGTCTGTTGTTATTCTTGAGACTTGTAAGTTGTAGAGTTTTCAGTCCTTAATTTAAAGATGGGGGTGTTCTGGTAAAACTCTGCTTTTTGGTAGGGGTGTCTCTACCATTCTAAGTTGTCCCTGAGACTTTTTATTTTTTTAACTTGTTGTTTGGATGTCTTGGTTTTGGCCCTCTTTTATGGCCTTTTAATTCTCCCCCCCCCCCCCTTCCCATATAGTGTCTATATTGCTGTATGGTTTGAAAAGTTCCAGTAAGGAAAGAAAGCCTGATTTATGGTATTTGAAGTAAACACAGTAGTAAGAACTGTATATTACAGTATCACCAGTCCTATTCTTTGGCTGTGCTCTGGTCTGTTGAGATTGGATGCATCTGTTGAGTCTTATGTGTCTTTATGCTGTATATTTAGCTAAATGTATTCTTCTGTCAGTCTTAAGATCTGAAGTTGTGTCAGGTCGTAAGACTTCTGCTGTTTTAAACCTCGAAAGAAAAAATATCTACAGGTTAGGCTGGGATCACCCTGGAGCATATTCAGGTGTTTATGGGTTTAGTGAGACTAAGGTGATATAAGGCTGCTAATCTTATCAACTTGCTCCTGATGAGCCTTGTGTGCTTCTTAGCTTTTCCACTTGCTCTGTTTTTAGTGTATGTGTTTACCTGGAAAACTTTGGGGAGGAAGGTTACACCAGCTTAATCAAACTCATGTGAAATGATGTGCGTACTCGTGTGGACCCAGGCAATTGCTTGCCTTGGGTAATTTTTAGTTCTTTCTAGACCTCAGTCTGGAGGAGAGCTAAGTTGGAGACATACCTTAAGGTGCTGATGTGGGAGTTTTACCAGACTACATAGGGAAGGTCTCAAGAGTATGCAGTTTTATCAGGGAAGTCTGTTAATTCTCTCTCTGAATCACCTGCAAATGAATTTGCTCATGCCATAGGGCAGAAGGTCCAACAGAGTAAAACTGTGTTTACTTAGCCCGAACGCATGATGGAAAGGAGGCTTCTGTTTTGAGGTGAGCTTATAAAAGCTACTGAATGGTTTGGGCCAAGAAATTGTATCTTTGTTCACATGTGCAAATGTGGGGCCTGTGTTAGAGAATCATGGCTAAGATGTTGAGCCAGCTTTTGGAGAAAAGTAAGCCCAAAGGAACCTGCAGATTGCACCTCTCACTGGAGTCTGTGATTTTGTTGTTCTCTGTGTGTGTAGACATTTCATGTGAGAAATGGATGTGGAATTACTGTAATCCAAATTTATTTGGGGGAAAAAACGATGACTTCCATTCTGATAAGAATATCCATAGTAGCAACGTGGTGCTTCTGCTTTATGCCTTCTCTTTACTCAAATTAGTTCAAATTAGCATCTAAGTTGATCACTTGGGAAAATCCTGTTAATAGGAGGAGAGAAACTTTTTCTCTTGAAAGAGAGATATTTCTTGATGGCTGAAGAGACTCCTCAAGTACTGTGGATGGTAATGCGTATTAACGTAAAGCTTAGCATTTTTTATTACTGAAGAATACTAGGAGTTGTATGAAAAGCCATTGTGGGCATATCCAAGTTGCAGTGCAGCAAGTGGTAGAAGTTCTTAATATAATTTCTGTTAAACTTCTGTGAGTAGCTTAGTTAACTAAACCACTGTAAAAGACAGTTTGGATATCTAAACTAATTCCAGGTTATAACAGGTGCTTAAAATTACCTGTGAAGCGAAAGTGGAAGCAAGATTTAAAGCAGCGATTCTCCATTGCTCCCTCTACTCCTGAGTTCTGTTCCTGTGCCATGCTCCGCGTACGTGATTCCTGCCAGGCTTGCAGCTCTCCCTGCAGCTGCCAGAACTGTGTGAGAGGTGACGGCCCCGCGGGCTGGCACCTCTGCGCTCCCAATCATGAGAGCACAAGTTGTTTGTGCTGCTTTTGTTTGTTCCCTGTGCGTTCATTTTCTGTTTGTGTCCTCTGCTTGGTTGCTCTTCTTTCAGTTTCTCTTACAAAGAGGATTTCACAAGATTCTTGTGCACTCTGTTTGCTTTGAGAGAGAGTGACCTTCCATGAATGTGTCTCCTTAGGAGTCAGTTTTGATCTTGTTGAATATTAGTGTGTCATTCTAGGTTTATCCCAGCCTTCGTAATTACTTTGCTTTGAAAAATAGCTGGATTCAGCTGTGTGCTTCCAGACTTGGTAGCTAATGTGAAAGCTGTTTTGGTAGATTTCCAATTGCAGGCATTTCTAAATGATCCGGGTGCTATAATTGCTAAAATAGCTTTCTGAAATAAACTTCCAAGTAGAAACATGTTCTTAACATTGAAATGTATTGTATTAGTCTTTGTACACGTTCAAGGCTAGGCTGATGAAATACTTGCATTGGAAATTCTTCTTTTGTGCTAGGGTTGATGCAGCATCTCAATTTAGATTTACTTCAGTTGTGCAAAAAGTTTAGAGATCTGCAAGTTAATCTAAAATTGCCAACAGTCTTGATCAGCAGCTACGTATATGGATAAACAACCAGTCATGTTTGGTAAAAGTCAAGTTTCTGGATCTAGTTGTGTCTTTTTTTATGAATAAAGATACAAAAATTGATCTCATTGTGTCTGCAGTCTCCCACTGTGTCTGTATTACAGACTGGCTTGATAACAGCTTTGCCCAAAACCCACACAGCTGCCCTAATGCAGAATAGTGCCTGAACTGATCAGGCACATGGAATTGTTTAGTTTGATACCTCAAACTAAGGGTTTTGATTGCAGGGATTTGATACCTCAGTTGACAATGAAGATATTAATGAAAGTTTTGTGAAATCTGTGGTTGTTCCTAAAACATCTGCATAAAAATAATTAGTAACAAAACCACATCTGAAATATAAACTGTGCAGTGTTTTAGGTATGTGCAGAAAAGAATCGTTTTAAGCTTGCCAAAACGGACATTTGTCACAGCTGTTTGAGATATTGCAATAGTACATTTTAAATGTGTGTATATATATATATATTCACTTTTTAATACAGCTCAGCTGATGAAGTAGCTGAGACTTCTGTGAATTCGTGGTTTATTTCATCAAAATAAAGTAGAGCATTCTTTTGCAGCTATTTACAACTAAAGCTATCTGGACCTGTTGAATTTGACTATATTCTGGCATTTGCTGTTGAGATTTGTAGCTGTGAGATTAAACTTTGCTTTTGGTTAGCTCTTTGTATGTGTAGGTAAAATTGAACAACATGGCACTTATTCCCCTTTGCTTGTCATATTTTAGTGTTCATGTACCACATGTTTACCAGGGTTTGAACAAGAACAGTCAAGCATATACTTAGGAAAGAGGACAGTTAATGACAGGCTGAATGAATTGTTATGGAATATGGCTTGGGAGATCCTGGTTGCAGGGGTTGTAATCGAAATATTTGTGGCAACTGCTGAAGTTACTAACATTGACAAATATCGCAGAAGTTGTAATTTGGCAAACTTGCTGTGCTGTGAACAGCTGAACCTGCAGCAAGTCGCAGGGAGTTCATGCAGATTGGAAACCGTTGCATTATCTGGAGGGAAAGAGGAGCACTGGATGCCCTCCCCATTTTCAAATATTATTTGGAGTATTGAGTGGTTTAGCTCATGTGATGCCTGTTCAAATGTCTGTGCTGAAGGACGAACTTTTTCCAATACCGATGTAAAGGGTAAGGCAGCACTGGTGCCACTGTCCAGTGCGTGTGCAGGGTTCGATGGATTTTCTGTGCCAGTGTTTATGCTTGATGTTGTTTGGTTTGGCAGCAGCAGTGCGTCAGCGTTGTGACTGAATTCATGCTGGAAAAACAACAAAAATGAAAAGCTAATTAACAGCTGCAACTTAAACAATGAGGTGTGGGGGTAGGAAAGTGAACATGGAAAGCAGTCCCATTTGTTTTGAACAGAATTATTGTTTCTCAGAGGGAACGTGATTATTTTAGGAGGCAGTAGTTTTACATGCCTTAAACAGGAAAAGTATGTTTGTGCAAGCTGGTCACAAAGTTCAATGTGAAAAGATACCATTAAAAAAATAAACCGCCAACTCATAATCATGCAACTGCACTTTTCTGTAGCTGTTTATGTTTTGACCCTTTTAGTTAACTGTATCTTCTAAAAACACAAACAAAACTTGCCAAGCACTGCAGTGGTACTCACTGCAACGGCCAGGAGCTGGATGCTGGTCAGACGTTGCTGTCAGTGCTTTCATCGGACTGGCTTCAGCTCCCAGCTGACAGCTTTGCTGTGCCTTCTCTTTCTTGTTAGGTTGGGATCCTGTGTTACCTGGACTTCTTCCGCTCTGAGGTATTTATACATTCTGACGAGATATTTTATTCTGGCTTTGTAATGTTAGACACATTCTTCTCATGAGCTATTTTCTTATGAAAATAGCATAGAATTAACTTCTGTGGCCTTTCCAGGATATTCAATATTATTCTTTAAATGTGGCTATTGGAGATTTAAATAGCAATCTGAAAGTTTTGCCAAATACAGGAATAGAATCATTTTAATCCTGTTTCCTCCTTGCAGTAAGGATAGCCTTTTGTCATGGTATCATGCTGGAGCTGTCTGCTGAATTTTCTGTCTGCTTTTGTTTGGGGTTATTGCTCCTCTGTACTCAGCCCTTCATTCTGTAGCTGTAGATCAAGTTTGCATGTCCCAGTATAAAACGGAGATGAGCTTGAGTGGGCTGTAGCGCAGCAAGCAGGTTGGATGCTTCTATGTGATTCAGCCATGACGACTGATGATCTGTTGCTTACTGTTCTGCCAGTGGTAAACACGCTGTTCATTGGCACTGCAGGGCATATGTAGTGGTGCAGGTTGGTGTCATGGAGGTCTCCAAGAGACCTTGGGGACCCTGTGGGGCAACTTTCCCCAGTAGTCCCCATTCAACCATCGCATTTTTGTGCTAGTACTGTGCAGCACTGGATTAAGGTGCATTTGAAGAGTCTTCAGAGTCACTCGCTTTTGCAGCGTGTGGAGGGAATGAAGAGTGCTTGCCTGATTGAGACTTTAATTTCTAAGCACTTCAGACTTCATAGGTTCCGAGTTCAGTGTTTTATTGTACAAGTGTTGGGAGTCGCTGTGGGTGATGGCACTCTTTTGTGAAAGACTTCTTTGTGTTGTAAGGGCTAAGCACAGAAACTTCTGCTTTCAGTGAGTGAATTGATGGGCCGCTGCTTGCCTGCTCATGGGTGCTGCCAGTGTGCAGGTGAGCACCCTCCAAATAGCACGGCTGGTTTGCCTTGGGGCTTTCCCCGGCCTCTGAAACAACTGAAAATCTCTTTGATTTTTGCACAGTGCCTTTGAACCAGGGGTGCTGTGGTCCTCTGCCTTCAGGTGCTCAGAAAGCATTGCACAGCATACATGCCCGTACACATGTTGGTGCATTACTTGTTTGCTGAAGTTAATACAGAAAGCAGAAAAGTTGAAGCACTTTTCTTTCCTCTTTCTTTTACAAGAAAAAAAAAATGTCTAATTTGCATGAAGTATTGAACTCCTTTTCTGGTTTGTTTTGTATTAGCAAGTAATAGGAGTGAGAAAAAATAGGGCATGACAGAAACTGCAGGCTTTACAGAAATGCTTGTTGGAGAGACTAAAGACAGATGCTTAGTTTTCTAGGAATATTTGGGGAATGTTTTCAGAAAATGACAGAAATTGTCCAAGTGGCTACGTCATCCCTATTAGTCCAAATCTAGTTTGAGGCAGTTGAAAACTTGATGTTTTTCTTTCTACTCAGGAAAAAAAGAAATGAAATCTATAGACTTTTGAGTTTAGAAAGGCGAGTTAAGCTTGTCTTTTACAAGCTAAGTAAATAGGTGGGTAAGACCTCTCTGAAAATATAAGTAGTACAAAACTTGCCAGTTTATGAAAGGGCAATTTTTCTGATGCAGAAGATAACAGTAGAGCAACATTAGGAATTCTTTAAAAATTCTTAAACTATTCATTAAAAGATAATATTCTGAAAACTGGAAATAAGGATATATGTCTCAGGGTGCAACACAGGAAATAGAAAAACAATGAGAAAGTTGCAGGATCAGTTTATAGGAGTTGGAGAGAAAGTGAAGTATAAAGTCTACTCATGAAAAAGTAAGTAAAAAGCAGACAAGGAAATCGTTTGTGCTCTGGGCTTCAGAAGAAGTAAAAAGTTTTTTAAAAAAACAAACAAAACCAAGAACTCCTCCCTGCTGCAAGGGGACAGGGTTGGAAGTTTGCCTAAGGTGAACTGTGGTTAGATCCGTTGGGCTTAGTAAATCCCCCTGAAGCACAGGGGTCGTGTGCTTGAGTGGTGTGTGAAGGTGCTCTCCCGCAAGTGTGAGCGGCCTCCTGCAGCCCATCTATTGCTTGGGGGACTCCTTCCTGGAAATTGTTGGTAGGGATGGCCCCTGGGCTGGGAAAGAGCTGCCTTTTGGAGAGGGGAGGAGGAGGAGGAGAGCAGAATCAGGAATTAGATCAGTCAGATTGACTTAAATAGCTGAAAAAATGATAGAGCTAATACATAGGTAAGCACCTAGAGATAATGAGGAGGTAAACAGAAAACAAGTTGTGCTGAGGCAGTCTAATTTCCAGGTTAATTTGATGTTTGTTTAGAGGCAAGTGGTGCATATAATATACCCCACCTAAAAATAAGCATGATTCCTTCCAAAATTTTTAATAAACTATGGATGGTAAGGTGAAATTGCCATGTAATAGAGACGTGACTTTATGAAGGCCCCTGCATATATACTGACTATTTCATTAACAGTTGTTAATGTGAAAATGTGTTTATAGGCTCGGGCCAAATTCAGTGCTTTCTGGAGTTGGTTTGTCTTGATAGGATCTAATCAGGGAGTGTCAGGCAGGGAGCAGAGTTTCTTTGACTGAATGTTTTTTAGCTTCATCTTTTTAGTTATTTTAGTTTAAAATTTCAAGTCTGACAGACTCTCAGAATTTGCATTCCCCAACCTTTCACTTGAAAGCAACAGATTGTGTTTGACGTGTAGGCACGGGTTGCAAACTTAACTAGTTTTCCTTTGACTATGCTACGTAACAGGTCTGCTTACGCGCGGTGAGACTTCCAGTGCCTCCCAATGTATGTCTGCCCAGTGCATCCCCCTCTCTCCTGCTCCTGGACTGCTTCCCAGGCTTGTCTCCGGAGGGCTGGCGGGAGAGGAGATCTCGGAAGACCTACTTCTTCTCCTAGGGCCTTGCGTAAGGACTGTGCAGGTTGTATAGATATTTCTAGGAGCAGGACAGGATCTGGGCTGTAGTTTTCCAAGAACCTTTTTGTTCTTTGCTCATGGGGAGGGCCTGTGATGTGGTCGGGAGGGCGCTTGTCTGCTGAAGTGTCTTTTCTGGCTTCCCAGCTGCCCCCAGGTTGCATCGAAAGAAAAAGGCAACTCCTGGCCTGTGTGAATTGTTTTCAAAAAGTAACAAGTAGCCTTGGGGTAGGAGTTGAGTGCCTTTGCACTTGAACTATAGATGCACTATGGGTGCTTTGGATTACTTTTGGGGTGTTTTTTTTTTTTTTTTTTTTTTTTTTTTGGTGTTTAGTGGGTTTTTTTGTTTGTTTAGTGTTTTGCTTGCTTGTCAAAGCAGTTTTTGACAAACGCTTCAGAATTAAAATACTTTCTATAAAATGCTTGTTAAAGTAGTGGTGAGCGATAGAAAATAGTTTGGGATCAGAGAAGTTTATTTGAAACATGTTATCTAATGCTGAACTCCTCCTGAGAGGCTGACATCTTTGCTTGAATGCTTGCTATGAGGGGAAGCCTTCAGGAGTGACACCTGGGGACTGCAGTTTGGCCAAGGCTTTACCCTGTGCAGCCCAGCCTGTTTATTTCTCCTGTGGTGCGTGGGTTCTGGCTCAGGAGGAAACGCAGCTTCTGCCCATCAAAGTCACCTTCATGAGGGAAGGTTTCCACGACACGCACCTACCAGAGTGAGAGAGTCTTGCATCCAAGCACATGGCTAATCCCATAGCTTTGAATGGTTTTTTGGTCTCTCAGTTATTTGGTCACACTGATGACAACCGCTTGAGGCCAAGCATTTTGTTCCTTGCCTGCCCTATCATAAAAACATGAACTGGTGCCTGCTGGCACCACCGGCACGCAGCTAAGTCATGGTAGTAGTTAATACGTGCGAGGCATAAACAAGCTGGCTCTTTTAGAGGTTTTGGAAATGGGTGGA
Organism: Nothoprocta perdicaria; assembly: GCF_003342845.1. Taxonomy (NCBI): domain Eukaryota; kingdom Metazoa; phylum Chordata; class Aves; order Tinamiformes; family Tinamidae; genus Nothoprocta; species Nothoprocta perdicaria. Next base: position 692,616 of record NW_020455371.1, on the reverse strand, counting down.
ACTGATATACTTTTTTTCTAAATCCAAACCAAAGAAGAGGTAACTAGGTAACTCTGAACATCCTAAATTGAAGTCAGGAGTTTTGAGGAATGGAACTGGGGCTGCACGTGTGTTGATACATCGATGTGTAGACTAACGTATTCCCTTTAGTGAATGCCTTCCTGCAGTGTTCCTTTGAAGCATGGAGCAAATGCTGTGCGTGGGCTGGCTGTTAAGGAGTGCTCAACTCTGCTGTTATTCAGACTGCAACTGCGGACTCAGGTGGTTGCTTTGGTCCTTCAGCTCTGGTAGCTCATCCACATGCCGGGCCATGCCATATGAGTGCAGGGAAGTCTGCCTGGAAAGCTGAACAGTGAGTTAGCTTGCTTGCTGGGTCGGATGTGAGGAAGGCATGTCAGCTCTGAAGTGGGATGGGATAGAAACCAGTGGTTGTGCAGTGTTTAAAAACTGAACTTATTCGTGAACATAAATGTTTTAGGTTGAGAAGATGTGGCCTACATGTATTGCAGTGCACTTGCAGTAAGCAGCAAAGGTGCAACTCTTAATGCTTCAGGCAGGAGTTGGGCGGAGGAACAGAAGCTGAGTTGCACCAGAAAGTTTGCTCAAACTTTGAGTCCTGTGTTTTTAGCTGCTTTTATTAGGACAAGTTACTTAACAAAATTAATCGTTTTACTCTTTGAAACTTCAAAGATGCTTTGGTTTCCTCATTGCACAGAGTGAATCTCTTAATATATTGAGCACTGGCAAGTGAAAGCATGCCCTTCAAACAGGGCACATGAGTGCAGAATTGTAGGTGGTCATGAAAGTAGCCTTAGAGATAGATTCGTGAGCAGACATGAGCTTCTGCTCGAGTTCTGGCTGTCTAAAACTGAGGCTGACTACCCAGCATTAGTGTGGGCTGAACCCTTGCATTTGGTCAGCTGCTGACTAGCTGGTTTGGAGCAGCTGCAGTTTGTGGTTGCTTTCCATGGCACAACCTGGTGAGGAGGAAGATGCAACCTAATTTCAGCATGTTTTCCTAATGGGTAGCCCGTGGGAAAAAGTGCGAGTCAGCAAGAATAAGAATCTCCGGTTAGCCCGTTTTTTAACTTTGTAGTGTTGCTGGGTTTTATAAATCTATGTCTTTCAGCAAGCAAACCAACCAACCCAGTGTGCTTTTTGTGAGAGGGCTATTTATAGAGGGTGGGCAAGATAACTGCCTGGAGAGCAGTACTCAGAGTATCTTAATTCCTACTTGGGAATATCCAGGGCTAAATCAAATGTGGAAGGTTATAAACCCAGGGAATAGGAATCTTGCTAAAGAGGGCTGTGTAAGCATGGCTTGTTTACCTTTAATATGTAGTCAGTGTATCTGGACTGGACTACAAACCAGCAAAAAAAAAAAAAAAAATCTAGATCTTTCTTTAGTTCTATTTTACAAGCTTGAGCAACAAGTTCTTGGTTTAGCCTTTTCTCAGTCTGCTCTGATGCTTTGATCTTTTTTGCATGTTTTTTTCCTTTTGAAATTTTTTTCATCCTTCTTTATTTTTAATTTGTTGATCCAGGTGCTAAAAATGCACCAACAGTTCAAGAGGAGATGATAAAGGTGATTGATCTGTCTTTGATTTCTTCTTTTCTTTCACATTCTCATAGATAAAAGTGCATGAGGCCGAAGATGGTCTTTGTGTGTGTGTGGGGGGGGGAATGTTGCTTTTTAAATATACATATCCTCAAAGAACATGAGTCCCTCCTCTCTGACATAGTGTCCTGTTTGGTCAGAGAGGATTAGTGAATTAGCACCATTGAGGTGTGTGTAGAAACTGTGTATCTCGTGTATCATGTGGTGTCTTGCTGACCTTTCTTCTTGGCTTTGTAGATTACTTTGACTAACTACTTTTAACATTTTCATTTTCATCTTCAGCTCATTCTTTGTAACTGTGTCAGCAAAGCAGAATACTACCTAATTCTTTTATGGAAGTTTGCCAGACTTCTACCTTCACAAAAACAATGTGGAATTTGTGTAACTTCAATAACTGTGTTTCTGAAGCACTGCTTGGAAAGCTTTCTCTTCTGCTCCAGCAGACTCCTAGGTATCCAACAGCAAAAGTACCTGAGAACTAGTACGCAATAGCTTTATAAGTGCCCATCACTTTAAGAAACTGTTCCTCCTGATAAATGAAGGGAAACGTGAGTTATATAAATCTTCATTATGTTTTTCTGTTAATATATTCTGGGCTAGCTAAAATAAGCAATGAAATGCTGCTGGCTTTTGAAAGGGTGTGAAGACCTTGACTTCCCTGTACCCTGTTCTCACAAGTAGCTACGTACAGCTAGGTGAGCTCTCATACAGCTTACTCTGAAGCATTCTCAACAGAGGTTTGGTGAGAAAAGACAATTCAAGAACAAGGCTTTAGACTCTTGTTAAGTTGTAATGTGCTGAACATTACCGGATTGTGTGATTTCTTGGGCATCTTCCCCATTTCAGTGCTTCCAATCTCCCCAAAATGGGAGATCAGCCATGTATTATGTAGAGTCATTACTATGTCTGTAGAGAGTGCTACATTTCCCCAATGGGCCAGTCTTCATGTAAATAAATAAAATTAACATGTATTTTTATTCAGGTATTATTCCAACTCACCAGGGATATGAAATTTGTGCAGAAATCCTTAGTTATTAAAGGTTTAATCTTTTAAGGGAAGCGTATCCAGTATTCAGAGAAAATAGAACCTAAAACTTTGGAAAATTCTTTGGTGGCAAATTAGCTGTTTTTAATTCAAATACGTAAACTTAACAGAGAGGAACGTAGATGTAAAATGTTTTATATACAAAGGCAAGACCAGAAAAAAACCCTAAGTGGAAACAGTGAAACGGCAGGTGCAAAAGTGACTGCAAAAGTGACTGACTGCGGTGGCCTTGCCGCGGCTTTGGTAGCAGAGCGAGAGAGTGGCCTGGGTCAAGAGAGTGGCCTGGGTCCTGCTGTGACCGGGGGCTTTTTGCCTGGGGCAGCCTAGGTTCTGCTTTGTCCTTCTGCTGGAGCAGCGGGGACCTGGAGCGGCCTCCCCTTCTTGGAGCGTGGAGGCTGGGGCTGCCTGTAGCTCATGGGCTGTTCAGAGATGAACCCCCAGAGCTTCCTGGTTTGTCCCTAGTCTGGAAGACCTGTTCAAAAGCTGCTTCTGGAAGAAAATAGTACGCATTATTTAAGCAGTAGTTTCACCCTTGTCTCTGAACTACTCAGATCAGTAAAATCATGAATGTGTATGTGGGTGAAGCCTTCTCTTTATGCCGATGGTCTTCAGAATGCATATGCTCATCAGCACTTTCCCTAGTATACTCTGTTTCCCAGGGCTCAGTGATTCAGCAATCTATAGGCAAAAAAATACATGCCTCTTCAGTGTTCAAAATAACTGTTAATTTCCTGTAATTTCACAGGATAGTATAAAGCTGTATTAGTGGTGTATAGCTTCAAGTATAAAACTACCAGGCCTTTATTAGTAATTCATAGCAAAAGGTGTGTTCATGGTATATTACACTGCCGTGCTAGCATTATACCTCTGTGCCATTACAGTCTGCTCTACCTTGAGATCTGCTGTTGCTCCTTAGTGCCCCATAATTAAGCAGCTCCCTGACACGGTACCTCCTGGCTTTGGAAATCAAGCTAAATACAGTCCTTGATACCTAATGCAGTGTAATCTGCACAGGGATGCAGAATTACTATGTTCTTTATGACCTGGGTATAAATTCAAGTATAAGCATATGATTATTTTATATATTTGTATTACCGTGTGGTTCCTTGTTGGGAAGTGCCAAGTAAACAAAGATGAAAATTTTGCAAGTTTCATTTTTATTTTAACTTGGAGAATGTAATTTCAGATTCCCTTGAACTGAAACTGAGGGAATTAAACTGGATTTAGCTTGTAGTAAGATAAATCTATTTTTTTCTTTTTTCTGTGTATGTTGACCTAGCTGGAGTGATAACAAAATTAAGAAAGAATTGCATATATTTAAATAAAAATGTAACTAATAAGCAAAAATTAAACCATCCATGAGGAAAAACAAACAAACATGTCTGCTTCTAGCTTGAGCCTGCAAAAGTAATTAAAACGTGTCAGAAATTGTTTCTGGAGATTTATTTAGCTAGGTCTACCTCCATATGATTCTATTAAGAAAATACCTGAGTTCTAGACTTGGGTTTTATTTTTGCCCTTCATAGTGACAGTCCCGCAGGAGCTGCCGTGAGGAGCAGGAGCCATGGGCAGCCGCTGGGGCACAGCGCGTTTTCTGTGTCTGAGCTGAAGGATTCTTAGTTATCGGTGCCCTACTATAGCCGTCCTTCTCTTCCCACGTACATGTTTGGCAGGCAGGTGACTGACTCTGTGCTAGGAGCTGAAGAAGCCCTGTGGATACTCCCAGATAAGTGACCTGCAGCCAATATTCTGTGAGCGTGGCAGGAAACAAAAGATACACTTGGGGAAGAGTGAGACTTGATCTTCACACAGGGCATCCTTTCGTTTTTCTTGCACTGGGCGTGCAGCAGGACCCCAAAAGGCTCGGTATCTAAAACACAGCCATACATAGAGCAAGCGAGATATTTCAGTAGAGATAGTTTAGAGCTGCTGACATGAGGCAGGTAAAACAGCAACGTGCCCCTGCTGCAGGTGAACAGGCAGCCGGGCTTTCCTGCTGGCCCCTCTTCCCAGCCTGGGCAGCTCTACTTGCCATCCGTGCAGGGACAGCCCCCGTGCCTGCCCTCCTGCAGCACCAGCCCTTGAGCTCTCCTTTGCTTTTCCTCACGTGCTGCTTTTGCTGGCCCCTCACTCCTCTTGCTTTTACTTGTGGAGAAAATATTCAGAGGGAACTCTGCTGCTGCTGCGCAGCTGCGGCCATCCTAAGCCTGCCATGAGCAATAGATCGGAGCAAGGACGTGGTTAGAGCCCCGGCAGGGCTCTGTTAGTGTTGGTGCCAACAAGCTCGGTGCTTCTCTGAAGGGCACAGCTCTGAAGTCATCCCGTGCTTCTTGGAAGCAGCCTCAGGGTCATGCTTCCCTGGGCTAATTTGAGTGGGATGTGGAAAGGCGAGTAAGTGGAATGGGTGCAGATGTTTGCAGGAAGAGTGGTAATAGCATTGCTGATTCCACTGGAATGTAATGATGTACTGACTGATGATACTTAAATGGGCAAGAAAGAAAGGAAAACCCTAATCCTTCCTGCCCGTGCCCCCAGCTTGTGCTGCAGCTTGATTGGGAGGTGACCCATCAGTGCGGGTTACCTATGCAAAGAAGGGGAGAACTCCCCTGTTCAGCTGATTGTAATGGCACTATCTTAAAAATTGCGACCTTGATTGTGCCGCCGGCATTGTGCTCGGGGCTTTCAAATTGCAAATCTCAGTGATTAGATTCTAGCAGTGCTTCTAACAGCTCCCCATTTGCCTGAATGTAATTTGTGACTCTTGCATTGTAGTTTTGCTCATAAATTTTGCAGGCTGTCGCACTGGTTGCGAGCACAAAGACACTTGCTGTGTTCTTAGAGTAAAGCAGAATACCGACGGTTCATTAGAAGTAAAACATGGCATTTTTTCTTTTAACTTATCTGCACTCTACAGGGAAAAAAAATGCCTTTTGGGGTAGGGTATCCTGTATTTTACGACTTCCACAAGACTGAGAAGTGCGTTAAGTCAAGCTCGTTTCTCCAACTGAAATATGGGCAAGAATCTTCAGCATCTCTTAAATAATTGCAACTAACCCCTTACACATATCTCCAGGAAAAGCTTTAGCTCGTCAGCACAATCGCTAACAAACTGTAGTGGGAGGAACAGAACGCGTGTCGGTGCTTTGGTCTCTCCAGGGAATTACTGCTCTTCCAAGTTGGTCTGCATGGCCAAGTGTTAGCAATTTGCAGGATCCCTTTGGCATGTTTTCTGAGGACTGTTTTGCAATTTTTTCGAAACACTGTGCCGGACAAAAATCTTTTCTTAAAATGAAAGCTACTTTTAACCACGCTGAAAAGCTATGGCTATGAATGTGCAGGTGGCTGCTGAGCTCCCTGGGTAGCAAGTCCTGGGAGGGATGATGGCCCTTGCTGCTCTTTCCATGAGCTGCTGGAATGTGTCTTTTATCCTTGATAGGTTTGCAGAGCTTGTGGTGTGAAACATGGGGCAGCTGTTGCCATTTGGATTTGACTCTCCATTTTCATTCCCTGCCCTCCCATGTGTGTGCCTGGTCTTCTTGAGCTCACTCTTTTCCTCCCCCACCTAATTTCAGTGTTAAAAGTTAGCATATGTGAGTCTTATTTTCAAGTAATTTCTTTTGTTTGTCTATAGGATGAGGGCTGGTCAGTAATGATTACTGTCTTAGTGCTGCAGTGCATTGATAAAAGTGCATGCCTTAGTGCTAGTTAGTACAGGTCGTGAACACTAATGCTACTGTCATGATGCTGTGATTGTCATCTTGCTTTTTTGAGACAATTTAATGCCCTCTTAGAAGGCAGAACTGCAGCAGGGAGTTCTCTGTTTTTGACCAGTTAAAAAGTCAAATGCTCCTTGGTAATAAAGACATTCAGTTCTCTGAATGGGGAGGAAAGGGAGTGCATTATGTTGGAATACAATAGCAATATACCTGAAAATTCTGAAGCCAAGGAATTCTGACTAAGATCATTAATTTCTGTAGTTTCTATAAATTGCTTCATGAGTTTGGTGTCAGATGGCTGCTGGGAATCTTGGAATTGCTCATTCCAAGTTGCTAGTGTCACTGCCTCTCTTATTTGCAAAACTGATGCTTCCATTTCCTTAGCAAGAATGCAGGAAAAGGTGAAAAGGTGGGGGGTTTGTTTTAATGTGAGAGTCCTGGGAGGTGTGAAATACTGCAGATGAAGGACATGCAAGGCAATGGAGAGGACTGGAGAGGACATGAAAGGCAATGTATAGGAAACAAAGGTAGTGGGGAGAACAAAGTTAATTGGAGCCGCCTTAACAGATGTGTTCATTCTCCTCAAACATACCTGTAGCCTGACGTGCATGTGTGATGTAGGCTGGGATGAAGTCTGCATAAATGAAGAGGTGAGACTGATGCAGGAAAAACATTGTAAGATGTGAAATGAGGAAGAATATCTCTGGCAGATGAAAGTCAGTGTAAAATCCGCAGAGGTCAAGACTTATTCCAGCCCTTGGGGGTAAATGAAATGTGAAACCTGGCAGAAGTGTTTCTGTTTGCACAAGTGATTTTTTTGTTTTTCCTGGAAGTGGGAAGGAAATTCTAGACTTTGACTTGCTGCAATGGATTTCTCTTGCCTTACCTTTAACAGGTCGTGATAATGCCTGTGAGAAGACTTCCTACATGTTTCTGCGGAAAGAACTTCCCGTGCGACTAGCGAACACCATGCGAGAAGTCAATTTGTTGCCTGATAACTTGCTTAACAGGCCTTCAGTTGGGCTAGTACAGAGTTGGTAAGTAAAAAAAAGTGGATTAAAAATCAGAGTAGAACTGGCATTGTATATGTTATTTTACTTGTCTTTTTGCCCGAGTTGCTTATTATGCATTTCTTGTTCAAATGAAGCTTAATTTCCTTCCATCTTGACTAATGTCTCTAACACAGATTTTAGAGGTAACAATTCAAAAGGTTGTATTTTGGATAGAGTTGTATTCCAGATGATCAGAATAATTCAGTAACTACTACAACGTTATCTTTTTTTTTTTTTTCCAGCATCCTTCCTGTCCTAGTTTCTGCTGGCGATAGCTACTCTTTTTCTCTTTACTCTTCCTCTGTTAAAAACACTAAAAGCATATTTAAACCTTGTCTCATCTTCTCACTCCTTAGTCTTTACAAATGTAACCTGGTATTCAGTGGAAATTGTGGAACAGGACCGAAGTCTTTTATCTTCTGTTTTTTTCTTTTTTCTCTCTCTTTTTTTAATTAACATTGTTCTTCGTCATCATATTTAACTAGCGTATATTGGAAAGGATGTTACAGTGATTAGTTCCTAGACTACTAGCAAGCTCAGTGAGGATTTGTAAATCATTGCCTAGTGTGTATTAAACTCCCAATTTATTTTTTTGATTAATAGAATGTTCATCATCTTTCTACATATGAATATTGGATCCAGAGAATTTACATTAAAATATCTTTGTGATGTGCAACAAACTTTCCTTGTGAACACTAACTTAGTTACCAGATGTGTTATGGTCTCTGTTCATGGAATCACAGAAGGGTTGAGGCAGGAGGGGACCTCTAGAGATCATCGAGTCCAACCACACCCTGCTCCAGCAGGGACACATCCCTTGCGGCAGGGAACTACATGTTGACTGTAGGGTTTGGTCTTGCATTTGTCAAGCCTTACACCTGGAAAGTATGAATTAGGGGGCTGGATATTGTGTAGTTTGACTCAGATATGTTTGCATGTGAGAGATAATGCTTAGTCTTGATGACTAAGTGCTTCAAATGTATATGCAATGAAGCCTCACAATAGCAATTGCTGGGTAGTGAAGTGGCAGCTTACAGGGGCTGAACCCTTGTAGGTGGCTTTTACTGGAAACTTTATGCCACATGGAAAAGAAAGTGGATAATATCCAAGCTTTTTTACACTGGTTTGATATGGGTGAGTCATAAAGCTGGCTTCAGTGGAGTATAGATAAATGGAACAGATGCATGGATAAAGAAGAGGAAATAGGCCAGTCAGCTTCACCTCCATCCCTGGAAAGGTGCTGAAGCAGCTCATCCTAGAAACCATCTCTAGGCATATGAAGGAAAAGATGATTGGGAGTAGTGAGCATGGATTCACCAAGGGGAAATCTTGTTTGACCAGCCTGATAGCCTTCTGTGATGACTGGCTGTCTGGACGAGGGGAGAGCCATGGATGATATGTACCTTGACTTCAGCAAGGTTTTCAATACTGTCTCCCATAACATCCTCATAGGAAAGCTCCAGAAGTGTGGACTAGGTGGGTAGACAGTGAGGTGGAATGAGAACTGACTAGATGGCAGAACCCAGAGAGTGGTGATAAGTGGGGCCCAGTCCAGTTGGAGGCCTGTGGCTAGTGGTGCCCAGAGGTCATTACTGGGCCCGGTGGTTGTTCAGCCTGTTCATCAATGACCTGGATGAGGGCACTGAGTGCACCCTGAGCAGGTTTGCGGACTATACCAATCTGGGTGGAGTGGCCGACACTCCAGAGGACTGGGCTGCCATCCAGAGGGACCTGGACAGGCTGGAGAGTTGGGCGGAGAGGAACCTCCTGAGGTTCCACAAGGACAAGTGCAGGGTCCTGCACCTCGACAGGAATAACCCCAGGCACCAGGACAGAATACGGATTGACCTGCTGGAGAGCAACTCTGCAGAGAGGGACCTGGGAGTCCTGATTGACACCAAGTTAACCATATCTATCTAGCTGGATAGATGAGGGCAGAGCGGTGGATGTCATCTATCTGGATTTGAGCAAGGCTTTTGACAYTGTCCCTCACAGCATCCTCCTGGGCAAGCTCCAAAGGTGTGGGATAGATGTGCGGACGGGGAGGTGGATTAGGAATTGGCTCGATGGCAGGGTGCAGAGAGTGGTTGTCAATGGTGTGGAGTCCAGCTGGAGGCCTGTACTTAGTGGTGTCCCCCAGGGGTCAGTTCTCGGTCCGGTCCTGTTCAACTTATTCATTAACAACCTGGATGAACGGCTGGAGTGCTCCCTCAGCAAGTTTGCCGACGATACCAAACTGGGAGGAGTAGCTGATAGCCCTGAGGGCTGTGCTGCCATCCAGAGGGACCTGGACAGACTGGAGGACTGGGCGGTGAGAAACCTCATGAGGTTCAACAGGGGCAAGTGCAAGGTCCTGCACTTGGGGAGGAATAACCCTGGACACCAGTACAGATTAGGGGTGGACCTGCTGGAGAGCAGTCCCGCAGAGAGGGACCTGGGTGTCATGGTGGACGACAAGTTGACCACGAGGCAGCAGTGTGCCCTGGTGGCCAAGAAGGCCAACAGGATCCTGGGGTGCATTAAGAAAAGCGTCTCCAGCAGGTCGAGGGAAGTGATCATCCCCCTCTACTCAGCCCTGGTGAGGCCACATCTGGAGTACTGCGTCCAGTTCTGGGCTCCCCAGTACAAGAGGGATGTGGAGCTGCTGGAGAGAGTCCAGCGCAGGGCTACGAGGATGATCAGGGGCCTGGAACATCTGCCCTATGAGCAAAGGCTGAGAGAGCTGGGTCTGTTCAGCCTGGAGAAGAGGAGGCTGAGGGGGGACCTGATCAGCGTGTATAAATACCTCAAGGGAGGCAGTGAGGAGGAGGGGGCGGCCTCTTTTCAGTGGTGGACAGTGATAGGACTAGAGGAAATGGCTTCAAACTGAAGCATCGGAAGTTCCACAGGAACTTAAGGAAGCATTTCTTCACTGTGAGGGTGACAAAGCACTGGCACAGGCTGCCCAGAGAGGTTGTGGAGTCTCCTTCTTTGGAGATCTTTAAAACCCGCTTGGATGCAGCCCTGTGCCACGTGCTCTAGGTGACCCTGTGTGAGCAGGGGGGTTGGACTCGATGACCTCTGAGGTCCCTTCCAACCTTCGGCATTCTATGATTCTATGATGAGTGAGCAGTGTGCCCTCGTGGCCAAGAAGGCCAATGGGATCCTGGCTGCATCAGGAGGAGTGTTGCCAGCAGGTCAAGGGAGGGGATCCTGCCTCTCTCCTCAGCTCTGGTGAGGCCGCACCTGGAGTATTGGGGGCAGTTCTGGGCTCCCCTGTATAAGAGGGACATGGAGCTTCTCGAGAGGGTCCAGTGGAGAGTGACAAAGATGATTAAGGGACTGGAGCATCTCTTGTATGAGAAGAGACTGAGTTGGGCCTGTTTTCTCTGGAGAAGAGAAGGCTGAGAGGGGATCTGGTTAATATGTGTAAGTTCATGAAGGGGAAATGTAGGGAGGAAGGGGCCAAGCTCTTCTCAGTGGTGGCCAGTGACAGGACAAGGGGCAATGAGTGTAAGTTGCGACACAGGCAGTTCCATCTCCAGGTGAAGAGGAACTTCTTTCCTGTGAGGATGCCAGAGCCCTGGCACAGGCTGCCCAGGGAGGCTGTGGAGTCTCCTTCTCTGGAGATCTTCCAAACCCGCCTGGATGCCGCCCTGTGCCCTGTGCTCTGGGTGTCCCTGCTGGAGCAGGGGGTTGGACTAGATGATCTCTAGAGGTCTCTTCCAACCTCAGCCGCTCAGTGATTGTGTGAAATAGCTTCTGTGCAGTGACTTTGGACCATAGTCCTTCTGACCAAATAGGTGCTTTGTGGTGTGTTCTTGCATCCTACTAATATAGAGTCAGGCAACGTGGACTTTTGGAAAGGAAGCAAATTGGTGATTAGAGCAGATGTCCCCTCTTAAGGGGATATAAGATGAATTTTGTGTCTGCAAATATACTCCTGCTTGGGGAGAAAAAAAAAACTGTATTGGACGTATTGGAATATATTATGGCTGTAAGATACTTTTCTAGATTATCTCTTAATGTGATAACTGTGATATTTCAAATCACACTATTGTAGGGTATTTTTGTTAAACGGGCCAGCATATCAGACGGGCATCAGCATCTCTAGAGTGATGACAAGGCTCAAATGAACATCCAGGCCAAAAACAGAAGTTTGAAGTCAAAAATGCTTGTTGCAGTGTTTCTCCTGATTTTGCTTCTCAGTTAAACAACAGAGTTTCTGGAAATGAGCATCTTCCCTGAGACTATACAGGGAAAATATTCATGATCTTATGTCAGAAGTCCAAGAATAACTGTAGTATTTTGTTTTCCTGATTTTCAGATGTGGGCTTTACAGAGCTTATTTCTTTTTTTAGTTTGTTTTTTTAATGTTCCTTAGAAATACTCGTCTAAGGATAAGATTTACCAGAGCTCAGTGAAGCTTGTCAAGAACAGATAATACTTTTTTTTCTTTTAAATTATAAGACCTGCTGTTCCACACTTACCAGTAACAGACCTTTTGTAAAACTTTTACCCGTTAACTTTTTTTAACAATGTTTTCCTCTTATCTTCAATTCCAGTGATCTCAAGTGCCAGGCAACTATGATGATAGCAACTTTTGAAAGACATTTGTAATTGTTTTTTTAATTTACTTCCTAGGCGTATCTAGAGAAAGATTCCCAAATGTTATGCAGGAGCACCTCAATATGAATTTAACTGCTTAGCATACTTGGAAACTGAGGATCCATCTCCTGGAAGCGCTGGTTATTTCATACTTCAGGATTTCTTTTTTCATATCAGATCACATAGTTAAAATGACGGTTTGAAACTGTGCATTATAGATTGAGAAAGCTTGACAGTTTATTTATATGCAGACCTAAACCTTGATGTGCATGTGCCACAATTGAGCACATACATTTTGTAGCACATTACTCTCCTAAGTCCATTTACTCGCTAGTATGCAGTACACTCACTAGTTGGTAGTGAGCTGCAGTAGTTGGTCTAGTCACCAGCATAATCATGATTTATTTGCACTGCTGCAGTGCACTAGGGCTCTGTTTTCTGTGCTGCTGCTGAGACTCCTGAGGAGCTGGAGCTCTAAGATGCATTTGCTTGCTAAAATCTCTCACGTCAGCACATCACAAATACGGCAGGCTCCCCGTGCGCGAGGTCAGAGGCAGGCCCTGTGTGAGGCTCTGTCCTGCGCGGCGCAGAACAGCAGAGCAGAGCAGCGAGGGCCAGGGAAGCAGCTGCCCTCCCTCGGTGCTGCTGCGCTACCTTCTGCTGAGCAAAAGGGTGCTGCCCGCCCAGGGAGATGCCTCGTTGTGTCTGCCTTGCAGCCCGCGCAGGGGAATGCGGGCTCGGTTAAATCCAGAAGTTATCCTGGGTCTGCTCTGTGGGAAGTAGCGAGGGAGGGAAGAAAGTGGGTCCAGGTAACAGCTCCGGTTTTACATGCTCTGACTGTGAGCTGCAGTGATGCAGTCACTAGATGAGCAACCAGCAGGTTAGGAATCAGCACGTTATTTTTCTGAAATCAGTGGGCACCTCACGCGTTCAAAAGAGGCAGGGCTTTCTAGGGCAGCCTTGAGAGGGCTCTTAGGCCTGGTGTGTGCCAGGCAATGGTCTCGCCCCGGTGACGCGGGGAGCCCGCCACAATAAACCCGGGAATGCGCGAGGCCAGCGCGCCAAATGCTGAAGAGATGGCAAGAGTTGCATGCAATACAAATAAGTCACGTCGAGATCGTGTGACTGTGGAGATGCTGTGAAGAACGCAACTGGGTGTTGCGTTCTTCATCAGTGCTGGTTGATTTCCAAAGGGAAATCGTAGTGACGTGCCTTTAATCTTAATTTAAACTAATCTCCGCTGTGGTAATTAACAAAAGAACAAATGCCTGAAACCAAAACAACTTCCCCAAGTAATTGTGGTGTATTGCATTAAAAAGAAAAAAAAATGCACAGCAAAAGGCATAGAGACAGCTGAAGGGCGTAGGCTTTGATTTCTGCTGTACGTGGCTCTTTGCAAATAGCAAAATGTAATGGATCCACTCACTTCTTCTACTCGTTCTGTAGGTTTGTGCCTGGTACAACTGCATCCATTTAATAGTAGTGCAGCAAATCACTGCAGCTTTTAGTAGTTTTCTCCTTTATTCTAAAGCCTGGTAAATTGTGTGAAGTATTTTAACCATTGCCAGGTGCTGCTTTTCAGTGCTCAGTGAATCCTGTAGTTATCACCTTCAGTTATTCACATCTTCCTCTGCAGTTTTAAATTGAAAGAAAATCCAAGGAAATGAATTGGATGAAAGAGGAATGATGCTACGTGCGCGCGCACACACACACACACACACACACACACACACACACACACACACACTGGCTGTTACAGGGAGAGAATGAAACTGCTGACTAGTGCTGTTTTCATTAGGCAGATTCTGATGCTTGTTGCTGAGACAATGTTGTGAATCATTTATTGCAGTTCAGAGTTATAAAATGCCTTTAAAATAAGTTTTTAGTTCTTTAATTTTGAGCAGTTCTTGCTAGGAGGATAAGTCTTGTCAGTGCTTTTGAAAAACTAAATCGCCACAGAATTGTAGACAAAGCAGTATGGCACTTGCAGCTCTGGGTTTTAATTTGGAGACCTGTTTTAGTATCAAAGCTGGACACAAGATCCTGAAGTTGGGAAGTGTGTAACGACGAGCATCACGGAGTGGCTTAGAGTTGTTTGGGTTGGGGTTAATTGTTGGCGGCTTCCTTTGGTGAGAGGATTGACAGGGAGTGCACGAGTGATAGAGGCAATTGAGTGACTTAGATTTGGAGTTAAGAATCCTCCTATTTGAACTGGCCTTTTTAGCTTACTCATCCCATTGCCTGCGGGACTTCTGGAATCATTCTGGTTTACTAGTTAGAAAGAGATGTCTGAGAGAGCTCCTTGCTAGTCCTGTACAGAGGGGAAGCATTGCCTGGTTCCTGTGCTTGCCCACCCCTAGGTAGCCTGCTCACGAGTTCCCCTAGTTAGAGCCCTTAGCTCCTGTAACTCGTCCATTAGAGGGGCTCAGGGGGCTGTCTCGCGTGCCCGCTGTGCTGAGGGCTGCAGTGCCTGGCTGCTGCTCCCTGCCCTTTCAGCTCTCCCCCCAGGGCAGCTTTCTGCACCATGTCAGCTTCCATGAGATGGGAAACGCTTGCCTTGCCTCTGTCAGGTGCATTAGTAATGTGCCGAGGCTTCAGTGCCAGATTGGTGGGGTGCTTCAGTCTGTCAGGTTAGCAGTCTTGAGACCAGGGCCCCAGCAAGCAAGCAGGGTGTACAAGTCTCAATAGCAACAGGCAAACAAATGAAAAGAGCAGAAAATTAAGATAGCATTTAGTACCAGAAATATCCCCTTCTCTGTTATCCTTAGGTGATCGATGGATTGCTCTGGGTGGGAGTTTGTGGTGAGAAGCATCTGCTGTGGTGCAGCTTGTTGCATGTGGTGGTTCTCCCGCAGCCTCAGAACCAAGGCTTTTGTATGTCTGTCTGCTGAGAGCCCGGGTCAGCAGCCTCCTGGTAACATCCGCTGCTTTACCTGTGGCCAGGGAAATTGTCAGCTCTGGATGCTGTGGGGAGCGGCTGCAAGAGCTGTTCTTGCCATGGTGAAGATGGCAGTAGAGGAGTGGACTGGTGTGTAGAAGGGTGGGGAGGGAATTAAAGACAGGACATGGGAAAGAGATAAAAGCCTCCATCTACCAGGGAGGGTGGCCACAGAAATTAGGGCTGGAAGGGAAAAGATTTCAAACTAGGAGAAAGTTCTGAAGGGCAAAAGAAGGGCTGTAGAGAAAGGAAGGGTGGGTGACCTGCACGGCGTTTGGCTCTCTGTAATTTGAGCTGCTCTGTGCGGTGTAGGGGGAGTCTGTCCATGCCCGTGCCTGTAGTGCCCCGCCGAGCTAGGGAACCTCCCGGAGGTTTGGGCCCTGACCGGCTCAGGTCGCGACAACTGCCCCGGTTCTTGGCACGCTTGCATGTCCCCAGAGGCTGCCGTGGTCACTTGTGCTGAAAATATCCCGATTTGTAGTGCTGTAACACTCTGCAAATGTAATCAAAACATATTGAGGGGGATTGTTTGGGAGATCCCTTTCAAAACCTTGCTGCTGGTCTCAATTTGGTAATCAAAATGCTCATGTAGATGCAGTCAGTAAACACCAAGAGATCTACCTGTATTTGAGGAATAAAATAAGACTCCTTTACAGAATTCAGGCAGTATTTCCTGGGTAGATTACATTTCTATTCAGAAGCAAGTAAGTGTGTTGCTAGTTTTAATTTACAACATGTTGAAACAAATGTAAGCTGGCAGATACTTTCTTAAGTACAAAAGAAGGTTATAACCCTGGAGACTTTGGATTTCTTGTTTGGTATATTACAGCCCACAGCCTAAGGAAAGTAGTCGAACCTCACAGTGTCGAATGTCTTGATGGTGTCACGTTTGTGTTTTTTCTATTCCTGACTTTACTTGCAAGAAGCTGTCCATCCATGAAATACCCTTTTCTTTGGCTAACCAGAAAAAGTCCAGAAAGTCCATTCTGTCTTTGAGACAAATATGGATTGCCTGGCTTGAGTTCTTTCCTTAAATTCACTTTATTGACAGGGTCTTGGGTGAGAAAGAGCTGTTTGTGGAAGGAGTGAAGTGAAAGGAGGTAGTGGGAACCTGCTGCTGAGAGCTGTTAATCCACTAGAGGCTGTTGAAGTGGGGTGGTTGTCCCTCAGCGGTGGCAGCAGGACTGGGTACAGCAGCGAGTCCCTTTGGCATTAGCTTGCCTGCCTTGGCAAGGAATCGGAATCGTCCTCTGCAACATTTGCTGCCCCAGAGCCAAACTGAGGCCTTGAGGTGCTAGAGCACCCTGTTGTTGTCCACTGCTTCCCCACCTTTTCTTCTGGAGTTTCTTTGCAGATGATTTGACTTCTTCCATCCTCTACCCTTGATTGGCTTGACTGACCTTGATTCATCTGAGAAGGATGTGGAAGAAAATTCATCCCCTTAAGACAAGGACTGAGCAAGCTCACGCTAAAGGACTTACATTGGGTGTTCAATCTCATGGGTGAAGGAGCTGAGTTCAGAGTGAAGCTGCCTTTTTTTTTTTTTCCCCCCCTCGGGAGAATTGTCAAGAGGTGGCTGCTTGCAAGGGCCTGATCTCAAAGGAGATGAGCTTCTCCATGTTCCCTCGTTTGCAAAGCCAGCTGCCAGGCTGATTGTGCCTCTCCATCTTCCCTATGGTGTCTGCTGCCCCTCTATGGTTAAGCTGTGTATTCCCAAAGTCCCACCGTGGTTCTTTCTACTAAATAAATCTCTGTGCAGTTTTACTTTGTTATCTGTCAAATAGCTAAGTGCTGTGCTTTGCAGGAACAGGGGTGTGTGGTGGATGGTGGGCTTTGCCTTCACAGAGTCGCCGCCTGTTCCCTGAAGTGACCCCAAGGAAATTTCTGGAGTTCACAGAAGGCTGATATAATGGCTCTAAACTGTGTTGCTAGTCTTCTAGTTTTACAAGGGCTTAGTTTTAAAATATGCAGAACTAGAAACAGCAACTCTCTCCCAAACTTGTGCCTGAAAAACCTCCTAATCATTTCTGCAGACCTTAGCAGCAGCTGCTGCAAGACCAAGACAGAAGG
This sequence comes from Nothoprocta perdicaria, assembly GCF_003342845.1. Taxonomy (NCBI): domain Eukaryota; kingdom Metazoa; phylum Chordata; class Aves; order Tinamiformes; family Tinamidae; genus Nothoprocta; species Nothoprocta perdicaria. The sequence goes on along the minus strand of NW_020455371.1, from coordinate 675,590 downwards.
ACAGACGCTAATGTTACCATGCTGGCCCTGCTGAAAATTTTAATCTCCCTGGAAAAATCTAAGGATTTTTCTCTAACCTGGGGAAACCTCATCTCCATTGGAATCATTTTGGACTGTTCCAAAAGCTTTACACAATTTCTGCAGTCAAACTTTTTTTCCTAGTTCTCTTGTGTCTAACAGATTTCTTGGCCCCACTGCACTTTGTCTTCGGTGCAGAGGCTCCTGCAGCTCTCTAGTCGCTTATATGTGAGTGGCTTTTCAGAGAGGGCCTGTGCTGTGGCGGGAGAATTGGGGTGATGCCTTTCAAGGCCCATCTGTGCTGCTAGATAGGCCTAACCCAGGGACTGCTACTTGGCTTATGGACCAGGTGGAGGCATTTCCAGTGCCACCTCCAGGTTCATGTGAAGTGGCCGTTTGTCCTAGGTCTCCTTTGGACTCTGCTTTGTAGCCCTGTGGCTCTGAGCCTCTGTCACTGTTTTCCATGTGTAGAATATGTAAATTAAAGAGGTTTGGGTTGCAAGTGTTAAATCTTAATATTTGGGGGGGAAAAAGTAATTTAAGTATCTTAATTTTAACTCTTTGTGTATCTTTTTTCAGGTACATGCAGAGCTTCCTTGAGCTTTTAGAATATGAAAATAAAAGTCCTGAGGATCCTCATGTTTTGGATGAGTGAGTAATTTGTTTTCCTACAACAATTTATTTTCAAATAATAATCTGTTTCAAAAACTTTTTTTTGGTGGTGATGTTACTTGCAAGGTAGAAGTAAAGTAATAAAGACCAAAAGTGTACACTAGAGTTGAGTATGGAAAATGAAAGTATATTTATACAATATGTTTTAGATATATACAGTCTACCAAATTAAGAAATGTCATGAAATATTTTCTTTGAGGCTATATTAAAAAGGCAATGTGCATGCAAGAATATATTCATGAATTCATATATTCAAACTTGCTTCTAAATGTCATTTTAATATTAAGCTCAGCACCCTGCTTTATGGAGCATATATTAGCATATTACTGCTGTCAAATTTTCAGTTGAAAGCACTGAATGTATCCCCATTTTTTTATTCTAAATATAACATCAGTAACCTCTTACCAAATTGCATTCGAATGTTCCTTTGAAATGTGTGCAGACAAAACGGGCTCAGAAGAATGTTAAACAGAAAGGCAAATGCACCACTGTGTGCGTGCATACATGTATATGGGCATATGCATGCACACACACGTATCTATAGGTATGACAAAGTAACAGCAAAATAAAAATGATCTATACTTACCTTCTACTGTACAGCACTATTTTAGGTGATCAGTTCTTGCAGATTTTTTGCTCTGTTGCTTAGTTTTTGTAGGACAGCTTGTCTTTTAAACTTGAATTCTCTTTTGGGCTCTGGAAATGACCTGGCAGAATTTGGATGCTTGATAGTAATGTTCATAAAATGCTTGCAGTCCAGTACAGTAAATGCTTTGTGTGAGAGGTGACCCGTGTTGTGCAAGAATCATATTTTGTCTTTATCCAGTTAGCTTAATATAACTGAAAAACAGCGTAAGCCTGAGATTCATTAGCTGTTCCATTAGCTTTAGTGGGGGGTTTGTTAGGTAATGCATTTGAGACTATATATTCTTTTGGCTTTCGGGATATTTTCTGAGTTCTTTTCACTTATTTCTTTTTTTTAAGGGCAAAGTGCATGAAGGAGAAAAGTGCAGAAAAAAACAGATTAGCTGAGTGGCAGAGTTGCAGGAAGAGACACAAGGATTTAGGCTGAGTGAGTCACCTGTAGTGCTGTCGGACAAGTAGAAAGTAACAGTGTTTTCCGTGGGAGTCCTGAGCCCGCGCTCTGTTCTGGGTGTTACCTGTTAGAGAATTACAGTGCAAATGGACAGTATCAAAGGAAGGAGTTGAAGAATTAAAGGTGTGGAAAGCTCCATATCAGAAAAGTTGAAGAGATTTGTTTAGAACAGCAAAAAAGAGATTGAAGGAAGCTTGTGAGTAGAAAATACTCTGTAATAAAGCAAGATCAGTTGCTGTACGTGAGGAAGGAAGGATTGAATAGTTGATCTTCTGAGATTGTGAACAGGACAAAAAGTCTGAATTCTAACATTAGTGGAACAAATTGAAGCAGATTGTCAAAAGGCTGTAGAGTGTCCTGTATTGAAAACTCTTAAGAACAGACTAGACATTTTTGGTAACGATTAAGTGACAAACTTGTTCCGTAATGGAGGAATTGGCTGATCTCTTTTACCACTTGTATTGCTTTCCGTGATTCTGTATTCACAGCTTGTTTGCTGATGGCTGAGAATTTCTGCTTTTGACAGGTTTATCAATAAATTTCCTACTATTTGGCTTAAAAGAGCATTTCGAGTGAGATTGTTACCAAATGTTACATATTTGTCCTTTGAGGTGTCATATAGTGCACTAGATAGCTAAGTGAGCCTGGCAAATGTTAACACAGGCTTTAAAAAAAAGCCATAGTGTTCTGAACATGCAGCTCAAGGCACAGTTGTTATGAAGCTTCTAGTATTACTTACATTTATTTTTTCAGATAACTTATTTTCATTTTTTTTTTTGTGTGGACTTCAGAAGCCTAAGAAGGATCAAAATACTCCAGTGTTTTTAAAATGCTTGATACTTTGGAAAGTTTCCATGGGGGCCTGTTTTTGGAGTCTGTTCAAGATTGCCAGGCTTGTTATCTGCCTTTATCACAACAGACGTTCCTGACGCTGCTTTATTGGAATGTAAAATTTAGTTTGAGGTGCCCTGAGTTAGGATGTACTAAATATATTAGCCATTCATAATAATTGTTGAAATCTTTAAAATCTTGCAATTATAGTATTAGATGTATTTAGAATAAAATAAAGATGTTGGGAACTTATTGCTACCTACTGAGATAAAGTCCAGCTAGTGATTCTGACAGTGTAAAGAGATAAAACACAAATTATCTGATTAGGGATAAAATTAATTCTTATTTACAGTATTGGATAGCTGCCTAAGATAAGAAAATCAGATTAAATATTTTGCTCTTTGCATGTCAATGCTTCCTAACATCATGGAGCCTATTAATTAAATCTTGAGCCCTGATGAGCAATTGTTTCTGTATTTCTGGCCAACTGAGTCTTTTTAAAATTGCTCTTAACGACTGTCTCCATGTTGCAGGTGCAGTAGCCCTGCAGAATAAACCTTAGAAATTACTCAACTGCTGTGCTGAGTATGCTGTAGTGAAGGGTCCAGCCCTGTCCTCCTTCCATATCTGTGTGCTCAGAGGAGAAGTGGGAGCACTGGTGACTCTACTAGTTAATGAGCTACTTGTCACTGGAAAAAAAAAAATGAATTCTGAGAGTTTGGTTGTGTTTACATAATACTTTTTTGTTTCCTGTAACCCCGTGCACCATTAAATTCAGAATTTGATGCGTTATCTACAACTTTGCGGGTAGTATTTTTAATGATGCACGAATAGCAGTGGTACTTTTCCTCACCAGAGCAGTTTGTTTAGAGAAGGACATGTGGAAGTTCACACCATGAAGTGTGCCCAGTCCTTTGAGCCAGCGCCTTTCTTACCCTACCAGTGTGTGTCCTAGGCATAAGGTGATATATATAAGGAGGGGTTGGAGCCTGATCCATGTCCTGCTTCCTCTCAGCTGGAGTCTGGCTCCCATACTGAGCTCTAGCTGCTGACTCCAGATTACGGAAAAGCTGCTGGACCCAGATCTGCCTCCCCAGAGCTCGAGTCGCCCCATCCCATTAGTGCCCTGTGAGGAAGCAGTTGACTTGTGCACTTCATGGTGGGGGCACATCGCTTCTTGCTTTAACTTAGTGTTTGAAAACCTGAGTTGACTCTGGATGAAAGTTCTTCAGCTCCAAGAGCTTTTGGTTGAAGCAGAATGTGGTGTCCTCTTCTGATTCTAAAAAATCATGAGATTTCGCAAGTTGTGGGTGTGTGTTTGTTTTTAAGACCTGCTGCTCTTATGGTCAGCGGCGGTGAACCTTGGCACCTTTTACAGGTCAAGTTAAAAGTATCTAAAGCGAGAAAGGAACCAAAACCACTTTGTAAGAGGTTTGGTATCCACAGGTGCCCCAATTCTGCCATTGCCCTGGCCTACCAAGAAGCAAAGGAAATATTCTGGTGTCACCAGTGTCATTGTACTTGAGATAGATGTCCAGTAGTGTTGTCATGTCCTGGTTTTTGATGTCCATCACACGATGGCTTGAGAGCTGTTGTCGGACTCAAGTACCTGCCAACAGTCCCGAAAACTTCCTATTCGTCAAGGTAGAGTTGTGGGTTTTGGTTTTTTGTTTGCCTTTCAGTACCAGTTTGGGGGGATTTTTAATTCCTCAGTAAATTCGAACCTCTCTTGAAAAGCTCTGTAAGTTTCCCTGTTGTCTTTTAGGACAGAGTTCATGTGTTGTCCCTTTGGCTGACCGCTCGGCCTGGACAAAGGCCAGGTTGGGTGCTCAGGGCTCGGCTGTGACCTCCCGATAGCCGGAGCATTTTGTTCCTCTCCCTCCTCTGCTCTCGTTGCTTGCTTCTTTTTTAGGGATGTTCTTTACACCCCCCTTGTGGTGTATCACATACATAAAAACATCCTCTGCCTGTTTGTGCCACATCACATGTCTGCCCAGGGAGCCTGGTCAGCTGTGCTGGGAATCCAGGCTGGTTTTCCTGAGGAGACACGTCAGAGCCCTGGGATTAGGCGTGTTGTCCGTGCGCTGGTGTAGCTGTCTGTGGTGCCACACAGTCAAGTGAGTTTGGGCTTGATTTGACTGAAAAATAGCCATGTTAGTCCCTGGTCGTTGTCCCACAGGGCGTACCCACAAGCAGCAGCCTGGGCACGTGAAGGGCATGAGCAGGTATCAGCAGAGACGAAACTCTCAGCCAATCCCATGAGATCATTTAAAAAAAAATCTTCAGTGCCTTGTTCCCAATGAAGGCTTCAGCTGGCCTTTTTGGGTGTGGAGGAAGAGGAGAGGAATGGCAGGATTAAGGACACACGTTTAGGTCTGACTCCTGCTTCACCAGCTTTCACGTGTGTATTGGATCACCATTGATTGTATTGATCACCACCTTTAACGTGCATATGTGCTTCCATGTGTTTGGTCCTTCAAATGCACGTAGCTTGTGGAGACGTTTGAGGGAAATGTGCCGCGTTTAAAACCGAGCCGGAGGCCGCCCTGCCCGGCGGTGCCGAGGAGCTCCTTGGTGTGTGTGCTGGGCGTGGGCGGTGGCGATGCCCCGCCGTGGGGCAGGCGAGCGCGTGGGGCAGGCGAGCGCGGGGCCCCGCGGCCGCCCTCTGCCCCAAGCCCTCGTGCAGCGGGTGTGTGTTAGGGTAGGGGGGCTGCTGAAAAGCACAGAGCGAAGCCGGGGGGCAGACGGTGCTGCCAGTTGCTGGGCTTTACAGATTCACAGTTGCTGGGCTTTACAGGTATTTAGGGGTTGCGCTTGTCGCAGCAGCCTCTCGGCCCTGGTTTAAGCTGATCCTCCTTGCCCAGAGGGAGGGCCTGAGCGCGGCTGGTGCCAGTCCTGCCTGGAAAGCCGTCCCCGCGAGGGAAGTACCTTGGAGGCCCAGCAGGACACCGGGCCCGTGGTTCAGCCTCTGCCCGGGGGAGCGTATCGTCACCTCTGCACTGTCCAGGTTGCCTCTGAAGAATTTATTGTTAAGCCAGCACAATCACCAGTATGAAACATGCAACAAAACAGCGGCAGGAAAACCAGCATTTTATCACCTTGTGCTCCTCTGCCAGCAAAACTGTTCTGCCATCCGCAGCTGTGAAGCAGGGAGACGAAAACTTGTAGAAACCTTTGCTCCTATTCAACTCTCAGGTCTGTGTGGCTAGAGACTGCATGGAATCAAGACTTAATAAACTTAAAAAGAGTCTACAAACCTCGTAAGCATTAAAATGGTTTAAGATGTCTCGTCAGCAAGGTTGATAAGTAGGTAAAAACAGCGTTCTGTACTGTGCAAGTCTGGATTGGGGAATTAGACAAGACTTCCCTTTTTGTATGCAAAGAGGTATGTTTTGAAAGACTAATGAATTGTTTAATGCCCATGCAAACCTGGTGATTAGATAGATGGAGGATGGTGAAAAAGCTGTTCAGAAGGAATCCTACATTCCTTTACAGCTGGCACTGTTAAAAGGGGAGAAATTGTTTTAAAAGCCTCCTGCTTGTGAAGAGTGGGTTGTTTTACTCTCAATCCTCCTGGGCAACTGCTTGTGAAAAAGAAAGAAGCATCTGCCTTAAATCTAGTGGCAGACAGGCAGCCTTTGTACTTTTTGGTTTTAACGTACATTCCTTAGCTAGTGTGTTTTGCACTTGTGGTAATGTCTTAATTATTTTACTCCATTTTCTGGATTTGCTATATATTTGCTGTAAACGTTTTGCAGTTATTTTTAAAAAAGGGATCTGTAATGTTGCAAATGTAAGCATAACCTAACAAAGTCCGTTTTCTTTGGAAGTCTGCATTTTATCCTGTGTCTTAGTTTTAAGAAGAACATATAATCATGATGGTCTTTATACATACGTACATATATATGTATGTTAATATTAAAGAAGGCTAATACAGGAGTTGAGTAGTGCTGATTTTTCACGTGTAGACTTTATAAGGCTATTAATATCCTGTTCAAAGCATGCACAAGTTTACATGTGAAAAGAAAGGATGAGCACATTGAAGCTCGTGAGTGTTGAGCTTCCTTGACAGGAAAAACAGGAGTTCTCCAAGCAGTTGCACAGCAGGTGCTGGCAAAAGCCGTGGAAGTTGTAGCCTAAAGCCTCAGGAGCTGCTGCCGGGAAGGAGCCCGTTGTCCGTGTTGTGCCATCCAGCGGTGCAAAAGGAAACTGAGCACGATAATTGCCTGGCCTGGGGGTCACGCTGACCTGAGCAGGCGCTGGGTAAAGGAAATAAGTCCCTGGAAGGAAGTAGAAGGCGTGAAGGCTCTCCGGAAATTGTGAAAGGTGGTCAGGCCCTCGTCCGCTGCCTGGGAAGAACAAGAACCTCTTGTTCTGAGCGATTAGTGAGAGGAGCTTTAATGTAAATAAGTTTTTGTGAGGAGGAAGAGTTGAATTTGAGGCCCTAGCTGCATCATCCTCGTGAGAGGTTGCTGTCGTATTTCCCTTTCAGTAGGCTTTTTAAGGCACTGCTTGGTTTTGACGTCTCCTTTTTGATCATTTTATATTGACTGTGAGGGGTAGTAAATAACAGATAAACTTGATAATGCTGTGAGGAGTTGAAAACAGAAGCTGAGATTAATTACACTCTTAACATGTTGTTTCCAATTTTGTTTCCTTCAGCTTTTTAGACGTTTTAATTAAAGTCAGGAACAGACACAATGATGTGGTTCCGACCATGGCGCAAGGGGTGATTGAATACAAGGAAAAATATGGCTTTGATCCGTTTGTTAGCAGTAACATCCAGTATTTTCTAGATAGATTCTACACCAACCGCATCTCTTTCCGTATGCTTATTAACCAACACAGTAAGTAATTGCTTTTTTCATCTTTGAGATCTCATTAGTCATTGCCTGTAAACCTGATATAGCTTTGGTTTTGGTATTTTTCATACTCATAAGACTTAACTCTTGCTATTCTGTACTAATTATGGTAAATGGTATAGTGGCAACTAATGTTTTTTGTGCTTTTTTTTGTCAGTTTCCCAAAAAAATGAACCCAAAACGCCAGGACTTTTTTTTTCTTCCAGAATTGCCTGGCTCTCAGTGTGGCTGCTGCCCCTTTTTAACCTCTGTGGCAGAGACACTGGGCGTAGCGACGCGTCGGCCGCTTTTAGCTAGCAGAGGAGCAGCCCCATCTTTCTAAAGCTCACTAATCTGTCAGCATAGCTTGTCAAGGTGGCATTTATTTCATCATCAAGCCCAAGGTTGCCAAAGATTTTGAAGAGATTATACACTGTATATATTTTCATTGCCAATTTTTAAGCAGCTTATCTGGATTTTTTGTTGCCTTCTAAAGGAGTTTAGTGAGTTGAGTTTGTCTAACTAAAGCTTTAAATTATCACCTTTATCTGACTCTACTGTCTACTCCCTATTTATGAATAAATATTAAAATTAGTCATTCTTTGTCATTCATTGTCAGGTTCTATTTGTTCAGTAATGTTGCTAATAAGCAACAACTTAAAAAATACATTCCTCTTACACCTGTAAAGGGAGTTACTTGCAGAGCTCGTGATACCCAGGATGTGCTGCAGTGTAAAAGCTGACCTGACCTTTGTGCAGGTCCCCGTTGTGCCCCTTGCAGGGCTGCTTTGCCCAGCACAGCGCTCGGCTTTCACGAGTGCAAATAACTTTTTTGTGTGGCACAGCCCGAGAGGGGAGGCACACGCGCAACTCTCTCTTCTTGTGGGCAAATGACAGAAGCAAAACAAGTCCACAGGCCTTCCTTAGAGAGCTAACCATAAGCCAAAGCTTAATCCTAACAGAAATCCTAGACCAAGTAGGAACATAATTTGCATTAGTTCTAAAATACTAAACTTATTTCAGCAAACTGAAGTTGCTTTTCCCATCAGCATTGTCATTTAACTTACACCATTTAAAGGTGCCTAAAGTTCCCTGCTAACAAACCGCAGTGATCTAGCCCTGATGAGCAAAACCCAGTCTTCACACCTTGAAAAGCAAGCAAACAATGGGGAAGCAGAATTTGGAAAGGGATTTTCCTGAGCTTCCTAGTGAGGTTCCTTAGGCTCGGTGAGCGAGTGAGCTTCCGAAGCCTCGGGCTTTGGCGCCGCTACCCGCAGTGCGCGAGCCGGCGCGTTCATTCATTCCCCTGCCCTCGCTGCAGCAGCAAGGGGGTCCCCCGTGCCCCCCTACTGCCTCCCGCGGCCTCTTCCTGTGACTAACCGTCCACGAGTTGCTAAACGGGTGGAAACTGCCCCTGCAAAAAAGCTATAAAGTATTGCTGCTTTTTTAGGAGTTAAACTGCGCCCCTGCGGGGTCTGGTGAGCAGCAGACCTTGTGCGGTGGAGGGAGTGGGGAATGTTCTGCTGAAAGGCAGGGAGGAAGCTGAGAGGGAGACCCCTCTGCCCACTGTGCAATTGCACTTTGGTGACTTCTACTAAACTTGTGCAGTTTAGGTGTCTGTAAAAGGCTTCAGCACCGTTTTAGAGTTCCCCAGTCCTTTCTGTTGACATTTTGGTCATGTCAGCTGCTCCTGTACTGACATAATGGTACGAATGAAGCATTTTACCATTTAGTTGTATCCAATTTGGTAGTTCAATTTGGAATGGAGATTTACATCTTAACTCTCCCACGCCTTTATTTCTAAAGTAATGAGTTTTAACGATTGGGAGGGTGAGAGAGGAAGGGGGTAGTTGTCTTAAACAAGGATTTTGACAATAGGAAAGAGCATCTTTTTACAAAATGATGGGCTGCCCAGTAAGCTTCAGATGTTGAGTGATATAAGTTGCCTCTCATGCCTCAAGTGTATTGGACAATTTATTGTCATTTTCTTTTCCTTTTAGCACTTCTTTTTGGAGGTGATATTAATCCTGCTCATCCCAAACATATTGGAAGTATTGATCCTAACTGTAACGTGGCTGAGGTGGTTAAAGGTAAGGGCATCAAGCCAATACTTCTATTGACCAACCATTTCTACCCCTCAAACTTAAAATATTCATGCATTTATTATTCAGATATGAAAGACTGAAAAATACTTATGTCTACTTGATAAACTGAAAAAAGTAAAGTCTTCAGTCATTTTTTTCAAATTCATGAGTCTAGTATTTCTAATGTTTTCATAAATAGACAAATAGGACACTCAAATGTGTCCTTAAGTATCACATTAAATGTCTTAATATTTTGTTAAACCTTAAGTGTTTTTGATTCCAGAGTGTTTAGGGGTAGATTCTCAGGTGCTGCTTTCTTATTTAATACTAGTACTGAATTAATAATAAACAAGTTTTGTTTTGTTTTGTTTGGTAAGCATTGATTTAATAAATGTGCTCAGGTGAGTGGCTGCGTGAGGGAAACTCCCCATCTCCGCACGCAGCCCACGTGCAGCCGGGTGCACCGCAGACGTTCTCGGTACAGAAGGCCTGTGTGTCGTGACCGGATCAGAATAACCTGGCGCTCTCTCCCGTGAAATCATCCTCAATGTCACGAACATCCATACGCTTGCAGAGCGTTAGTACGTTTGCTTGAGGCAGTGTTGCCCCCTTCAAGAACTTGCAGGAAGATTCACACTCTGGATATATCTTTTTACAAGTAGCTTTTGCTGTAGGAGCGAATCCTGCTCTCTAGCCTGGGCTGCCGTTTATGCTGTTATAAAAGAAAGGGAAAAAGGTACTTCTCCCTCAGGCTTTCCCAGCACTTTTGGGAAAGCAAGAAGGAAAACAATCTCATGGCAGAATTTGACCTGCTTGATGGCCTTTTTTGTAGCGTAGATGCTTTTTGCTGTTATCAGGGCTTCTTGGTTTCCAGCCCTTTGGCTTTAAAGCAGACTCTTTTTTCAGACCTTTCTTTTTATCTTACTCTGCTGTTTATCTTAATATTCCTTCTAATAGCAATGTTTGCATCCATTTGAACATAAATTCCTAGTTGCCATCTGTCTTGGACAGGTGCTCAGTCCAGTTCTTAAGCTAAGAGCTGAGAGATCTGCATATGAAGAAGCATCTGCCCACAAGTGAGGACATCATGAGCAGTGTGTCCACTGTTGTCTTTTAAACAACGAGGGTCGTTTTCTTTTAGGACTGGTGAGAGGGTTCATTTGTGTTCCATAATGTGCTGGTGCACAGGAGGCATTTGGAGCAATTTATCAGAGTACAGATATCAACTTTGGCCCTGTGTGTAGTAGCAGCAAGCTCTGTATGCCCTTTAAAGGTGAAAGAAGTGGTTTGAAGAGCTTCACTTGAAGGCAGCTCTACCAGGGATTCTGTGTAACTGCCCAAGGTGGGTCTCTCATTGAGTGCCTCCCGTTAAGCTTGTGTTTGGCCTGGGAGCAGCTCCAGGCCTCTTTCTGGAACTGGGCTTCAGATGCCCTGACAACTCGTGCACTCTCTGGCCACAACACGAGGAATGCTTTGAACCTTATGACACTGGCTCTTCTACAGTCTTAGGCCAAAGACTGAGTTGGGTTTTTGGGAAGGGTAGACTCCAAGATTTCACTTTTTCTTTCTTCTGGGCAGAAGGTGGTTCCTAAAGGGCCTCCATGTTCATCTCCAGCGGCGGGGTTTCAGAGTGGGCACTTGAAAGAGGTGAATGTTCAGGTTGGAGAGGCTACGTGTGTTTATTCACAGCATCTTTGTCCTCTCAGCATTCCTGTAGTGACTGTGTAGTTTTTTTTCCTGACATGTTTTTGCAAAGGAGTATTGGGAATCGTTCAGACGAGAGTACAACTTGAACTTCCTTGTTTCCTTGGAAAAATTGAGCTTATGATTGTCCATACCATCCTTTCTCATCCTCTTGTGTATGTGTGTAGAGCACATACCAAACAAGCAGATATTATGGCCATCCTATTATTAGACTCTTCTTTTAGGTTTTCAAACCCTGAGCAAAGAAGAAGAAAAGAATAGCTGGTCTTCACTAACCTGCTTTTGTTTATAGAACTTTAAATAGAATATGCCCTTTCTTGGCTATCGGCTGTGAGGATACAGACAATACTGATCAAGCTTTGTATTTGTAAACCTGTGCCTGAAGTGAGTGCTCTCCCGTCAGCCTTTCTGAGGCGGGATGAACGGTGCTGGGCTCAGGTGCTTTTCATAAATTGGTATTCTCTTCTCTTCTTTTTTAGATGCTTATGAAACAGCCAAGATGTTATGTGAGCAGTACTATATGGTTGCACCAGATCTGGAAGTTGAAGAATTCAATGGTAATTATGAAATTCATTTAATTCTGAGATGATGTATTTCAGAAAGAACACCTCGAATAGCTGCCATGTCCAGCTTTATTTGATCAATTTAAAGTTATAACTGAAAGCCTGCAGTCCTGTGTGCAAAGTTCCTTCTTTCTCTCATAACTCATCTACAAGGGCACCTGAAACTTAGTTTATGGTGATAATGTGATTGCCTAATTCCTGGGGCTGCGGGCAGAGGGCCACCTGCTTCAGCGACCCTCACCTTGAGGCAGTTGGGAATTCTTGCTGGGAAAGAGGCAACTGAACAGGGATTCGCCTTCACGTATGCTGCTAAATCCCCCTCTCGACCTGTGGGCCAGGGTGACCAGCTCCTCCCTGCAGGCTGCCAATGCATAAAATACACGGACACATAACAGCAGTGTCAGGAGTAACCACTGCTTAATGATGTTCCATACCTAAGCATGCCTGCTGACACGGGTGACTTCAAAAATCCTTAGCTAAGAGTCGTTTCAGGTGAAGGCAGCGACTGCAGCTCTGTGTTTTCACTTTACGGGACACAAGGTGCTTGGGGACGTGGATTAGCAGGGAGGATGGGGATGGGCTTACGGTTGTACTCTAATCCTGGAGATCTTTTCCAACCTCCATGATTCCATGATTTTGCACTTGGAAAATTAAGCATAATTGTCTTTGTTTAAAGCTTCATATTGTCACTGTAAATAGAAGTGCTGCAAGGGATTGCTTGGTAGCTAATTTTCTTTTTTTTTTTTTTTTTTAATAGCTAAAGCTCCAAACAAGCCTATCCAAGTAGTTTATGTACCATCTCATCTGTTTCACATGCTGTTTGAATTATTCAAGGTAGTTGATGCTTTTAAATATTTGGAAATACTAAAGTTGGCGAACTTACAGTACAGTTATAATTAAGATTCTTTTCAGTTGCTCTTAAATGTTATTTCGGTTTCCCTTTCTTAAGCTTAGTCTTAGCCAGCGAAGACCATCTGAAATTGTGGTAAATGCTTGGCACACAACCCTCTGGCACCTCTCCATAGTTAAGAAATTTTTCCATGGCTTTCCCACTTCTCCTTTTGCTTTTTTGCAGCTGATCAATGTAAAGCAAATATAAACAACCTAGTCTTGCAGAGATGATGCATTATAAGGCCTTGCAGTTTTCCAAAACTTGCCACTTTGTCGTGCCACTCCTCGGGGATGTGAGGATGGGGTGGGATGGGTGTCCTCTGCACGTTGGGAAAGCAGGTGGTCACACGGTCCCCATGGGGCGTGTTGGTCTCTAACCTGCTTCCTGCTTGTTTGGGGCCAGAGGAACTTTATGGGAAGGGCAAATGTTGGGCATCCATGGGTGGCACCTACTTGGCGTGGCTGGGCACGCTAGCGATCTGTGAGGAGCAACATGTCCTGTCAAAGGGCATCTTCCGCCACGTGGGGAGCTCTGGTTTGCGTTTCCAGTGGCTGTTAAGTGTCTGTGGTAACATTAGAAGCATCATGTATCGGAATCCAAGATGGTGTTTTATTCTTTTAACTTCAGAACTCGATGAGAGCTACGGTAGAATTGCACGAAGGTAAGAAAGAAGCTTATCCATCAATCAAAACCTTAGTCACTTTGGGGAAAGAAGATCTATCTATTAAGGTAAATCCCTAACAAAAAGTTCTTAACCTATGAACTTCTTAAGTTTAGAGTAAACTTGTAATTTGTAAAGACATTATGTTCTGTATGACTTCTGTCATTTATTTCATATGCATGAAGAATTCTTAAGTCATTTAGCTGCTTGGTTTTTGCACTTTTTTTTGCAGAACACAGTGTTTAACAGTTCTCCCTTTTCGTCCCCTAGATAAGTGACCACGGCGGAGGCGTACCTTTGAGAAAGATAGACAGATTGTTCAACTACATGTACTCCACAGCACCCAGGCCTAGTTTGGAGCCAACGAGAGCTGTGCCTTTGGTAAGCAATTATAATTCTTATTTAACTCTGCTTTGATAGGGCTCTACTCGTGCCTTCCTCTTCACTGCCACTGACTGGATCATTTTTTCCATTGAAGAAATTGTCTATCTTTAGTAATTTAGAGCAGGTAAAATGTACTGGGAGAAAATGCAGTCAATCTTTGGAGCACAGAATTATTTCTTTTGTCTTGGGCATTATGTTCTTGGAAAGAAGCTTGTCTTTGTTAGCACAATGTTCTGACAGATTAATGGACAGGATTTCTTACTACTATGTTAGTAAAAGGATAGATAACTTAATGAGCTGCTGCTTTGTGTGCAGATTCCTAGAGTAAGTATTTGTAACTTTACTAGATTAAGTATTTGTATTGAAGAGATGGACCATACTCTTAGTAGCTGAGAAATATTTCTGATAATACATTATTTTATACTAAACTTTGAAGACGATTTTTATATAAGTTAGACTGTAGAAAATCATTTTAAAAAATCCCCAAATATGTGATACGCGAGAGGATCTGATTTGATGTGTTTTTCTTCTGTTGGGGATATTTCACATGATGCTCCCTTTTGAGATGTATTGGAATCGGATTTAGAAAACAGAACAGACCTTTTCCATAGCTGCTTCTAAGCGGAGAATTACTTCACTATTGAATATTGTAGTTCTTTTAGGAAAATCTTGCTTTCCTTCTGATGTCTTTGTTCTGCATTGCTTCTGATGCAGTCCTGTATTTTCAAGCATGTCGAGACAAGTTGATTCTCTGAGGAATTTCCTTTCCCCTTTAAATACATCTAGATCTCTGTGTTCTTACGTGGTTGGTTTTTGGGTAGCTGTGTGGCTTTGGAGCTCTCAGGCAGCTAATAAACAATGTCGTGCACTGTATTTCTGACATAGAATATCTGGAAGTAAATTTAGGCCTGACGCTAAGTCCCTCTGGCTTCCTATCTCCACAGCACCTTAGTAACAACATTTCAAACAGCGCTGTGCCTCTTTCAGAGGAAGTCTTCTAGAATTGCATGAGTGATGCACAACAGTCCTTGATTCAAATACTAAGTTTACTTTTCCAGACAGGAATGGTAGAATCTTCCTTCACTCATAGTCTGCCTTTATTTTGCCTTGCTTTTGACCAGCAATTTACTATATAGATCTACAAAGGTTTCCTGAAAATTATTCGTTCTTAGTGGGGGAAAAAGCCCTTCTGTCTTGACTGCCAGTTCCCTTTTTATTTTAATGGCTCTGCCTTTGTGGTGCTCTCATTTTAAAATGTGCTCAGTTTAGGATTGGGATTGCTGTGGGGTTTTTGGCTTCAGCTCTGTGTTGTTTTCTTGTATCTTTAGCAACATATTCCTCTATTTTCTAATCTTTAAGTCTGCTTACTTTGATTCTATGGCATTTATCACAGAATCACAGAATGGTCAAGGTTGGAAGGAACCTCTACAGATCATCTAGTCCAATCTTCCTGCTCAAGGCACACCCAGAGCATGGGGCACAGGGTGGCATCCAGGCGGGTTTGGAAGATCTCCAGAGAAGGAGACTCCACAGCCTCCCTGGGCAGCCTGTGCCAGGGCTCTGGCACCCTCACAGTAAAGAAGTTGCTCCTCACCTGGAGATGGAACTTCTTGTGCTTCAGCTTGTGGCCATTACCCCTCGTCCTATCGCTGGCCACCAGTGAGAACAGCCTGTCCCCTTCTTCCCTGCATTCTCCCTTCCTGAACTTATACACATTAGTCAGATCCCCTCTCAGCCTTCTCTTCTCCAGAGAAAACAGGCCCAGCTCACTCAGTCTCCCCTCATACGGGAGATGTTCCATTCCCTTAATCATCCTGGTCGCCCTTCTCTGGACCCTCTCCAGAAGCTCCACGTCCCTCCTATACTGGGGAGCCCAGAACTGCCCCCAATACTCCAGGTGCGGCCTCACCAGAGCTGAGGAGAGGGGCAGAATCACCTCCCTTGACCTGCTGGCAACACTAAATAAAATTTATAGTAGTTTTCTTCTAACCTAGCCCACCTTCAGGCTTTGTTTTCCTCTGTGAAGAGGTGGTAGTGTGGTGTGAAAAGATGTAGACGTTTCTGCCCCAACACCACCTCCAGCCCTGCTCCGCGTTGCTACAGGATCCCCCATCTCGTTTATGAAACGTTCATGGGCTGCGAGGTTTGGAAGAGAGGGATCTGCGGTGTCGGGGAATCATTTTCAGTGTGGCTGCAAGTGTGGCTCTGAACCAGCTGGGAAGTCTAGGTGCTGTGGGAACACTTGGGTTTTTGGCGCGTTTGGGGTTTGCCTGTGGTGCCGCAGGCACTGGGAATCCGTGGAAGCACCTGGTTCAACGCACAGCAGTGTCCAGTGCTCGTCGGGTTGGGGGCATTCAGCAGTTCTCTGGGCTGGACGGTTCGTTGGCAGTGGGAGAATGTTAAGTAAGGTTTGTTTAAACCTGTAAACACCCTATCAAACAAATTCAATAATTTCCTATTTGTATAATGCATACTATAACATTAAAGGAGAAATTGGCACTAAAGCATTTCCTCAGCGCAGTTATGTGTAGCGCTATGTGCTGTTCTCCAGATCAAGCATGGACCTGTGTAGTACTAGTCAATTTGTGCTAGTTTTCCTGTGTTTTACAAAACACAGGTGGACATAGATATTAAGGAAATATAATTCTGGGGAAACTGTAATACGTTTTCAGGGTTGAGGCTGAGGTTGAGACAGTCCCTAATTGAGCTTGGGGTAGGTACTAGCTACAGTTTGCTTTGCAGTTTCACTTTCAGTTACATATTTACTGACCTGTTTCCAGCAAGTAAGTCTTTGGAACAGTTTTGGTTTTGTTTTGTTTACAGCGTTCTTTCTAAGGCAGTTAGAAAACATCCCCTCTTTAGAGACTCGCAGAGATGCTTCTCGTCTTGGAGCGGGATGTGTGGAAGTGATGCCTGCGTCCACACCGGCAGTCTCTGAGAAGGGTTTGCTGGCACATGCTGCTCTTTGCAAGAGCGCCTCCAAGTAGCTGGTGTGTCTGTGGGAGCCAGTAACTGTAACCAGCAGCGGGAGCACAAAAGGCAACCTGTTCCCCACTCCGGCGCTCGGCGCTGGTGCTCCTGCCTTTTCCCCAATCGCCAGGAGAGGCACCAGCCTGAGCAGCCCTGCTCCGTGTGGGAGCACCGCGTAACAGCGAGGGGCACCGCGCAGGCTGCAGGTGATGGAGGCCGTGGTACAAGGTTCCTTAATGTCCCCTTTCCCTTCCAGGGCATTTCTGGTGGCTCCTTCCGTGTGGAGAGGCACCACGCAGTCGCTGTGTGCGCTGCCCGTGCTCGTTCTCAGCGCTGCCCGGGTTCGCTCGCTGAGACTCAGCGCGTGATTCTTGCTGCAAGTCAAGTGTCGGTTCTAAAATTGTTTACTCTGAGTAAAATCGTTTACTCTCTGATCCTCCCAGTATCTTCCAGGCTTTGACTCCTTACCCCTCCCAGTATGTTTTAGGCTTCCTTCATAGGAATCTTAGAGTTGGCTCAGGTTTTCTGAGAAGTCGGAAGAGCCTGATTTTCGCGTGGTCTCCTTTGCCCGGTGCGCCCTCCCTTCCAAAGGCCTCTGTGTTCGAGGCCTCCCGCGTGGCTCCGTTCAGCCCTGGGTGGGTCTGGGGTAGCCCAGCGCGCAGCCTCACGCACAGCCTGTGCCCACGTGTCTGCAGGAGCAGAGCTGCAGGTGGAGCCTTAACCTGCCGCCCCGCGGGCCGTGCTTGGCCCTCGTGGCCTTTCCTCAGGAGGAAGCCGTCTACCTACCCTGCAGCTACCATCTAAAACCAGGGATTTAGAAATGTAAAACTTGTAGCCCTCGGGTCCGTTGTGCTTTTAGCCTTCAGGAGGCGGCTCGCCGCGCCGCGGGCTGCGCGGCTTGGGCGAGCAGCGGCCGGGAGCGTTTCCTTGGAGTCGCTCCGCACGTGGCGGCTGGAGCGAGTCCTGCCCGCAGCGGCTGCTGGGGCTCCCTGGCCGCCCGCGGAGCCTCCGGCAGGGAATGGGCGCCTGTTGTCTCCTGCTGACTTGCGTGTCCTGCGAAGCGCTCAGCGTCTCGCGGGTAGTGATCCCGGGGCTCCAGGGGGAATGTGCTGGCAGCAACCTGGTGTGGGCAAAGAGAGGGAAGTAGCACAGCGGCGCGGAGGCACCGTCGCGAGGAGGCCGGGAAAGGGCCTGCTCTGCTTGGGGGCCACACGTGCTCCGGGTGGCACCTGCCTGCCTCCGTGGGGAAGCGAAAAATGACCCGAGGAATCCTAGCAGAGGTTTCTTCCTTTCTTTATGGTGGTATCTTTACCTTTTATGCATTTGAACCAAGGGCAAAAGAAAAAGAAGAAAAAAAATCTGATACAAAATGAGGTTAGTTAAATAACATCTTGTAGTGCAGGCTGAGGAATAAAGGAGAGGTTTGGGGGTAATCTGAGATAAATTACTAATTACAGTGCAGGCTGAGGAATAAAGAAGAGTTTTGAGGGTAATCTGAGGTAAATTTAATAATCAGATATCTTTATTTTCAGTTTTGTAAGCAGCTGTAATGATGTGTTGCATGCTTTGTCTTAAACTTTCCGTCATATTTTTCCTTCCGTTTTCATGTTTTTGTAGGCTGGATTTGGCTATGGTTTGCCAATTTCTCGTCTCTATGCCAGGTATTTTCAAGGTGACCTTAAACTCTACTCAATGGAAGGAGTTGGCTCAGATGCTGTAATTTATTTGAAGGTACGAATTTGATCTTTCTATAAACTAACAATTTTGTGCAATTTGGTAGTTTAAAGCAGGCAGTTGTTCTGCTCCCTAGGTGATGTTTTTCATCTCTTCACTGTTTTCAAATTTGTAATTGCTGATGTTGTTATATTTTACTCATATTAGATATGTATAATTTCAAAACAGGTTATAAATCTTAACCTCAGCACTCATATTAGTTTAATATCCAGTGTTTTTTAGTTTCCTCGTGCTGGATTTTTGCGTTTTGTTGATCCATTGCAAATGTTGAAATTTTAAAGAATAGTTGTGTGATCGGAGATAGTTTTTAATTAATGTATTTTGACTCTGCTAGTGTTGACCACACCAAAACCAAAAGAAGGCTGTTGTGTAGCTCCTGACTACAACTCTTTCTTTCTGTGCACTTCTTGATCTCTGTGTAGTAGAGTATTGATCCTGCTGTTATTTCCCAATTCTTTGGGAATGACTGTTGATAGCCAAAGTATTTTCAAAAGAGCCTTGTGACAGGTAGCGCTTGGGTAGTTGCGGCTTTTTTCAGAACACAAATCGGAGTCGGGAACTCCTGGAGTATCTTCCCGTTTCTGAACGATACCTCACCGCTGCTTTTCTTTTCTCGTAGGCCCTTTCAAGTGAATCATTTGAAAGACTTCCAGTTTTTAATAAGTCAGCGTGGCGACACTACAAGACCACCCCTGAAGCAGATGACTGGAGCAATCCTAGCAGTGAGCCAAGGGATGCTTCTAAGTACAAAGCTAACCGATAACTTCCCCCTTTGGTGTCTCCTGAGGATGACCTCTGCATTCAGTATGAAGTTTCTGCTTTCTTCCCAAATCCTTAAACCACAGTAGCCAACTACTTCCAAACAAAGACCTGACCAGGACTTTGGGAAACAGTAAGAACAAAGGTTGGGACTGAAAGGAAGGTGCTGAGGGCATGTTTGGCACGTGAATCCTGTCTGCTTCGCCAGGATGTGCTTGGTTGTTTCAGCTGTGCATTGGCAAAGGGATTGCACAGGGATTGCACTTAGGATTACCGTGTTGCATATGAAATAGCCAATTTTTATTACAATGTACGAATTGGCAAGGTGTGCAGAATCCCTCCTCATGATGAGTAGTATCTTCCACAGCAATATGGCATAAGAGAGAAATTCTAGCCTAGTTAAACACACGCTTAGCAAATCCACTCTCTGCTGCATTTTGTATTGCAGTCTCACCAGTTTTGGAAAATCCCTGTGAGCTCTCCAGATCTTGTACTTAATGGACTTATAAATACATAGTTCTGAAAAGGGTTGTGCAGCTTTAAACTGATGCTTTCCCCAAATCCCCAAATCCATTTGTCCAGTGCATACAAAAATTATGTTCTTTCAAGGCATTGGGACTTTCACGTCTTGGTATGCACCTTAATGATTTTCTTGACTTGCACAAGAATGCCAAATGGTAAATCACATTAATTATGCCTTTTGCAACCGTTTTTCCTTATTTTGAGGAAAGATCATAAGTAGCTTGATAATCTCACCCTGCTTTCCAGAGTTCCCATCAGTGTAGATGATGTAGGGGAGAAATTAAATTCCATGTTCGTAGCTTGTCATTTTGGGGGGGGTCAGGGCAAGGGGAAGGGGGAGGCCAGACAGCGGGTCATACAAATGAATTTGCCTTAAGAATGGTGGTCACTTGAAACCCGATCGGTATAAAACGTGTAAATAGTTTGCAAAGTTATTTATATATTCAATGTCCAACAATAGTCTGGTAACCTGAATTTGTAGTGTATATAAAGATGTTGTACACCAGCTCTTGAGAAGTGTCATTGCTCTAAATACCTGAAACTGGAGGTAGGGCAGGGATGAGGACAGAGAGATGATAGAGTGAAAAATACATAGAGAGAGAAAGAGAGGAGGGGCGGGGGGGAAAAAACGTAAGGGACACTCTCTTATATTTGCTGCAAGTGTTGCTGTTGAGCGTTAGGAAACCGTCCTTCACGAAATCTCTGCCAAATAATGTTCCTGATGCTGTGGCCCCTCTGAAGAATTCGGGAGGGCAGAAGTTCTCGTGATACTGTAGCCATGGGAATAAAGGTAGATATATTAGTTCAGCAACTCTGCACCCGCACTTTCCCTCGAGTGTTTTGATATTTTTTGACAGATACTGCAGATTTGAACAAGGAAGAAGGAAGCCTGTTTGCTTGAGCTGTGGGGGAACTGTCTCTCAAGTCCCCCTGAGTGTTTATTTTTGTAAAGAACCGGTCTGTTGGGTAAACAGGGGGAAGGCGAGAAATCCCCGGGTGTTTCTGAAAGGCTCAGTTTGGCTTAGTGCTCGTGCTTCACACGTGCAGGCTCACCCGGGCATTGCAGGGTGCTGGGGGTGTAGGGGTCCTGTAGCACCCGTGGCGCCTTCCTCCCTTCCTCCTCCTCCTCCTGCCTCCTGGTGTGGCAGGTTTGCCTGAACGTCCCTTGCCGGTCACATCTGCTGAAACGGAGTCACCTTCGTCCCTCGCGCGCTGCTCCTCACAGTCCCTTTCATTCAGGCTGGCTACAAGTAGGAGAGAAAAACTTGTTTAAAAACAGCAGTTTCTGGTGAAACATGAAGATCGTGATTTTTTTGTGTTTTTTCCTGGCTGTTTGGGGTCAGTTTTCCTGGAACTTTACCTAAAATGTTGCAGCGACTAGAATCATTTGGGTAAGGAGGTGGTTTAGCTTTTGTGAGAAGTCATATTTTTGAAGCAGTGAATTCTTACCTGGCTTCTTTTTGACTGTCTCTCTGCAAATGAAGAGGAGGAGGAGTAAGGATGCAGGGATGCTGAGCATGGAGGCTGTTCACGGAAAGTGAAGATACTTCAGAAGATCCTGTATTGCTCATCATTTCACTGCTTTTTTCCACCGAAACAGCACACTTGGATTTCAAGACCAACTGAACTCTCTTTGAAGTACTTAGAAGACTCAAGCCCCTCAAATGACAGCAAACCTGAGTATGACCCAGCAGTTCAGAAAAGGAAGGCAGAGCGCCAGAAATATATATATATATATTTTATATTATATATATATTTTATATTATATATATTTTATATTATATATATTTTATATCATATATATTTTATATCATATATATTTTATATCATATATATTTTATATCATATATATTTTATATCATATATATAAAAAAAACTCTTGGAGAGCCTGTGCTCCAGTAAAGTCTCACATTTGCAGTAAATGGTCCTTCGCTGATCCTCAAGACACATTCCTACACAGGGATATCTGAAAATTGTCCCAGGAACCACCAGCGTGAGAGCTATGAGCAAAGGGGTTTTTTCACCAGTGTGCCTGGCAATGAGGGTGGATACACTTTTAACCTGCCTGGTTTTCCTGCAGGTTTTGTGCTTTTCTCGGTCGCTTCTAGCTCAGATTGGAATCTGGCACAATGGTTTATTTCAGTATCTCGGGGCAGTGAATCCAACCCCTTTTGGTGGCACAAAACTGTGTTCCTTGCAATGGCTTTCAGACACGTGGCCTGCTCACGTTGTTGCACAGTGAGGAGAAGGCAGCGTTTGCAGTGGGAATGCTCCGTGCCCGTTGTGCTCCTGGCAGCCGCGGGGACTCGGCCCGGAGGGAGTCGCTGGGCTTTTCCTGCACGGCGCTTTTCTGGTGTCCAACGTGGTCGCTAACACCCTGTGCAGCTCAGCGCTGGCGGATAGCGAAGCCTCTCCGAATCCTGGGGGTTTTCCTGGGCCCGCTTTCTTGTAGATGCCGCTTTAGGCTAGCGGGGCCTTCCCGGGTCGGCGCGTTGCGCAGAGCGGCCGGCGGCAGCGCCGCTCTCGCCGCCCCTGCACCTCCACCCGGCCTCGGGTCGTGCCCGCAGGCTCCTCGTGAGGCGGGTAGCGCTGGCCTGGGGCTCCTCCGCGTGAGCTGCGGGAACGTGGATGTTGCAGCGCTCTTGCACGCCGCTCGGTTCTGCCTCTTGCTGCGCTGATGCTCCAGCTGGGGAACACCAATGTCCCTGCTCCGAAGTGCTCTGCTCTGCAGCTGCCGCCTCCGGCAGAGCGGGCGCCATCCCCGCGTGCTGCGGGGCCATCCCTGGATCGTGCTTCCCGGGAAGTCCTGCCCCCGGAGGCACACTCCGTGGGGCCATCCCTGGATCGTGCTTCCCAGGAAGTCCTGCCCCGGGAGGCGCATTCCGTCTTGCCCTTGCGGGCACCGTGCAGGTCAGTGCTGTGGGTGCAGAGCGCCCCTGGCAGGGGCCGTCGCTCCACGTGTGGGGCTGGTGGTGCCTCCGGGTGGGCAGCAGGTGAGTGTGGGGCGCGCGGTGGGTGCCGGGGCGGTGGTGCCGGTTGCTCCGTGCCAGCTGTGCTTTCCCTGGCTCTGCAGCTCCTCTGCGGGCGTGCTCACGTACTGTGAGTTACAGACACCTGTGGGCGCCCTAGCAGGCACCGAGAGGGTGCCCCGGCGCGTGGCAGGGTGGCACAGGAGCAGCTTGCCTTGGAAGTCACCTTGCAGCTGCGTTGGAGTGTGCCCGCACGTGAGGAGCGCGGCCCCTGCGTGCTGCCTGTGGGGCTCACCCGTGCAGATAGCGGCCCACGTAACTGCCCGGGGGGCAGAGGCACCGGCCCTGCCCTCAGGACCAGGGCCCAGGCTGTTGGGATTAATTAAAGCCCTGAAGGTTTATTTAGCTAAAGCAGCTCTGTAGCTTAGGAGAAGCTCCTTGCAGTGTGAGCAGGGGGCCTCGTGCTGCCCCCCGGCGCAGCGGGCAGGGCGGCTGCCGCGCGGTGCTGTGCAGCTCGAGAGAGTGGAGCTGTCGGTGCTCTGGGACCCGTGCGCATCCCTGGTGTGCGCTCTGTGCTTCCCCTCTTACCTAGCCCACGTGGGGCGGCGCACCCCGTGTTTCGCCACGCGGGCTGCCTGAGGCCCCCCGTGCCCGCGGAGGAGCCCTGCGCGAGCCCGGGTGCTCCTGGGGCCAGGCGGGAGCCGCCGCGTCCCCGGCAGCGCTCCGAGCCTCGGACACCACTGACCTGCTCTCCGCTCTGCCGGATTTCCAGGGAGACTTGGGGCTCCCCGTGTCCCCGGTGAAGGTGAGTGTGGCTGCTGCGCCCCGCGATGGCAGTGCCCGCTCTCCAGGAGGTGTGCGGGCACGAGGCTGGGCAGCGTGGGCTGCGGGAGGCGCCTGCTTGTGGAAGGGGCGGAATCGCACCCTGCTGGCTGCGCTCCACAGCGCTCCGGCCTGCTGGTGTGCCGCGGACTTGGCGTGAAAACGGTGGCAAAGACAGCAGCTCCGCAGCAAAAAGTGACTGCGCTCGATCCGAGAGGAGTTTTGAAACAAGGGTGTTCTTTCCTTTGCTAATTGTGAGTCTGAAGCTAGAGCTTCCTGCAAAATACGTCACTGCAGGAATTACTCTGGGTCCGTCCTTGCAAATACTTGTTTTACTGCATTCCCTGCTTTATACAAATAGCTTCCTTGTCTTCTGTAGGCTTGCAGCTTCATAAAGAGAGAAGGAAAAAATGCAGGTGTTGAACGTGTGCCCTGATGTATTCTGGAATAAAACTTTTCTCCCTGTGCTATAGTCTGACCACAGAAACGTAAGTGACTCAATTTTGTGACTCTGCTTTGCTCTCTCCCCCTAAGGCAGGAGCCTTCATTGCTCCTTTCTCAGAGCACTGACGGAGATGAAAAAATGTTGAGGCTTCTTGTCTGGAAGCGGCCATTGCTCCCTGAGCATCTCGCCCGGAGCACCCGTGGCAGGAACCGCCGGGACGTTCTCCTTCCTTACAGGCATCCAGGAGCAATTGTGCTTCAGGGGGCTTGGCACTGAATTGATTTAAACTGGTTTAGCCGCGGGGCACTTCACTTGAAGGTACAGAGGTACAGAATTCTGTTCCAAAAGGTGGGTTTCACTCACGTTTCTCCAGCTGCCTGGTTTTGAGGGAAGGCACATTCCTATTTGGAAAAGGTAGGATCACAGAATTGTTGTGGTTGGAAACAACCGTGATAAAGGACCCATTTCTCATCATAAAATCCATGTTTTATATGTGTGTGTGTGTGTGTGTGTGTGTGTGTGTGTGTGTGTGACTGCTGTAGGCTTCTCGTTATTCAATACTTAGATTTGTTGCTTTGTGTGAAAACAAACCCCGTAGTTGTCCGCTTGTAAGTGTGGCTGGCACGCAGATCTTGTCAGACAAGCTTAATACAAAAGGGAACTCGACTTGAGCGTTAACAGCTTCATTATGTTTGTGGTTGCTCTTTGAGGCTCTTGGTGCCCAGACCCTTTGCATCGTCGCCCCCGGGGAGGAGCTGCCTTGCGTGCCCCGGTGTGGGGCTGCCCCCTTCGCCCCGGCGCTCCCCGCTCTGCCCCACGGCAGCGGCCACGGCGCCTTGCTCCCGTTCCGTGCAGCTGGGAGAGCCGATGGGAAGGCTCCCTAGTGCTGGGATAATTGGTGTGGTAATTCCCGGGATTTGTGTTCTCGCAGTTAATGGTTTCACCGAGATGAACGATGGTGTTCCTGAAATGGAGGAGCACACGGGCAGCTCGTGCGGGGGCTTTCCCGTACCGGGCTCCCTCCGCAGCTGGAGCTTCGTGCGGCCGGGCTGCCGCGCGCTCCGCTGGTGCCGCGGGGCCGGGCAGGGACCCGTGTTGGGGCTTCCCTTGGGATCAGCAGCGCCAACACCGGCCTCCTTCCCGTGTGGGAGCCACTGCCGGAGCTGCCCCGACCCCCAAGCGCTGCCCTCTTCCGCAAGGAACTTCCCAACCTCTCCTCTTACACTCGTTTTGGTGGCAAGAAGCCTTCCCAGGGGAATTCTCCGTACGGGGCTTGCGCTGGGGGGACCCAGCTCTTGAGCGACGCCTGGTTTGGCGTTCCCCTCCGGCAGCTGCTCGCCCTCAGCGATCCGGAGCTGGCTGGATGGTGGTTCCTCTGCTTCTAGGTGCTGGTGAGCTGCAGGTCGAGTTTTCCTGGTGGGAAAAGGGAGATTTTCCCTTCCTTTCTTGAAAAACTTATGGGGGTTACTGAGGAGGGACCGTAACCCTTGCAAGCTGCCCGCCGCGTGAGGGGCCCGGGAGCCGGTGCGCCCCATGGCGTGACGTGCGGGCCGAGCAGCTGCACCCCGCGTTGCACGAGCTCCTCGGCAGCCCCTCACGAGGGGGAAGAATTTGGAGCCCCGTGCTGACGTATTCCGTGTGTCTCCCCTGGCTGCTGCCTCGGGCAGCGCACGGCGCAGGCTTTCCAGCTCGCCGAAGGCTACGGCCTGAGCTCCGGGCAGCTGGTGACGTGCGGAAATGCTCCGTGCAGGAGCCTGGTGCGGCTGCCGCCGCTCCGGTACCCCAGGAATTCCTCGCCTGCTGGGTCTGGGAGACAGTTGAGCAGCTGAATAGGATGGATGGAGAACCCGGAGATGCCCGAGCGCTGCCCCGCAGGCGTCTCATTCCCGCCGTCCTGCTGGGCACAGGGTTGCGTTGCCGCTCCTCACGTGAGGACGGGCTGCCTCGTTCAGCCCCAGCCTCGTTGACGCTGCTCCGTGTGATGTTAGTTTATCCGTGTGTTCTTAACGCTGGCTTGCCCTGAATTCCCAGAAACTGGAAGGCAAAACGCAGCCGGGGTGTTTGACCCGCGGGCGTTTCCTTCTTGCCGGCGTTGCGGGCAGTGGGGCTGCCGCGCTTTGCCGGGGGTCCCCGTGCGCTCGGTGTGGGGCCTTGGTGCCAGCCCCTCAGCGGGAACGGCTGGAAAGGAGGCGCTGGCGCAGAAAAAGGGGCCGGATCTGGCAGCGCCTGCGCCTCGCAGGTCTGCCTTTGCCTGAGGGCACTGGGAGCCCCTGAAACGGCCTCTGGGCTTTGCCGAAATGCTCATGCACATTTGGGGAAAAGGAGGAGGGGGAAAAAAAAAAAAAAAAAAAGAGGAAGAAAAAGAGGGAAAAAAAGAGGCAGTTCCATATTTTATTTCAGCTCCTGAAGCAGAAAACTGTTTAATCCTCCATTGCAGTGCCACAAGCAGAACACCATTAGAAGTTCACAATTTCATTTTTAAAAGTGAGAATGTGAAACATAGTAAGTGTGGGCAACAGTGAAGTGATTCCCGCTCCTGTTTCCATGCGTTACCTGTGAGATGAAAAAGAGGGAGGCCTGGATGGCCTGTGTTACGCTAGAGCAGCGCTAGCCTAGCCAAAGCTGGGCCCTTTGCAGTAGTCAGGAACGGGTTGCAGTTCATCTGCTTTTGCCAAGGTAGCTGGTGGCTTTGTGGTTCCTTGGTTGTTCCTTTGTAATGAAAAATGTGGGAAAATATAATTGGAGGGCGATGGGAGAGGGTTCAAAAGTCCCCGGTGCGCTGAAGAGGCCGCCGTTTGTTGAAGGAGGCTCTTCGCAGGGGTTGAGGTAGGTGCGACCGCGGTGGCGTGGGGCCTGTGCCGCCCCACAGCACTTTCCCTGGAGCGTTCCCGCCTCCATGCGCGGCAGGCGGGGATGGCTGGGGCCGGAGCCGCGGGAGACCGGGAGCGCGAGGAGGGAGCCCGGGAGGGCTGGGCGGCCGGCGCCTTCCCGATCCCGCTGCTGGGGCAGCGCGCGCAGCCCTGGGCAGCGGCTGAAAGAAGGATGTTGAGGAGAATCGACGGCTGCGTTGAGTGTGAAGGCTGCAGAGGTGTTGGGGAGCCCAATGGGGCAAGAGCGTGATGTTTTAGGGAGCAGAAAAAATTAAGTGGAGAGAAACATTTTTGAGTGATGGAAAGAAAAACATGAAAGAAGAGTCTGAGCGGGAGAAAGGTGCCTGTCCAACCGTAACCTGGCCGCGGATATGTCCTGAGGCGGGGGAATTGAGGGTTTTGTTTGGGAAGCTGCGTGTGGCGCGGCAGCCTGCCCGGTGATCCCAGCTGCTGCGGCCCCGCGCGGTCTGTGCCAGGAAAGAGCCTGGGTTTCGCCGGAGCCCCGGGGAGCACCGGAGCTCCCTCCGCTCGCAGCCGCTCCGCTGTGCTGCGGTTGGGGCTGTGGGGCCCTCAGCTGCCCCTCGCGCTGAGCTGCGAGGCCCTGAGGGCCTGAGGTGCTAACGCTGCCCCTCGCACAAGTGCCGGGAAGGGCTTGGGAAGGGCGAATGGATAGAAAATATCCATGTGTGCGTGTCTGGGAAACACATTATTCCAGAGGAGAAGATAAATCTGGGCGAGATCAACCCAGCTCGTCAGGCTGGAATGCTGGGTCCTGTTCTGGGCTCCCCCGTACAAGAGAGACGTGGAGCTGCTAGAGGGTCCAGTGGGGACGAGGGGGCTGCAGCGTTCCTGCTATGAGGAGAGGCTGAGAGAGCTGCCTGGAGAAGAGAAGGCTGAGGGGGGACCTGATCCGTGTGCGTGAGAACCTTAAGGGATGGTGTCAAGAGGACGTGGCCAGGCTCTTTTCAGTGATGGGATAAGAGGCAATGACCATAAACTGAAGCCCAGGAAGTTCTGCCTGACTATGAGGACAAAAACTCTTTCCTGTGAGGGTGCCAGAGCCCTGGCACAGGCTGCCCAGGGAGGCTGTGGAGTCTCCTTCTCTGGAGATCTTCCCAACCCGCCTGGATGCCACCCTGTGCCCCGTGCTCTGGGTGTCCCTGCTGGATGGAGCAGGGGGTTGGACTGGATGGTCTCTGGAGGTCCCTTCCAACCTCAACCATCCCGTGATTCTGCAATAGATTTACTGCCCCTACCTGGACAGGACTGACATCCGCTCACACTGCTGCTAGTCCCAGTTGCTTCTCCCTTTCATTTCAGGGGAGAGAAGATGAAAGTTAATAGTGATCCAACAGGATGGCTTTTAAATGTAACAGAAAAGGTTGGAAAGAAGAGTAATAACTAAGACAGAGTAGAATGGCCAGTGGGTCGACGACACCAAGGATATATTCACATCACCTGTGTGTGTGCGTGTGCGTGCGCCTGTACGCAGCGTCTGAAGGGCTTGTGGGGAGATAGCGGCCGGGGGAGGTTCCTCTGAGACACGGAGCCACTGGGGCAGCCCCACGGCGGGCAGGGGCACCGCTGCCGCCGGGGGCGTCCGTCTGTAGTAAGGGAGCTCGCGTTAGCAGGGAGGGCTTGGCTGCGGCTTCGGTGCCTCTGAGGAGTTTCTCCGCTGTGCGGAACGACTTTGACGTTGGTCCTTGTTCTGCGATTAGAAACGTCCCAGCCCTCGTCTGCTGGGTGAGCTGCCCGCCCGAGGCGGGACAGTCGGACATGGAGCAGGATCCGGGGCAGCGGCTGCAGCAGCAACCTCGCCTTGCAGAGCGGAGAGGGGGGAGAGGGGAGGAGGAAGAGCCAAGCGGGACCGTTTGTGCATCCGAGGGAGGTAGCTGGAGGGAGAGCCAGGCCAGGGCCCGTGTCAGGACTGGGCCCCCATGGCTGTTATTTTCTGGCAGCTTTGCCCAACTCGGGTGCAGCCGCAAAGCAGGTGGCAACAGCAGCACCGCGGCGGCCGCTGCTCCGGGGGGAGCCTCTCGGAAGCGGAACGGGAGGGCGGCAGAAGCGCTGCCTTTCCTGCCGCTTGGAAGTAGCGCTGAAGCCGTGGAAGCCCCGCGGTGCTGGGCAGAGCCCGGGGGCCTGGAGGTGGCTGATGCTGGACGGGCCCCTCGTGCCGCGGGGGCAGATGTGGGTCCTGGCAGCGCCTCCGCCTCGCAGCCTGACGCATGGAGACAAGGTGAGCGCGCAGCGCCCGGGAGCGCGGAGCTGCCGCCGGAGCGGAGCCGAGCGGAGGGAGCTGATCAGAGGGGGAAGCTGCTCCCGGGCGCAGCCACGTGTGGGGCGGCTTGGGGGCACCCGCGTGGCCCCCCAGCCAGAGGTGCTGAGCGTGGGGCGCTCAGCGCGTCTGCCGCGGCGCTGGCGCCCGCGCAGTCCTGCGCGTGGGAGCCCCGGCGGCGCTGAAATGAAGGAGAGGCGGCCGCCGCGCCTGTGGTGCGGTGCGACCTTTATTGTTCCTGTGGGGTTTGGCTGATCGACAGGCTGAGCGAAAGCCCCGCTCGAGAAAAGTCCAACCCAACCATGCCTCAGACGTGCAAAATTGCCCCCCGTGCGCCCGGAGCCGAGCAGGTTCGGATCTGCTGGAGACAGGGTGTGGATGCGGTGTCTGCACCGGCGCTAAAGGCCTCGGCTCCCGGGTGCCCTGGATGGCCGAGGAGGCGCCTGGTGCAGACCTATGGCTTTGTCACGGGCCGCCCCTGCCGCGCTGGGAAGCGGCCCCGGCTAAAGCGTTCGCGTGGGCGAGTTCTCCTCCAGCTCCTGCGTACAGGTCACTGATGGTGCCTTCTGCTGCCCCCCTTCACCGAGGGCTGCGGAGCAGCGAGCGCTGCGAAACTGAACCACGAAGGTGCCTGTGGAGCCCGGCCCCGGCAAAACACTCCCGTTCGGGAGCGCTCCCCGTGCGCCGAGACGAGCGCCGGCAGGGGCGCCCAGCGCTGCCCCACGGCCAGGGTGGCTCTGACGGGAGCACTCGGCCACGCTCAGAAAGACGAGGAGCGTCCTGGCCCCGAGGCCACAGCAGCGGGTGCCCCACACTGGGGCGGTGGGAGCGGCCGCCCTGGGGCCCCCTCGTGAGCGGGGCAGCCCACCCTGCTCCTGGCTCCTCTCTCTGCTGCAGCTGCCCCAGGGGAGTCGTCTCTGGGAAACAAACTGTGCCAGGAGAAAAGGCCTCCCCAGCCCGGCCCTGTCCCGCGGCACGAGGAGCCCGGCCACGGTGTCCGGAGGAGGAAGTGGTCCCCGCTGAGGGAGGGAGGGAGGGAAGGGGGGATGGAAGTTGCTGGGAATGAAGCGCGTGGGGCTGCTCGGCCCCCATGGCAGGTGCTGGAAGGAGGGGCCGAGGGCCAGGCCAGGCTCAGGCAGGGGGGCGGCTGCGCTCCCGTGGGGACCAGGCTCCACTGCGGCCTCCTGCTGTGTGGGGCTCTGCTCCCGGGGGAGGAGAGGCGGCCCCATGGCACCCGGGGTGAGAAGGGCTGCGTGCGGCAGCGCTGCAGCAAGGGGCTCTATGGGG
The DNA here is from genome assembly GCF_003342845.1 of Nothoprocta perdicaria. Taxonomy (NCBI): domain Eukaryota; kingdom Metazoa; phylum Chordata; class Aves; order Tinamiformes; family Tinamidae; genus Nothoprocta; species Nothoprocta perdicaria. Next base: position 645,191 of record NW_020455371.1, on the reverse strand, counting down.
CAGGCGGCGCAGGGAGAGGCTCCCTAGGGATGAGGCGTCCATGGTGCTGGCCCCACGGTGCCGAGATCCGCGCGGCAGCAGCAAGAGGGAGACACAGCCAGGGCTCGCACGCAGCTTTATGTTTCTGGGGCAGCCCCGGTGCCGCGGCCGGCGGGCACTACGGGGGGCACCCAGCGGCACGGGGAAGCGGGCTGGCATCGGGATGAGCTCTTCCCAAGACCCCGCTCCGGGCCGTGCTCCGCTCCGGCTGTGACAGCGTCTCCCCGAGCGCCTTCCTGGCTGCCAGCTGCCCCAGATGTTCCTCACGCCTCCGCTCCCCGTCCGGCGCTCGAGTCCACAGCTTGTTCTTCTGTCCCACGGTTAAAAAATAAATCTTCCCGTTACTTCTCGTCCTCGTCGCCCTCGCTCATGCTGCTGAGGGAGGCGGAGGCAGCTTTCGGAGAGGAGGGAGGAGAGGCTTTATTGAAGAGCCAGGGAAAAGGAGGAGACGGAGAGCGGGAGGGCGAGCGGCCTCGCGTGGGGCTGCCGGTGGGGCTCTGCCGGGGGGAGAAAGCCTGGAGCATCCGCCCGCTTCGCTCCTGGAACATCTGCTTCTGCGAAAGCAAAGGGAGACGGTGACGCTGGGGCGGCGCGGGGGTCCCCACAAGGGGCTGCCCTGGGGGGCTTCGGTCCTGAGGGAACCAAAGTGCATCCCAGCCTGGGACCCACTGGGCCCCCCAGGCCGGGACGCCCTTTGGTCAGGGTTTGGGGAGACGGGACACGCTCTGGCGAGAGTCTGTGCCGCCTTTGGACTTTGGTGAGAGTGCTTCTCAGCTTGCTCTCCCCGTGTTGACACTGCGCTGTGGGGCTGGGGGACACTGCTCGGGTCGGTGCAGGGTGGGAGTCCCCCAGCTCCACAGGCGCTGCCGGCCGCGGCCCCCCTCCAGCCGGGCCCATATGCAGCACCCGGGCAGCTGCCCCACACGTGGAGCCGGCGGGCGCTGATGGATGTGAGCAGCTCCCCTGGGCTGCTGCCTGGAGGAGGGTCACCGCGGACCAAGGCTGCGGCACAGAGCCAGCCCCAGGCTCCGGAAGCCTCGGACCCCTCGCAGCGACGTGGGGCGCCAACCCCCCCCACGGCCAGCCTGCCCCCGGGTAAAGCCCCACCGCCCGACTGCTCCCCATGGGCAACGGCAAGGGAAGGGCCCTGCCCCGGGGCTGAAACACAGCCTAGCCGGAGCTGGGCGCCGCCAGCCCCCCAGCTCCCCCCTGCTGTGGGGCGGGGGAGCCTCAGCTTGTCCCGCCTTGTCCCACAGAATCACAGGACCTCCAGAGATCACCCAGTCCAGCCCCCTGCTCCAGCAGGGACACCCAGAGCATGGGGCACAGGGCGGCATCCCGGCGGGTTGGGAAGAGCTCCGGAGGAGGAGACTCCAGAGCCTCCCTGGGCAGCCTGTGCCAGGGCTCCGGCAGCCCCACAGGAAGGGAGCTCCCACAAGAAGTCCCACCCTGTCCCGCCTGGTCCCTGTCGGCGGATGGAAGCTGGGGCCGCAGGAGCGGCCGCTGTTGCCGTTTGCCCCCGGGAGCAGCCCCCGGGGCCGCGCGCAGGGCCCGGCCTGCCCAGCCGCGGCCCCACGGAGCGTGCCGCCCCCGCGGCTCGCAATGGGGCACTGCGAGCCTCTCCAGAAACCGCAGCCTTGGGGGCGTCCCCCAGCCCCTCCTTTCAGAGCACTGACGCTCGCCTAAAGCGTACTGCGATAACTATCTGGGAAATAATAACGGCGTATTCACGGATGCAAACTGCTGATGCAGGGAGCGCACATGCCCGCAGCAGTTCCTGCGCTTTAAACGTCAACATTAAAAGCAAGCTCTAGCTCACAGCGATACAGTGAATTAGTAACAGTTGTGACACTAGTAGCAAGTTACTGCTATTTGGGGGGAAAAACCCACAAAAACTCTGTGCCAGGCTCAAGCTGATTTAAAAATAATGATGAAAATGCCAGCACCTCGGCGTACCGTCAGCAAAGCTTTTTTTTTTTTTTTTTTTTAATATATATATGTATAACCATGCAAGGAGGTTTCTGTTTTCGCTGGACCCTTCTGGACATTTTCCTAGCAAACACCCCTGTGTTGGCATCAGTTTTCCCTACTGGAAGGAGCGCTCCATCAGAGAGAAAACCAGGAGCATTCTCCTTCCCGCGCGGAGCCCCTTGCAGAGCAGATTTTCTGCAGTAACAGCAAGTGAGCAGGCAGTGCTGTAACACGGTTTGGGAACACTGAGATGTCACCGGTCTGCTGCGCGGAGGAGGGCAACGGGACCCAGGCTCCGACATCCCGCCTCTGCACAGCTCCGCTCCTCGGCCTCCTGTTTCCATGATCCATGAGTTGCCCTAGGGCGGCGCCTTTGGCCGCGGGCTCCCTCCGAACGGGCTTGGAAGTGTCCGGCCATCCCGGACCCTCCTGTCAGCGCCTTCCCTTCCCCGAGGACAGCAACACGTTGCAGTGTGTATTATTGCAGCGGGTATTACTGCAGCGGGCATTATTACTGCAGTGGGTATTACTGCAGCGGGTATTACTGCGGCATGTATTACTGCAACGGGTATTACTGCAGCACGTATTACTGCAGTGTAGTACTGCAGTGTGTATTATTGCAGCGGGTATTACTGCAGTGTGTATTATTGCAGCGGGTATTATTACTGCAGCGGGTATTACTGCAGCGGGTATTGTTACTGCAGCGGGTACTGTTGCTGCAGCGGGTATGACTGCAGCGGGTATCATTGCAGCGGGTATTGTTACTGCAGCGTGCGTTATTGCAGCGTGCGCCCGTATAAAGGTGGCGCCGGGTGCTGCAGGGCTGCGGCGGCGCTGCCGGCGGGCGCTGCCGGCGGGCGCTGCCGGCGGGCGCTGCCCTTTCCCTTTGCACGGGCCGGCAGCGCTGCGGGGGATTACGAGGACGCGCGCTCTGATCCGCAGCCCTCAGGGGCAGCTTGGGCTGCTCCGCAGTTGCGCGGTTGGTTCAGCAGCGTGGCAAACGAGTGCCCGAAAGGACCGAGGCCCAGCGAGGCGGTCAAGGGCCTTGCCGAACAGCAGAGCTCCTGTGCTCGCGCGGGGCTCTGCTCCGCTGCCGCTGCGGCGGAGGGAAGCGCGGCGGGAGAGCGGGAGCGGCGCTCCCGGGGCACTCCGCGGTGCCCCTGCGGCACTGCCCCGGCTGCCGCCGCGGCCCGGCTCGCCGGGAGAGCCCTGGGGTGTCTCCGCGGGGCCGCGCTGCTCCAACCCGCTCCGGGTCGCTGGCAAGCTGGCTCCGGGGGGCCACACAGAGCAGAGAGCAGCTTCCAACGTGAAGCAGGTCTGCAGGTTTACCTGGGGCTCCTCTGCAGGCTACTCTACATGTAACAGCATTTTTGGCATTACAAACAGGTATTTTTTGAAGACAGGCAACTATCACTATTGCTGAGTACAGAGAAGGGAGAGAAGTGAGCAATAAAACGGCTTTTCCGTGTCCCCCCGCCACGGCCAGTGCGCAATTTCTCCCTGCGCGTGTGCAGCTCCTGCCTGCTGCTGGAGGCAAGCCCAGAGCTGCGCTGGCTGCTGCTGTGGGGCAGCTGCTGCATGCACTGCACCGGCCCAGCTCCCTCCCCCCGAGCGTCGCGCTGGCAAACGCCTCTGCGAGCCCCACACGCCCCTGCGAGCCCCACACGCCCCTGCGAGCCCCACAGGCCCCTGTGAGCCCCACAGGCCCCTGCGAGCCCCACACACCCCTGCGAGCCCTCCCCAAGGAGCAAGAGAAGCGGCAAGGCCTCCCTCCCGCTGCAGCCCCGGCCGCGTGCTGCCGGGCTCGGCGAGCGGCGCTGGCGGGATGCTACCGCGCCGGCTGGCAGACAGGCACTGCAGCAAAAGAATCTGCTCTTCCTCTGCGTTGCAGAGGAGAAACAAGGAGGACTCAGATTTCCTGCGATGGCAAAATACCTACCCAAGCTCCATCCGGTCCAAACAGCTCTAAAAAGTTGCCAATAAATTCCCGGGACTTTTCTTCCCATTTCTGAATGAGGTCATGGCTCTTCTCCTCCACCTTGTTAACAAATTCTTTTGATTTTTCCTCTACGTTCTTGACTTTCTCCTTCATTTTGTCCACTTGGTTTTGAAAGCGGTATTTCTTCTCCTGTTTTAAAAGTGTGAACAGAGAGATTATGATGTAAGGAGCTGGTAATAATTAGCCACTGCAAGCAGGGAAGGAAAAAAATAAAAAATACATTAATATTTAAATTGCTTATGACTTTACCTAAATGTTCTCACATATTTGAAAATAAAATATTGTAATGAAATACAAATAGGTACATGTTGAAAAACTTAAATTACGCTCATCATCCACTGTGTTTTAACCACTGCAAGAATCTTTCCACATTTTCACGCTGGCTGGACTTTTTAAAAACTAGATCAATCTTGTTAGGATACAAACGAGGAATTAACAGCTCCAACTGAGTAGTGCCCAGCAGGGAGCTTCCCCTGCGCTTCCCAGGGATGGGAGCCCCCAGGCCCCAGTGCCCCCAGGCCCCAGTGCCCCCAGGGCTGGTGCCCCCAGGCCCCAGTGCCCCCAGGGCTGGAGCCCCCAGGCCCCAGTGCCCCCAGGCCCCAGTGCCCCCAGCCCCCAGTGCCGCGTGGGGCAGATTTCTCGGGGCAGGAGGAGGCCTCCGGCACCTGCAGCCCTGGGGGCACGGGAGCCTCTGCCTGCAGCCAGACGCGCGCAGGCCGGCACCCGTGGCCAACTAACCTCACAGAAAGGGAGCAGGCTCCTAATTGCTGAGTGACACAGGAAAGAAGGAAGAGATGGAAAGAGATGGTGCTGTTGGGGAGCCCCAGCCTGGCCAAGCTCCAAAAATGCTTCAGGTTAAAGGGCTTTGTCTTGAAACCCTTCTGTGCTCCTCCAAAGGAAAGCACACAGAGCTCACGGAGGGTTGCCTGAAGATGTAACAACCTCTGTGGAAACACAGCTCGCTGTCTGCTTCTAACTTTCTGTGATATTTAACTCTTTAATTTACTTCTAAAAAATGTGCTGTATAGTTCCCCTGCAGCTCGTGTCTAGCTGCTACAGTGGAACTATCCACTCTATACAGCAGCTTAAGTAGCCCTTTGGATCGGATATATACAGCAGTACAATCTTCTGGCTCCACTGCTCTTGCTGCTTACGTGTTTCTTTTTGCTCCTGTTGCATCTACTGCTGAGGAAGGAGCTGGGGCTGGGGGTTGTTCTTGCTCGTGTTCCTCTAGAAGAACGGATGAAAGCCCAATTGTAGATCTTTACAACAAAAACAAGCACAGCTTGGGCCCTACATCCAGGCCATGTACAGAAATGTTGTTTTGTATTTTTAAAAAAATAATCGAAGACCATATTGAAAAGCAAAATGTAGCCATACAATTAGAGAGAGCTAAATATTGAGTATTTACATGCCTGATGTACTGGCCCCCTCTCTAGCAAATCTAGCCCGTCATTCTGCATCCCAGAAGCTGATCACTGATGATCAGTGGGGAAAAGCTTCACGTGCCCTTTCCTGATTACTCTCCAGAATGCAAACATGCTGCAAATTAGAAGTTTAAAAAATACCCACAATATTTTTCAGCAGTTTGTTTTCACTGCCAAATGCTTCACAGAATTGGCACTTCCACAACATTTTAAAGGTGAAAAGGCAGCACTTCAAAGCAAAAGCAGATGCAAAAATTCAGAGTGACCTGGGGACATGTCCTTGCCCAGCAAGATCAATAAAGTCTGAAGAAACCTCACCTGCTTTAACTAAAACTAAACCTTCCTCTAGCTATTTGAGAAATCAGCTATTTTCTGTCTTGAAAATGTTGGTTTTTTTTTTTTTTTTAACACAAAAAGCCTCTGGAGAAAAGCAGTATTTCTTTCTACATTTAAATTACTATAAGCTAAATAACCAAATGTCCAGATACATCAGTGCCTCTGGTTTGGGAGGAACATAAGTTATGCAACAGTTTCTTAACCTCAGAGCAGCCACAGAATACCCTGGGGAACCCCAATGGGAAGTTTGCATCCAGAGTGCCTTAACCTAATGAGTGTTTGCAATGGGATCCCTACGGGGGGAATAGTTACAGCAGGAAATTTTAAGAATACCAAGAGCACTGAACTGTACTAGAGAGATGTAGAAAAGAGAAGCATACTGACATAAGTATTTATGCCCTGGGTTCTACGATGTATCTGCAAGACCTTAAAATAAGAAACAAGCAAACAAAATGCTCACAAAATGACACAAGGGATTTGCCATAAGGGATTTCCTAGTTCCCAAATGGAAGTCCTCTGTGATGGAACCCAATCCCAAGGAACCATTCAGTAAAGGGGGTTTCCCACAGACGGCAGCGGAAGGTGCATTCCCTTCTGCTGCACCTTTACTCCTTCCTGGAGGGGTGTAAGTGAAAGCTGCTCCGTCTGAGCCGCCACCTTCCCCGAGCCATCCTCTTAAGCGGCACCGTTGCCCTGCCAGTCCCGCTGCACACGGTGACACCTGATCTCTTCAGTGGCTTTTAGACACTGGCTTCCTAACGAGCTTCCTTGTGTTTTGAGGGGCTTCTAGGGGCCATTTGTTCTGTTATTTTTATCTCTGTACTTTGGAAAGAAAGAGCTTGGATGGCTCAATCTGTGCTGCCTTCCCACAAGGAAAAGAGAACCAGTTCTTGGACCGGTGCTTGAGGGCACTGGGGCTGGGGCTCGACTTCCTTCTTGACACTCAGTCACTTGCAGCTCGAGGAGAACCACGGAGCAAAACCTCTGCTGCAAACCTCAAATTACAGGATGGAAATGAAGCTGCTAATTGCTAGCACTAGGTAAAACCCACCCTCAACCCACCCGTTTCTTTAAACTAACTTTTTCATCACTGCCTCCTATTTTGAAAGCAACAGGAGGGAGCCAGGCTTTCTCAGCCGCCGCTCCGAGGCTGCATTCCTGAGAGCCTCCTTTCCGGAGCGAGCCCCGCCGGGCGCACTCACATTTATGAAACTAACGTTCAGCTCCTTGGCCGTGTATCCCCGCTGCAGGTTGCGCCGGGCATAGACGTCGTAATCCCGCACGATCCGTGTGATGATGTCCGATGTCGAGATCCCTTCCGTTCTCTGTGTGGGAACGAACATTCCTGAGCAAAGGGAGAGAAGAAACCCCACTGAGAAAGCATGGCAGGACCCAGCTGTGCGGCTGGGAGCTCAGAAGGAGCCTGTACACAAAGACGTCGCATCAAAGGTAAGAGGCTTGAAATCCTCCCTGGCTGGGAATTCTCCCTGGCTTGTTCCCATTTTTTTTTCCCATTGTTCCCGTGTGAGCAAAGCTGCCAAGCATTTCATTTTTCCTCTGCTAAAAAGCAGCTGATGCTGGTCCACCTCACGGTGCCAGCTGTGATGTTCCCGTGTTACCAGCCTGGCAGGGCTTCCCGAGCCGGGCAGGCTGCACCTGACACTTGCTGACAGCTCACTCCACAGTTATTCCCATAAGCCAAGCCCTTATTTAAGGGGTTTTTGTCTTGTTCTTCTTCTGGCTCCCAAACACACTGCTGAAAGGCCTTTTGCTTGTCTGGATGGCTCCTCTCCACTGCTGTTGCATCCTCTTCCAGTCCCTGTTCCACTAACAAACCAGGCCAACATCTCGTGCTGGCCAAAGCCACGAGGCACCTGCAGGTGCAAACCGCCCGCTCCCAGCAGAGCCAGCTGGGAGCAGCCAGGCCGTGCTGGGGGAGAAGGGGAGCTGTGTGATGAGCCTGGCAATGGTTTTGCAAAAAACACAGTGCTCTGTGTGAACAGGGCTGTCCCTGAAGCAGGCAGCCCTGCCGGCCGATTGCACGGGGCTAGAGAGAGCGGGGGAAGGAGCAGGCAGCTCAGCAGTCTCCTCTGAGGGAACGATGTGTGGCAGTTTTCTCCTTATTAGCTCTAATTAATGCTCTGCTAAAAATAGATCCTTCTAATCACAAGCAGGGAGGTTTCCTTGCTCACGCTTTTCAGGCTTGCAGCAGTCACTCAGGAAACTATTTTGGGAAGCAGTAAACCCTACTTTAAGTCAGAAGCCTTTATATAGAAGCTACAGGAATCCATGAACAAAATCCCCAACATCTCTAGGCAGGAAAATAGAAAAGGGAGCACTGTAACTAAGAAAAGGGAGGAATGTGCACAGCTGCACCCGCAGCATCGGTCTATTTAGAACAAAATACCCCAAGAGAAAGGAGAAATTCATGACAGCAGTAACTCAGTTCGGGAGTGTTTGAACCTCATCTCTAGATCTCAAAACTCTTCACAAATTAGGTGAGCCACTATATTTCACAAATAATGTCACTACTTTATCCTTCTTTCAGACATAAAAACCCCTCAGTGCCACAGTCCAGCCTGAGAACATCCATGCCCACTACAGACTGCCCTGAGGCAGATCTTCTCTGGGCTGCTTTTTAAGCCTCCAATACACATTTGTGCAGACCAGGTCCAAGACAGACCCTCTGCTGTTCAAAGCAGCCCCTCTAGCAAGCAGTGCAAGAGAAGCTTTGATCCCAGGCTCCTCCTCACTGCTCAGCGTGTTTGGGGAGCTGCTTCTGGCCAACAGTGGCATTAGGTTGTGCTCTTTGCTTTTAGTTCAGCGCTCACAAGCGGGAGAGGGACAGACTCCCAACAACGCCTGCTCATGTCCCATGTGACATGGGTAACGAACCAAACATCTCACCACTGGTGCCACGCTGATTTCTGTCACGGTGACATAAATCCTCGGCCAGTGTGGCAAAAAGCAGCCCCAGGGCAAACCAGAGGCGGAGGCTGGGGCTCCAGGGGGCTCCCTGTGACCTTCCCCCACAGGGAAGTGTGGTGGCTTCCCGGGGCAGTCCCTCTGTCACGACCAACAAGCCACCCGAGCTTGCCGGGCTGCGGTGGGCTCCTAATTTCCTTGGCTCAGACCTGCTGGTGGAGGGCCCTGCTGCTGCTAATAAAGCCAGAGGAGGCTCTCATGACTTACTTGAGTGGTTTTGTGAGGGTTGTGGTGGGAATTCCCAGCAGATCCTTTGTGGTTCTACAAAGGGAACCCTTCTGCCTGAGCTAGTGATAACTACCAGTAGGGTAGAGAATGGGACATTCTTTCTATTGCTCCTCTCCCGGCGGTTGTAATCAAAAGGCAATAGCAGAGTTCAAGGCCTCCTTACCTGCCTCTTTTATATGTTTGTACACATCATCCGAGCCAGCGGAGGAGTACGGGATATCATCATGGGCTACAAAGTCAATCTGCAAGCAAACACAAGAATCACAGGCTACTACCATCACTAAATTCTGATTCAGAGGGGTTTTTTTGTTTAGGAGGATCCTATCTTTTCTTGACTGCATCTCATCCTACAATACTGCACCTGATCCAGGCCTACAACCGTTACGCTCTACGGGCAGGCTGAAAGATGAGAAAACTCGTGTCCAGAAGCACTGATGTTAACACATGGCCCTGGCAATCGCTGGGAGATGGTCTATAGAAAATTCAAGCCCTGATTCCCCTATTGCTACTGGAAGAGTACTTAAGTAGCAAAGAGGCAACTTTAAAACCTGCACAGACGGGATTATGATGCTGCTTCCCCGGGTGTGGGTGCCTGCACAAGCGTTCCCAGCAACTGTCTTGCTGTACATTCATCACCCAGGGATGTGGACACTAAAATAAATTCTACATGCTTGTAAGACAGTCAATAGCATCTCAGAATAGTTACATACATTTCAGCTGCTGCCATTTTTTTATATACATCTGGCCAATTATTGCACATGTTGCAATTCAAAAGAAATGTGCCTTTGCCTCAGGTCTTTACAGGACTTCAGTCATTACATTATGGAATTCCTGGTTCATGAGCTCCCTTCCTGCACTTGTAATATATGGGTAATTCTTCAGTGTTATTTTTGCTGTTCAAAAATTCCACTACAGAAATCATGCCAGCAGACTGAGAATAATAATTAAAAAAAAAAAAAGGCAAGAAAAGTAGAACATCTCCTCACAAAACCATCATCTTCTGACAAGGGCAAGCAATGCAACATACCTAATTGCAGTGGCTGGAATTAACCGAACTCCAGAATCTCACATGCTGGCTGTGTATCCGTAACCATCCGTGTACAGAGGGAATGCAAGGGGCCGGAGGGGGAACGTACCTTGTGCTTTTCAAGGAACTCGGGTGTCAGCGTCCAGGGCGCATCCCTGATGACCTCGTCTACATAGCGACAGTGTCTGAGGGCTTCGTACCGCTCCGTTTCATTCATCACAGTGAAGCCTTTGAATTTATGAGTTAAATCATCGCTGCAAACTAGAACAGGGAAGTGTCAACAGAACGGCTCTACATCCAGCACAAGCAGCATGAGCAACAGCTAATAAAGCCTTGGTGATCCCCTCAAGCACTCAGTGCCCTTGTGGGGCACTCCAGGGCATCTGGAGCCTGCACAGGCTCCGCAGGCCTAGTGCTGGGCCTAAGAGAGACCCCCCGCCTCCCGGGGCTGCAGCCAGAGCGCAGGTGAGAGCCCCCATCTCGAACGGCACCGGGCGCGAGGGGTCTCAACCTACTGCAAGCGGAGATTCCAGGGGCTGCGAGATTTCCAGGGGGAAGAGAGTGTTTTAAAAGCAAGCAGAGTGGAGAGCTGTCGCCGCCGAGGAGCGCTCACAAAGCCAGCGTGCCACAGGCCAGCTGAGGCGGGAAGCAGCTCTGCGGAGCAGCTAGGCCCAGCCCTGCCCGGAGCCGGCGGCTCAGCGCTGTGGCCGCTTGGATCTGGAGCATCTCCAAGGACAGAGGCTCCGCAGCCTCTCCGGGCAATCTGTGCCGGTGTCTGAGCTCCCTCCTGATTAAAAAGGGGTTTTCTCGTGATTAATAGACATGGCTAATTTACCAGCACAGCTCCGAATTACAGCAAACCAGCTTCTCACAAAATAAGCACTGTTAGAAAAGAAGGACTGTGAGAAACCGTATGATTTAGTTGCAAGAGCAAAGCCTTAACAGTTCAGAAATCCTGCACCTTTAATCTGCATGTGACAATATTTTGACTATAAAAATTGGCATTATTTCTCTACCCTTATAATATTCCATAGGTAAATGCAGAGTGGCCTGTCCCCTTGACTGTATCTCTGTGCAGAGAGAGAGCTACGAACACCCTTCACCTCCCTACCCAGTCTAATTTGAGACCCTTCCTAGCTGGGCTGACTGGTGCTGTCCTTCCCCACAGGGGAAGCCTGTGTGGGCCTCTGGCTCTCACTTGGCAGAGACCTGGACAAGCAGCAAATGTCCCTGGCAAATTAAAGCCACCACTGACAGTGCTGCCTGGAAGTGAGGGAGCAGCCCCACTGCTCATGCAGCCTTCTGACTTGAACACATCAGCCCATCAGGCCGGGCTCTGGGGAGAGGCAGTCCTGGTGAGACCCAAAACGCACATTCTTGCGGTAATGGCCATTGAAGATCTTTAAAGTGGATAAAAATGTAGGAGGGCTCAGTCTGGTCTGGAGTTTGTGTGAAATGCAAAGCCACAAATTCATATGCCTATGTACTTCAGCTGGTAAAATGCCACTCTCATCCTAGTATGTCATTTTGATGTCTCCTGACGAGGAATTTAATGGAGATCAAGGCATTTTCAGCAGAAAGATCGGAGATTGTATTTTTATTAACTTATTGTATTTTTATTTACTTAAAACTCTTTAGGCCACCTTAAAGCTGAGCTTTCCTGGAAGAAAATCTCTACCAAAATTAGCAGAAAATAGTAGTTTTTGCTCAAACTCTGTAGAAAAGTTTGAGTTCATTTACGATTACCATTTAAGAACAGTGCAGACAAACAGTGTGTCTGTATTTCCTTTTGGTTCTGGCACCTTGCTCTAATGACTGATTTGGAAAGATATATACATGAATATAAAAAGAGATAAAAATAAAGCTCCAAATTATATCCTTTGTAACAGGATATAAAAGAGGCGGCGGGGGGACATGCCCCCACGACAGCACATGACAGAAGAGCTTTTGCAGCACAAACTGTACATGGATGTGTGGAGAGGTGCCCCTTTGCTTTCTACACGTGCTAAGGCCCAGGGTGTTGCTGGCAAAAGGTGCTGCCAAGAACTGGCTGCTTTGTCCTTCCCCCAGAAACTAAAGGGGAAAGGAGAATTATCCCATGAACTTCAAAGCAGCCAGGCTTTTGCCCCAGAGTTCCTTCAAGGACCTGTAGCAATTACCCCCCAAACCTTTAAAAAGGAAATAAACCCCCCAGAGCTTTCAGCTTTTAAACCTCACATTCTTGCACTCTCTCTGGCTTCTTCTGCCAGCTCTCTGGCTCAGTGAGAAAAAAAATAGAGTCCTTAACATTCCTTTGATAAAAAGGGCTGTCTCCTCCTTTCCCTCCCAGGACGCTACATTTGAATTGCCATAATTCATTCACTTAAGGATAAAACTGAGGACTGTGTTTATAAGAAGGAGGTTTTGCTTTTCCTGTGTGTTACGTTCTACTTCTTTTTCCCAGCTTTTTCACCAAAGTGGGACAAAGACACAAAACAAGGCACGTCAGGAGGTGTCTGAACACTGCACGCAGCCTCTTCAGCACCGCCGCCCTAAGCAGGTGAGCAGGTACTTTTGCTGTGAAACGCTCAGGAGAGGCACCTCTCAGATCCAGAGGCACTGGGAAACTGCAGCTGGAGCGCGCATGGAGGCGGCGTCGGGAGAGCAGGGCTTGTATGGCCAGCCAGGCACTCCCGGGTCACTTGCCTGGCATGTTCCAACTGCCCACCATCTGCTAGCAGGACAGAGGATATCCGTGGAATAAAGCAGAGGGTAACACACCTAGCAAGGCTGGTGAGCTGCCAAACATTTCCCACCCTTGCCCACAGCTGGGCGTCCATGCCATCCGGGCGGGATGCGCTTCCCGGCACCGCGGGCCCTCACAGCCCTTCCCGGCGCCCGGGGCTGCGCGCGGCCGCCCGGGCCGCAGCTCAGGAGCCACGAGCAAGCGGGCGCTTGATCTCATTCACTCGTCTCCGTCTCTGCACACTTCTGAAGCAATAAGTGAGAAAGGTAAATTATTCATACGGAGCTATTCTAAGCTCAGAGTCATGCAGGCACCTGCTTAGAGCGGCACGGGAATTGTACCTGTGCTGCGGAGGGCAGAATGTGACTTTTACTTTAATTGATGCAATTCTAAGATGTAATTCAAGGCAAATAGCCGGCCGAAAGCCCGCAGAGAGAAAGCAGCACTCAGAGCCACAGGGCATAAACAGCTGGGGGTGAGAGGACCGCAATAGCTCTCTGCTGCTGAAGCACAGAAGCCAAAATACAGTGCAATAAATAACTCTGATCTTACCTCCTACTAATAAGTAGCTATTTGGGAATAGAGTTTTAGCTTGCATAAGAGCTCTAGCGTGGCCAGAATGGAAGAGGTCAAATATCCCATCTGCATACACTCTGACGGGTCTGTCAACTGCAGAGAAAGAAACACAACAGTGATTTTCCAGCCCCTAAACCCACTGCACGTAGTTCTGCTGGACAGGTTTTTGTTCCCTGACAAGATGGTGCTGGAGTTTCTTTCCCAGCTCAGATTTTCGAAATATGCCATAGGAGAAGTTGCAGTTCTTCACTCTGCTCATTACTTGTTCTTCTCTGTACTCACTGCTTTCTCCTCCCAGACTCAGCCTATTATTATCATCCATCATCCCTGTATTCTAATTTAGCAAAAATGTCACCCTGCCTCATTCAGAGTTCTACCATATGTCTTGTTCTTCCCTCTCTTTCTAGCCTGTCCTGCCTTCAAGATGGTTTTTGAATTTCTTTCCTTACTTTCCTCCCTCTTCACTTTTCCTTCCCCTCTCCCTTCTTTTCCCCATGTTTTGCCACTGTAAAACCGCACTGCTTGCCTCTTCCACACAAAGCTTTCACCCCCCATTTTTCACACTTCCAGCAACCTCTACTCTCTAGTGATCCTACCATTTATTCTCCCCACCGTCCTCCTGCTAGCACCCTTATAATGTTTGTTTCTCTGTGACCTCTTTGGCAGTGCCCAGTGTCCCTCTGAGAGAAAAGAGGAGCTGCTTCATCCAGCACCGGCCTGGCAGCTGCGCTGCAGAGGAGGTAGCTCCGAGCAAAAGGCCGTGAGAGAAGCAGCAGCCGAGCTCCAGCCTCCATCAGCTGAGCTGCTGTGCTGCACAGAGAAGAGCTGGCTGCCACAGCACCCAAGGGCCACAGAAACAGGGGGGAAATGTTCCTCGCAAAGCTGACTAGGAAACTGGAACAGGAGAAAGACCCGAAAACTGGGTCTTATCCCTGTAAAATGGGTATATTTTAAAAGCTTACTTAAAATATATGAAATAAGCTCATGAGGCTTTTTTTTTTTTCTTAAAAAACATCTCTCAGAAATTGGGGGCAGGAGTTCAAATATATTTGGGACTACTTTCAGTGAGCTTGTTTTGCCTCTCCAGCCCAGTGACAGAGGTAGGCTTGGAAAAAACATCTAGGTAAAGAGTTCAAAAATCGGGCACGCTTTGCAAAGCCTTTAAGGTCACCTATGGTTTGTTGTGGTCCGTAAAGATCCGAGCAAAGGAAAAAGCTTCCCAGGGTGCAGAGGCAGTGTGTGCAAAGGAGTCAGGAGGTCGCCCATAGACAGCAGGACTTTGTGGCTGCCTGGAACGGGGCAGGCAAGGCTTCCCCCCGCAGGCCTGCAAGTATCCATGAGTCCATGGCCCTCCAACATCCACGAGCCCGTGGCCCTCCAAGCGCAGCTGCTGCCCCTTGCTCCCCTAGCAAGGGAGAGGCGCTGTGCCCGCCGTGCAGCGGCCGCCCCGGCCTACCTGGGGTGCCCAGGCGGGCCTGCGCCACCGTGAGCTTCTCGTGGGGCGCCTGGCACTGGCAGCTGGTCTCGTCCGCAAACGGAGCCGGGGCCGTCAGAGTCTGCAGCGGCGGCAGGGAAAAAGCACAAGGAAGGTCAGTTTGTTTTCCAGCAGGGAGCTGCAGCAGAACCCTCTAGCTGTGGCGGGATGTTCTCACCAGGTTAACGCCCGTTTGATCCTTCGGGTTTTTGCGGTTTTTGGTCATGCTTGAGCACTGCAATTCACAGAAGGCAAAATGATGAGGAAAAAATGCCTTCTAAACACACCGTGCCAACTAATTCTTGGTCTCTGCTGGGAAGCTCAAGCACTTCTGAGGTACGTGCAGGTAAATGACTTTCAGTTTGAAGCTTGTAGCTCACATGGCTACAGGCCTGAGCAGCTTAATCCTTGGTTTGGATCTCAATGAGTCCAAAGATGCCAGGTGTGCAGTGTATTTTGATATGTATAAAAACATCTGAAAAAAAGTCATTAGGATTTGGAATGTTGCAAATTGCACCTCATCCCCAGCACCAATTCCCCCCACTGATAAAACATCAGTCCTGCTGCCTGGGCACTGCAGGAGGGACCGCTGTGTTCCCAGGTCAATCACAATCCCAGATATTTTTGAGGAACTGTTTAAAACAAGGCAAAATGAAATAAAAGCTGCAGATGCCCTATGTAACTAGAGCCCAGTGAGCTGCAATTCCTCCCTCTACTCTGACATGTGCTGTAATAATCCTAAAAGCTTCTAATTGTGATCAGAGCACCCTGAGGGCCCTTATTCTGAAGAGCTTATATCCTAAAGAGAGAGGAAAGTGAAGATGTGTGAAGAACGACACAGTACTATGTGTCTGGAAACTTTCTGATCACAGAAATCACATCTTCTGTTCACGCTTATGTGGGAAGCTATCAGCAATCAAAATCCCAGGTATTTATTTTAATGGCATTATTAATGTCATATGGTCTGCGATGAAAAAAAAATGTTTCTACTGTATTTTGCTTATTTTTTTTTATGAAATCACAGAAGCAGCAAACTAGCATTATTTGTGTTTTGTTTTATTCCAAACGAGGTGGTGGCTCAGGACATCCAAAGGACGAGTATTGCCCGCTTGGCCTCACCGCGACCTGCCTGGGAGCGCCTGACGCCGGCGCTTCAGTCTGGTTCTGAGAGCAGCTACTGAGAGCTGCCGTGCCCCGCTCTCCTGCCAGCCCGAGCCCCTGTGGCTGAGCACAGCAGAATCCCCCTGGTCTCTTATTTACACAGTTTTGCGTTATTAGATGCTCAAGGTCTAATCACTGCCCCTTTCCTTCTCAGCATCCCAAGGCACATAAGGCCTTTCTGCTGATGATCTCGAGCCTATAGGCCCGTCTGCAAGGAAAGCCCAGAGAAGCAAAGCAAAATGGGCCCAGAGAAACCCCAAGACAGCTCTGATGCCAAATAACTGGATCAAATAAACTCATATAATTCCCGAGATAAATCAACCTAGCCTCTTTGTAAAGGCCACAGTTACAGTATTTACCTGCTTTTATGCATCTTCCTAATGGCTAAACTAGATGCTCTTTGCCAACGATTTTAAACAATTACTCTTCTCCTCTTCCCAGTGGGCATGGAGGACCAGTGCTTTTCTGTTCCCTTAAAGGTATTGTTTCCCACAACTGAAGGCAGCTGTATGCCTTGCTCAGATTTACTCTTTTTCAGTGCCTTCTTGCATTCCTCACAGGTCTAACAGGTCTCTGACCATCATTCATGGTCATCTGTGTCCAACTGTCTATTGTTTTTTAAAGGCAGCACCTGGAATTAGAGGCAGCATTCCAGACCTCCACCTTTTTATACCTTGTGGCTTTATTACTGCCTTCATTGACTTGTTTTCAGCTGTGCCACTCCATTCCCAACTCTCTTCGATGGAACTGTGGCTCCCTTACTTCCTGTTAGATGCAGCTGATTGTTCCTCTCTGATTTTGTTCTTGGTGAATTGTGTTCTTTCTGCTCCTCCAATTTCTCAACATCTCTTGGATTTCTACTCCTGTCCTCTCTCGTCCTTGGACTTCTCTCAGTTTACTACTGTCTGTGAATTTAAGACACATAATTCCTATTCCTCACCTCACATATTAATGAATAACACCAGGCGTAGGCTATTTCCCTGGGGAATCCCACTCAGATAGCACGATGAACGTCACGGATCGCTCTCAAGGGGTTATTCTAACCACCTAAGTTAGGGACTTATATCCAGGTGCCGTGGATGGGATAGGGAAGGATCTTGCTTTCAAAGCAGTTGAGGTTGCCTGTGGTTAGACCCCATGAACCTCCAGAGGGGGACCTATCACAGAGTGCTGCATGGCTATAAACAGATCGCACAGCTTCACACAAGACAAATTCACATTTCTTCTTCTAGGAAAATATTGCTTGTCGCTCTGGCTTCTTCTACGTCTGCTAACATAATCACTTCACAAGGTCTGGGAAACTGAATGCTTTGCAGGCAGTGCAAGAGACAGCACAACTGAAGGCTTAAGGTTTAACTTAAGTTAGCGATGGGACCCTTCTTTTTCTTGCCCTAATGTTGCAGCAAAGGCATAAATGAAGTTCTAAGACTCACCTGCAGCTGTAGCTGCTTTGTGATTTACTACTTATTTTGTTTCCCCAAAAAAAGCTCTCAACACCTTTCTTTATTCCTTCTTTCCTTAGGATGAGTTTAAAAAACGGAGAAACTGTGGCAAACTCCAAGCTGCTGCCTGGGTTTCAGGGAAGGAAGCGGCTGAGCTGGCCACCCACATAGCACAGCGTAGAACATTACCCATAATCATAGAGTGTGAGCTCCTTCCTTTATTTTCTAAATACTGTCTTTTCCCTTCTGTCTTTGTGATCGCTGGGTGCTAACCTGTCTTTTTATCTCCAACCAAGGTCAAGTGACAGAGCAGCCCATGCAGCTCGGCTCCCGCTGGGATAAAGAGGAAGGCTGGGGTGTTAAAACAATAATGGCTATGGTCTGAGGCCTGCAACTGGCAATCAGATCCTGGCTTGGGAGAGGCTGTTTCCTTGGAGATCATTTGAAGAAAATAGGCCTGGTTTGCAGCAAGATTTTTTTTCCAGGCAAACACAGTCCTGCTTTTAATCCTTGTAAAAGCCCTTGCAACACCAAGACTCTTCCTTCGGTCTCCGCTCAACGAAGAGCAACCTCCATTAGCTTCCTGTAAGTCCATTTTTGGCAATCCTTTAATATTAAAGCTCACAACCTAAGTGCTTAAAACCAGGCTTGTCAATACTTCCTTTACCTTGTGTCCCTCAGTCATTAGATACTAAAGATAATTAACACAACAGACTAAAATCTCTCCTGACAAAGAGAAGCCACACACTGAAATACACAAATATGGTGCTAGCAGATCAAGCGAAATATAGTCACAACTCCCATCTAGTACCCAAGACTTTTTCATTTGATCTAGCCTATGTAGTGGAGCCTAATGAAAACATCTTACGAGTAAATTAATATAAACCCATTTGGTTCCTACAAAAAACATAGGAAAATATTTCAATGCATGGTTAAAACCCAGAAACAAACTATCAAAGCTTCCTCAGTGTGTATATAATTACTCATATTCTTCCAGTTTCTTGCCAGTAATAGCTAGAACTGGGAGACAGGAGCAAGTAACATACACAGCAGCCTTTCACCAGGCCTAATCCATTAAAATATTTCTCAGAGTTTGCTATAATTTTATTATTTATTTTGCCAGTAATCAGATGTTTAGACAAAGGCTTTGTGCAAAGGTACATCTTTTTCCATCTGACAGATTTTTGCCTTCGTTATTTCCCAGGCATTTACATTTTGCGATTAGTCAGTCAAATTAGCCTTGTTTTGGGGGCCACAGCAAGCTTCTATGATCCTCATCAAATTGTAGCAAAGTATTCTATAGCATATGTGTGAGTTAAATGAAGAATTATTTCATTTTGTTCATTCTAAATCTGTCTCTTGCTTATATTCGCTAATTCTTGTATTGAAAGCTTCAGGAAATTCATCCCTATTCACGTTTTCCCTGTCCTCTCTCTTTTCTCCCCTCAGTCACTTTTTTTCCAGGCTAAAGAATTCTTCCCTGTTTATTAGTTCCTCACTTGGAAGCTACTCCACACCTTTATTTTTGCTGCCCTTTCCTGATGCTGCAAGGTGGTTACATACTGTTCACACTGACTCTTTTCCAATTCTTAGAGCTTTAATAGATATGGATAGAAAATTACTCATGTGGTGCTCACACTTCAGGGTTGTTTTATAACTTAAGCCCCAAATACCTGGCATGAGTGCAGAGATTTTGCTTTCATTTAAGCGGTCTAAATGTCATATCGATAATTTATTACTAATATGTTCTCTCTGGTGTTTGCAGAAAGCCATTTACATGTCATAAATTGAAAAGTTACTGTTCAATTAGCACTCTTTAGTAATATTTACTCCCAAAGGTGTCAGCAAACTCTGTCATGGTCTTGCAAGCACAATTTCCTGAGAATGAGGAGAGTGGATTCAAGTGTAAAGAAACGGAGGTCCAAACACTGAGGAGGAACCTTGTATGTGAAAACCACATCCCAAGTCGCACTCGTCTCACCGCAAGCCATTCCTTCTGTGACAAATTTAAGCAATGTCTTTCTTGCATTCTCACAAGCTGCAGAAATCAGGATGAATTTCAATAAAGTTCACTAAGTTACAAGGTAGGAAGGTGGGAAAAGTGGGGTTTCGCAGGAAATGGCTCCAAACTTCATTTGCAGCTGGTAATGTCTTTGTAAGCACCGGCTACATTTGCAGTGACCCAGGCAGGCGCACAGCCTGGCAGGGAGCACTGCCCAGCTCAGCCGGCTCTCTGGCCAGGATATTTTACATAAAAATCCTACTTCACAGTTAGGAGAAGTGGCTTATTGGAGGGGGTATCTTAATGCTATCTTTTTATTGTCATTCTTAATAGGTTATTGTGGCCATTTAATGCAATTCAGCAGATTAACATCAAGAGCCTATATTCCATATGTAAGCAAATGAAAGTATTGGGTTATTTGTAGAGGAACAAGAACCTTATCACTGCGATTATATGCCAAAAGGATGAGCACCTCCATATCGCCTCTTTTCTCAGGCTCCTTACAGTCTACAAAAGGGCTCATTAGTTGTTTTATTTCCTTGTCTTCTGTAGGGGTTTTTACTCAGCAGCAAGGAAGACGGGAGTATTTCGGAAAATAGGAAAACACAGACCCATCTTCTATGAAATAGGGCATCTGCCATTATAACTCTGCCTGCAGGGGAACTGCATGCAACGAGATGCCAACTGTATGCCATATGCCAACAGAAGGAGCTTTTTTCCTTTATTTATTTATTTATTATTAAAGATCAGCACAGCTACTGTACCTCCTCCAGCACATTAATTAAACGGCCAAAAAATATACTCTTCATAGTATAGCTACATGTGCAGCAAAGATTTTGCCATCAGTAAAAGTCTAGGAAAAAAATAGAATTTAAACCCAGATCGCTGTAGAGGCAAAACAGCATATCAGAGAGCTGGCCTGGGATTACAAAATAATAGAATGGGCACAAAAATATATTTAGAGAGAGGTACGATGCTGTAATCGCCTTTTACCTCCAAGGGGGTCTTGGAAACAGATAAGTGATTTCCCTGGAACAGATCTCATGGGTATGATCTGCTCCAATGAGGAAAACGTACTTTGGAAACAGGCCCTGATGTTGACAAACAGTAATTACAGAGCAGGAAACCCTGAGGTCAGCTTAGGAGCATTTCTTAAGAGTAAACCGCTACCACATTCTTTAGAAGCAACTCAAAGGGAGCTTAGGAAGTACAAATACCCTTTGCAAGTGCACTGAATATGTGACGGACTACGTAGTCTTAAATCTTCTCTGGAAGTTCAAAGACTGAATTGTGAAAAATGATAACCATGTTTTCTAATTTATTTCCACTATTAAATGGGATCCAAACGGGTAAATTTATGAGCAATTAAGTTGTAATTGAGGGTTGTTGTTGGGTGCCTCAAGGTAAAGGTTTCACAAACAGTGAGCAGTTCCAACACTAACTCACGAGTCAAAAGGAAACCCAGCCTGTTCTCCCACAGTTCTACTGACTCTGGGAGGTGACTATGGACACAACTAATGCAAAATAGCCTAATAAGAATTATAACTTAAAAAAAAAAAAAAAAGTCTGTTTGCAAACATTTCAAATTGCCCTATTTTCAATTGCCCTTTTTCTGCATTTGACCCTAAATCAAATAGACTTTGCTTGTCATTACTGTTAAGTCAGTAATCATGAAACGTGAGATACAATTACACATTTAAGGTATAATAGCAGGAAAAAAGCTTACCTTGCTTTCTGAAGGAGCACTATAACTACAGATCCACAGATTATGAAACTAAAACAACTACTATGTAATCTACTCCAATCTTTGCAAAAGGCTACGCAGAATTTCATGACAAGATTCCTGCTTGACAGCCATAATTTTTGACTGAACTGGAACACATTATTTAGAGCACAGAAGCGCAAGTGCAAGCACTCCTGAGGAAGCATCCCAGTTGACGTGAGCATCAAAGGGCAAAGGGAGGCGGCTGCCTGCAAGGAACGCTCCCGACCTAGCCTGGGGGAGCTCTGCGCCGGGGGCACGGCAGGGACTCACCCAAAGGGCCAAGCGCTGCCGAGGCCGGGCAGCCTCCGAGCTCAGCTCCCGCTGTCCCGCTGCGGGAGCCTCGGACTGGCCTCCCCGTGTCCCGGCGTGCGGAAGGAGCCTGCAGTATTTCGGCATACGGGAGCACGTGGCTCCTTCGCAGGGACCCCCCAAACCAGGGGCTGCAGACACAAGCCCCCAAAGAGGACATTGCTCCCGGACCGCAGAGCTGTCTTGTCCTCAGTGCCTTGGCAATTAAAAGCTGAACAGCCGCTGCTTGCTCGGCCACAATAAATGCTGAGGGGTGGCAGTGGCCAACAGACCAAAAATGGGGAATTGCAGTTCCAATGCCACTCTGTGCTGCATTTATCAATCCTGAAATTGGATAGCGTCAGTTCCCATTTTTGAAATTCTTATACCTGTTTTATTTTTTTTTTCCTTGTATATAGGTGTATATATCTGACATAGGCCTAGATGGGACTAACCTCAGATTTAACGCAGGCAAAGGTTAATCTACTGAAACCAACAGAGTTACAGCTAAGAGAAAACGTGGACTTGGCCCAATATTCAATCTCCACTTGTGCTTCTGCACAAAGATACTTACTACATACATATCAATTACCTTGTGTCAGATGTATGTTAGTTTTTTTTTTTTTTAATAAAACATTACTCAAAACAGACCAATACGAAAGAAAAAACAAGTCATTTTTCCAATAGCACATGTATTGCTGCACATATTATTTGCAGACTTTCCCAGCTGCAACACAGAAGCTCCCAGGGAAAAACTCTTTTCCCATAGGAAAGCATCACTGATTCAGCCAGTGCATTGCACAAAATCTTTCCCAGTTTGCATCCTTATCCTAATGTGTACGGAGGAAATGAAGGCACGTTCCTTGGAAAGGAGGGTAGAAGCACATACTGTGAGGGAGGATCCCAGCTGCACTGAGAGATTGTGCATGATCCTGGATACGTGACTATATACTGCCTATGCTCCCTTTAAAAATATATATATACACACAAACCTTCATAGTAACTACAGCAGCACAATTTAAGAGCTACATAACATTCTCCTAATAAGGCTGCATCAAAAATAAGACTGCAGATATTTGTTCCCTGTTTTATGTCTCATTTGTGAATTTTGCAGACAAAATTCTGTATATCTGACCCACACGTATTGCAGCATAGTTTTTTGCTGATGTTGCGGTATTTTACAACACTTATCCAGCATATATTCCTTCATGTAACAGAGGCAAATCATGGCTTAAATTGTGGTGCCTACAGCCAAATGTTTTTCGTTTGCTTGTTTTAAAGCATGGCAAAGAATGCTACATACGCACAAGTGTGAGACACGTTTGACATTATGAGGTACTACATAAAAGCACAAAGGCATAAAATATTTATGAAAACTAAAATTAAGCCAGAGCAGAAACCACACTTATTTGGACCAACCTAAAATTTAGTCAAGGAAAGTCAGACTTGAGGCTTTTGACATGCATGCCTGTGCCTAGATCTTCTTTGAAGTAATCAGATGGGAGACCCCTCCCCTAAGTCCTAGCATCACATCGGAGAGAAAAAGAAGCATGGGATACCTGGCCCAACAAAGTCTCTTAAAGCTGGGCTTAGCTCCCTTGGTTAAAATTGCACATTTCCTTCAGCAATATATGAAAAATAAAACTGATGATATACTCAGAAACTCATGGAAGCAGAATATTTGAAATAATTCTACAGGATGCATCAGACGCTCTCAAAATGTGGCAAATAATAAAGAAGTAAGGTAACCAGAAACAAAAGTGCAGAAAGTCAAGCCTTGCACACATTTCTTGCAGTTATTTTCAATGTTACGCCCGACATTTCATTGCTTAACAGCAGCAATAGGGAAACTGTCTCTAGAGGCAGTCTAGTGCCACCTTAAACACTACAGCTCTAGTGAGTGAAAGCAGGGAAACTTTCTCCTCCACTTTTTAATTGAAAAACAAAAAAAAATGTTTCCCAAATGTACCTGAATAATCTGAGGGAAAAAAAAAACCAAAAACATGGACTGTCACTTCTTCTAAAAACAATACAACGAATGGAATTACTAAAGCAGCCGACACATAAAATAACACGAGGGCTGTCACCATCGAGTATTCCTGAGGCTCATTCTCCTAAGCATCACAGAGCAAGTGTCCTCAAGATATTTGGTGCCTGATTCCAACTGAATTTTAATTCTGGCTGTAGTCTCTGAATCTCATGGTAAGATAATACAGATACTCCTAGGTGTGGCTATGGGAAAGATGAGACCAAGCAGTAGGTGCTAAAGTCTGTTTTCCAGCAAGTTTTGATGTGCATTCACGTTTGTTTCACTTGCAGCACTCGTGTTGTAATTTGCCACAGCTTCTTTTTGGGAAAGACACTACCTGGAATTGTGTCTCTGATCAAAGTGCCTGCTCTTTATTTCGGGTATGAATACAGTGCAAACTGGTAATTCTTGCAGTGCACACTTGCCCTCTGGAACTACCCATGGAGAGCTTCCTGAGGGACTAAGGCTAATCTCTTAATCCTTAGAGACATACATAAATTAAAGAGAAAGAAACAAAAAAGCACGCAGTTTAACAAGGCTTTGTTCTAACTCTCTTGTGCTTCTTCCTTTGGCACTCTGCCATTCAGTAACACTAAGAGGTCGCCTTGCTGTCGGGCCTGTTTAGTAGAGCTGCACATGGTCAAACCCTAATGCTGGGATTCCCAGGCCAAGATCCATCGCCCATCCGCGGTGTGCAAGTCACTGAGCGGGAACTGCCAAACCTTTAACAAATTCCTCATGAACTGGCAGCAATGTTGATTCTCGTTTTGAACAACGAAGAGCAAACCCTGGACATCCTAGTGCTTGAATAGGTGCAATGGTGCTCACTTAAAAAAAAGATGGGACAGAAGAGGATTAAGAAGGGTCTTAACTCAGCATTTGGTCTAGATAAGAAGTAGAAAAATACAAGACTACACAAATCAGGATTGGAGAAATGCTGTTCCTTTGTATTCTTCCTTGACTAGAAAACTGCTAAAATCATCACTGTGGACAAAGCCTTAAACTCTAACTGACTTGTTTCTCCACTGTGCATTGAGGCTAAGGTACATCTGCAACTCCACAACAGATTTTGCTTTAGCATTCAGAAACATGGAAGTTAAGAACATTAAAGAGGGCAAGGATTTAGTGGGGGAGGGATCTGAGTAACTGACTGAGACATGAACACTCATTTGAGCTTTAACTGGTTAAGAAAATCCAAAGAGTGTCTTGGGGAAAAAAAACCAATGGCAACTTCTACCACAACAGGGCTACACACTAGAAAAGCTGGGGCTTGAGTGCACATCTCACTTACCTGAGAACTGCCTTCAGTGACCCCTGTTCTCCTGTGCATTCAAGGGCACAGGGGGCTTCTTTCGTCCCACTGAGACCCTTCCTGCCAAGCTAGCACACTCCATAGCCCCAAATGAGAAGATCTGGCGACAGATACCCATTAAAACTGCCCACAGTTTTAAGGCTTTAAATAGGCCATTTCTTTTTCAATTAAAAAGATGATGAGAACAACTGTTTCCAAAATATAACTAACTCCCTTTCCATCTTCTAAAACTTGGGATCGTTTTAAAGTTTTATTTATTGATCTTTCCTTTTTTTAATTAAAAAATAGGCTATATTAAGAAATTGAGTCCAATTAATTAATTTTATAGCCTTAAAATAACCAATTAGCAGCATTAAAAAGTGTCTGTAAATACCACTGACTTCACTTGCCACCAACTGTATAATTCCAAATGTACCAAAATTATAGTCTAGGATAACAAATGGAAGAATGCTAATTGAGATATCCTCTTTCCTATATACTAATGAAGTGAGTCACTGGATTCACCGTTGTAGCATCTGACTTCTTAAAAGTTGGATCAAAAAAAGGTATTAGAGACATTTAAAAAAAGGATGTGACAGGAGCTTAAAAATCCACCTTATTAGATCCTCTGTTGAGTTCCATTTAACTTTACGGGATACTGGCTCTAAACTTCTTGTTTGAGACATAACATTGTAAAGGGAAGGCAAACTACACTCGTCTGTATCATTCCTTTTACCCTAATTAAGTGCTATAAATTGTATTATGCTTCAACAAGCTTTTTTTTTTGCCTCAAGATAAGGTAGATAGGCTGCCTGACAAGATATCACTTTATACAGACACATTTTCCATAAATCTTCATTGAGAATGTCTCCACTGTCCATTATTAATTTCATACAGATACTCATGAAGATCTAAAACATCATAATGAATTGCTGTTTTATTTGTGTACTCCATCTGTCACCCTAATTTCCACAGGAATTCCACTGGAATAAGTGATGCTGTAAATACTGGCATCATATTGTCACTTCTTTCTTTAAAATCCTTTGAGGTGTCAGACTACATGGAGTAATATATTCAAAAGGGTTGTAATAGCTGAGCTTTTGACAGAGAAATCTTAGCATGTATGAACACACTGTGCTAATAACATATGAGCTAACTTTACCTACCAAAAATGCTCCAAAAGCTTTCTACTAACAAATTAAGAGTTGTGTCTAAGAAAACAGAAAAATAAGAATTTTCTCAAAGAGTTTCATCTTTAGATGACTTAAAGTCTAGAAAGAGAAAATATCAACTTAGGTCAACCCCAACAATTGCTATTTCTTGTCATAGCAGGAGTATATCTGAACTACAATGTTGTATTTGATCACCAAAGTTTGATTTCAAATAGGTTTTAATTAGGTTTGTGCCTAAATTCTCGTGCTAAAAGTGATTTAATTTGCAGTGCTGAAGCGCTGCATTGGCCATGTGCCTTCACAACTTCAGATTGTCTCAGCATTTCTGGGTATTGTTTTTATAAGCATGCCTGTGTGTATGTATATGTATTATTATGACTACTTCTCCCTTGCCAGTGCTGCATGCAATGATGGGGAAAGGAGTAATCTTTCTTGGCAGGAACAATAAAAGGTGGGTTTAAATAAAAAGCAACAGAACATTCCAATTGTTCTCTACATTGTCACACGAGCCAGTTCTCCGAACACTAACTCTTAGGGTGCAGGGCCCTGGGAAGGTGCCTGTGCCATCTGAAGGAGCCTCTTCTCACCTTTAATCGAAGAATGTCAAGTCTATTTTTACTGTCATTTGGCTCTCCCCCTGAACCCACGCACGCAGCAAAGCTCAGCCCAGCATGACCCTGGTCCTAATTCTCCCCCTTTCAGCCACATCCCCTCAGTCCCTGGCTGGGATGCAAAGTTGAAGGGAACATCTCCAGCTCCCGGGTGCTCCATCCGGGCCAGGCCAGGGGTGGGAGCAGCAGGGACCCTCAGTGCCTCACACGGGTCCCTAGGGAGCAGCTCCGGGGGGATGCAGGAGGAACCTGCAGAGCTCGGGCTCCGGCACGGGGGCTCTGCTCTAGTTCAGCACAGCGGGCACGGGGAGATAGAGGCACGGGCCATGCCCGCACCGCCAGCTCCTCTGAATACGCTGTCGCTCTGCATTAATAAATAACGGCATGCAGCTTTTCTTACTGTGATATGGCTTTACCCAGTCACATGCTTCCCATTACCTGAGGTGAAATCATGGAAGCGCACGCTGCCAGTTTCACAAAAACCTTTTAAAAACGCGGCAAAACTCAGCACATCGCTTTTCCAAAGCGGTGCCCCCCACTCCAGTGCGGGGGCCGGAGCCTGGGGGCGGAGGCGGGCCGGCCTTTGGGGACGGGGGGCTAGAGGGCCGGACGGCGGGGCGGCAGTTCAGCCTGCGTGTCGCCGCCGCTCCGCAGGCCGGCAGCGCGCAGCAAGGGCGCCGCAGACCCCGAGTCCCCGCGGAAGGGAGGAGGAGCCCGCGCCGCCCGCACCCGCGCGGCCCGGCGCGTGCCTTACACGCACCGCGAGCCCGCCGCGCGGTGCCCCGGGGCCAGCCCCGCTACGCGCACCCGCCACAGCGCCCCGCCGCCGCCGCCGCCGCCGCCGCGCGGCCCCTCGGCGGGGCCCGACTCACCAGGCGAGGCTGCGGACACGTGTGCTCCAGCTCCTCCATGGCCTCGCAGCGCCGCTCATCAGAGGGGGATTTCGGGATACCTGCGTCTGACTCAGCATCGGTGGCGGGCACTGGCATGGCCGGCCGCTGCCGGGGCCGCTCCCGCTGCCG
>NW_020455371.1:603852-617365 GCF_003342845.1 Nothoprocta perdicaria | reverse complement strand
GGGGTGGGTGGGGGGGGCGCTGAGCGGCGGGTCCCCCTGCGCGCCCGGCTGCGGGCGGAAGGCGCCTCCGCCCCGCGAGGCGGCCCTGGTCCGTACCAGGTTTAACCTGCGCTGCTTTATACCTGGCTTAACCTGCGCTATAGAGCCGCAGGGCTGCGGGGCGGCTTCATTCTATGGCCCCTCGCCGCGTCCAAAGCCAGCCTTGCCCGTGCCGTGCCGTGGTGGCCGCGGTGCGCCAAAACGGAGCGGCGTTTGGCTCTTTCCGAAAGGGCGGCCGCGGCCCTCTGGGCAAGCCCAGACTAAACAAACGAGAAAGGCGCGAGGCAACCGCTGGCGAGGAGGTGGTGCTGAACGGACAGCTCCCGGCCGTTAGAGGCGGCGCGCGGCGGCCGTTAACGGCTGCGCGCCCCGCCCCGCCCCGGCGCCCGCGGCGGGTCCCCGGCCCGCGGCGCCTCGAGGGGAAGGGACAGCCGGGGAACGGGCATGGGAGGCTCCTCCTCCTCCTTCCCGTGCCCGGCGGGATGCAAGGGGGCAGGCGGGCCCATCTTAACCAAGTCCGTGCGCTTCCCGGCCAAAGTTCCCAACACAAAATGCTTGGCTCGCGCTAGAGCTCAAGAGGGCAGGTGGCCTGGTCCGCACCGCAAGCACGGGGACTCTGGCCAGGCTGCGGCTCACTCGTCGCGTGCCGAGGCGGTAACGGGGCCTTTAGCCCCCTCGTTTGTGATCAAAACGCTTGGCGAGCCCCATCAGCCGACGCAACGCGCGTTCCGGTGGTTTGTGAAGGTCGGATGATCTGTGAGGAAGCATTGCGGGCGTTCTGAGCCTACTTTTGGATCGGGGCTGGAACACATGAGCATATTTGCTAAGTGTTTTTTAATTAGGCATATCAAAATGATTCAGAGGATAAGGATGTATTCATGTAAAAATATATACCATCTATACTTTGGTTGAGTTTCTAGCTAATGTTTTCGCGTATTTTTGGCAGTAAAGTTGTTTTTCAGTGGAAGGAAACCTATATAACACTTCCTGTTTAATAAATAAATAAATAAAAAATTCCAACAAGCTATAGATAAAAAGGATATGATTTTAATAGTAACCCTAGTCAAAATATGGCTAAAAAAATTCTCCCACAGCTAAATAAATGAAAGAGTTCCCCAGCCATGGGTTAGGAATAGGAATGGCATCTACTGAGGAATCATCACTAGTTCTTCTGCCACCCTGTGCAGCCAGCTCCTGACACACAACTATGGGTTCAACACTCGCCAAAATGAAACACCTGGCTTTCTTGCACTTCAAAATGCTATCAAGATACTTACTACAAAACAAACACTTCTATAATGGTGAGAATCTGCTATCCGCTAGTTCTAACCAAGTTAGGTTCCTAAAAGTCAGGCTTAGCAATGTGGAGTACTTTGAGCTTTGTTTTTAACGATCGAACTTCATCAAAGGACACAAGCGTTTAAAGCAGCCAAAGCCACGATGAGCTATGACAGAACTGCGGCTTGCAGTCATGCCATAGGAGTCTGACAGCTTAATTTCAAGTGTCTTATCAAACACGGCAACAGAAGAAGAGTTCAAAAAAATAATTAAAAAAGAGCTAAGTGAAAGGAGTGGGCAAACGAAGAAGAAGCAGTGGAAAAGAGAATGAAGAAAAGAAAGAGAATGTGAAAGGAAAGATCAAGGAAGAGGCAGAGACAAGAAAGAAAGCTAATACCTACCAAATACATGGCTGAACAAGGAAAATATCTGGCCAAGCCAGAAACTAAATCACACAGTTGAATCTTTTTCGTGTAATTAAGTTCCTTTATCAGTTGCTCTCTCTACATAGACTACGCACACATTACAGAAACCATACTCAAGGGAAATAATTAAAAACATGATTAATGCAGCCCTGTGACCTTAATTTGTTACTCATTTTCTTAGGAGAAAAGAAAAGAAAAAAAAAAAACGAAGGAGCGTTTTGCTGCCAGGGGAATATTTGGACCGTACGGCTGCGCGGAGCTAGACCTCGAGCAGACAGACTTAGCAGAAACGCTTTTATGAGCCCGGCTACCTACACAGCTACCGGCTGAAAGAGCAGCGCTGCGGTGCTGACGCAGTAGCACTAGATATGCACTCGTCTGGGGTCTGTGTCCAACCTTCCCTCACCGGCTGGGTGGATGGGCCTGGAGATGAAAGAAGTAGCGGTTCTTGCGGCTGGCTGGGTGCCCATAAATTGCAGATGTAAATTTCCTGTCTCCTACTCTGTGCACAGCAGGGTGAATTCCACCTTTGCGTTCATGCTGAGAGTGTGCTATTGATTCACATTCTGATTCAAAAGGGTTTTTACAGAGGTTTTTTTCTAGAGAAAAAGACATTATTTTTTAATGTTATCTAGCTACAGTGTACGTAATGTTGCATATAGATATATGTATATAGACAGATATACATAATATTAAAGGAGAATATTTCTTTCTTGTAGTGGTATTACCACCTATCTAAGTTGTGCCAGAGCTTTAAAGTGGAAATGAAATCCTTTTGTTATTGCTTGCTTCTTACCCAACTTTGGAAAATACTTCATAACTGTTTTTGCCTTCTATTTGAATACTGCAGTTTAAGAAAATGTTTTGCACCTCATCAACAGACAGAGAGTCGAAATAACGGCAAAGGGTCCTGTAAAAAGGCTGAGGAAGATTGTGGGGTGCTCCATGTCTATCCAAATCAAACATATTTTGTCGCAGGCTGTCTTGTCTCTGAAGACCTTTGTCAATGTGTTGGGATCAAGTTCTTCAAGTAGATATCCTGAACTGTACCTCCTTCCAACTGTAGGGGCAAAATACGCATTCGAAAGACGGTAGCATGTCTTTTTAAAATCTATAAATAAAATATATAAATAAAACTTCGATTTGTCTGGAGGAGCTAAGCAGGTGGCCTTCTGTACATCCTTGCAAGAGTGCCAACTCTTTAAAGAACAGAGGAGAAAGAGTCATGGGCGGGAAGGTCCTTGCATGCAATTTTTTTAAGTATCCAAACATCTTGCATCAAGCTGAATAAGGTCTCTTGGGCATCCATCCCCCTGCCATTTCTTCACAAGCAACAGGGATATGTAGCCACTGCATTTAATGACTGAGGCCTTGGCAACAGTTGCTCGGGTTTCAGCAGATATCTGACGCATAGAAAATCCGGTCCCATGGTGCATAAATTGATGTTACAGGCAAATCAGCTAGGAAAGCCAATCCCAATCCTCTTTACGCTAATTCCAAGATCTGAATTGAGTAGAAAGCAAATAGGGAAAAATCTTAACTGCTAGGAATGCCCCCTCTGATATGTAGTGGGATTTTTCTGTACGGATTTTCTATCTGTGAAGTGGAACAATTAATTCCCGAGGCATGAAGGATATCAAAAAATAGCATTTTTAACTGGTTTATCCTCTCTGTCTCTTATAGAGACAGCCATTCTGTATAAATTCCTCTGTATCTTCAGGTACTCATAGTCTTTTTTTTCAACCTAGCCAATAACATTTTTAAAAGCATGTACTAAAACATTGCTCATTGCCCATGCTTACAATTTAGATGCCTTGTAGACTCCAGCACCTATAAATCTTCTGTCAAGCTTTTACCATAATACATATATTAAATGGATTCTGGCAGACAAGCCTTGCTAGTCCAACATGACTTAAATCTGAACAAGAATTCACGTGCTCGCCTCCCTGGGGCACAGCAGCGCGAGGAGGTCTTCTAATTTCTTTATCTTTGATGGCTTAGGATAGGCAAGGAACTCATTACACCAAGGGTCATTGATACGTTATTCAGTGTGTAGTAGCAGTTTCCGTAGCTTAATGCAAATTCCCTGGGAGCAAGAGCCTGCAGCTGGAAATCTCTATAAACCTGCTAAAAACCTCCGACTGCTTGAGGAGGGAGAAGATACATATTTAATAATTAACTAATAAGCAATGCTCCCTGCTCCTTCTGCTACAGCAGGCCAGTAGTCCGCCAACTTCAGCAGAGTTTAATGGCTTACAGCTAAGTCACCCACATGCAGGTAATTTGGCTTAGGTGCCTTTAGTTGCTCACAGTTCTTGCAACTACAGAGAAGTTTAGAAATATCCAACCAAGTCCTCAAGATAAGAACTGTGACAAGTGCTTCAGTCACGCAAAGATTCTCCGTTATTCCGATGTTCTTCGTTAAAGCAGAGAGTGGAATATATTGCAGCTCTCACTGAACATTACGGAGTGTTTAAAGTGCCTCTGTGGATACCAAGCACTGGCTAGCACAGCAGAAGTTTCATTTAAAATGAACTTGACATAAGAGTTGCTACAAGAGTCTTCTGACTCACTACCGAGCCATAATGAAGAAAAAAGGACCCTCGTGTATTGTCTCTGTGCAAAAGCCATCGGGAAACCGACCTCAAAGCCAAACATCTACAGAAAACATCATAGAACAAATTCTCAAATATTTAATAAATGAGCTCAGTTTTGATTAAATGTATATATTTTGCTCCCTGAAAGCTCCCTGAAACAACTGTCAACTGTAAGATTTTGGATTGGCTTATTTCTGGAACAATTTGTTAAAAGACCGTATATCTTTTTGTATCTATCTATGTATTTATGTGTCCATGCCAGTTCTGTTTTAACAATTCATCTGTACATATTATACTAATTACAATGATGTTAGAATTAATAGTCAAAGAATATAACAAAACAAGACCTTATTGCTGTCATGATCAAGTAGTTACATCATCTATTTCTAGCCTGAGATTAGAACTCTACACAGCTAAACTTTTTTTTTCTGCTTATCCTCCTACCACATAGAATGAGAAGCATCAATTTAAATAGACTCATGTGTTTTAACTGCCTACAACATCACTGCTTTTTGCAGCTCTAAATAAATTTTTAGATGAATTCATTTTCAGATTGTAATTTCATCATTCTAGTGGTGTGCAGTTACAAATTACCAGCTTCTTAGAATTAATCCAAAACTTTTCTGATTTTCTTTTATGAATCATAAAGAATTGTATCTGGATTACATCCATAAGATTTTATATTGAGGTACTCATAGTCTGTAAATTATTTACAGTAAGAGCAAAGAAAAAGCAAAGCAAAAGAAATGTAGCATTTGATATAACATAATCTTATTTCTAGTTCTTACTACAATTTCATTATAGAGATGTGATTTTTAAGGAAAGCCATATCCTCAGAAAACTTCTATGGAATCAAATTAGACAGTCTTTAGGTAAGATTTTAATCAAAAATGCCATGCCAATTCCAACATGTTAGATCATCCAAAGTCCATAAATTTCTGGCAACAGGAGCTTTTGATGATGTCATTTGTCCATTTTTATAGCACTGTTTTGAATAAGTGGGGTAGGTTCCTTGTGTTGTTCCAGCACGTTGTGTAGTTCCACCAAGCGGTTTTTGAGGGCCCACATTTGATGTGTTACATACAAAAAACAAACAAACAAACAAACAAACAAAATTTCCCGAATGGAGGGTTTGATAATCTAGGTAGAGATACACACCTTATTTAAAATAAAATATGTGCTGAACTGCTTCTTTTTGCTGAGCTTTCATTATTAGGAAAGAGATTTGCCATTTTGCTGGAGAGCTGGCATTTGACACAGCTAGGTGCTGTTTCTGTTTTAATGAAAAATGGAAATACTCAGTTGTGGATGTAAGTCACTGTCAGCACATGCACAGCAGTGATATGTTGAATATTTTAGCTGCTGAAGTATCTGGAAACTCCATTCCTGACTAAGCATGAAAAATCCTGTCAGCCATACAAACTACCTATGTTTAGCTTTAGGACTTGGAAGCATAAGAACTTTTGCCTAAATTAAGGCAGCTGACAAGACCAAAAGCAATTGGAAGGATTACTCCTCTCGAGTTCACTATTATGTTGTGTCCAAAAGGAAGAATCAAACACATCCCAGGCAGACTTGAAGGGATGGAAGAATCTGTGACTGGCTGGTCGTGGGAAGTTCAATCAGACACGAGTGCACAGCTGCACAGGGCAGACACCTGAGAAACGCTACAGAATGCTAATCATTCTGTACCTCAGATACAGACAACTCAAATTCAGCAACTATTCGTAAGAATTTTAACTGTATGCTCCTCTTCAGAAAGAATAACCTCAACCCCGTTCTTTGTGATTATAAATTATACAATTTCTGAGGCATTTCTGTACTACAGCGATAAGGTTTTTAAAAAAGAAGCACAATCTCAGCCCAAGAAATAAGACTTGAGAAAGTTACTGTGCTTTGAGAGCAGAGCATGAATAGCATGCAGTAAAATAAGAGTTAAATCACGTTCTGTAGAGCAGGGATGGAAAAAAGTATTACAAAATAACAAAGTGTCTTGAAAAACAGAGCCAAAGGCTGGACATTTACTACTTTTATTAGTAACAAGCAGTAAATTTACTACTAATTTACTACTAACTAAATAGCTAAACATCCTATAAGCTGAATAAGTAGCTGAATAACAGACTAATTTAAGCAAATGTGCAGGAACCAAAGACTTCATAAAGCAATTTGTTTTTGAAAAAAGCAGAATGAGAGAAAGTAAGACTGCAAAGAAAGAACTATAGAAAGAGAAACAAGAATTTCATATACTCTCTCTCTTTAAATAGTTCTACACAAAAGCCAAATTGTCAGTCTTGTCTGAATTCCCACTTAGCTTTAAGTATATCATTAATGTCATAAATCTGTTCACTGAATAATTTTAGCAAAACTTTCCAGACCCTATCCATGCACGCTTGGCACATCATGAAAATCGTAGAACTAATTTTTCACATTTTACTCTAATACAACACTCAAACTAGATTACTGTCATTTGCCAGCTCTCATATGCAAGCACGAAACAGCATTGGTGTTTTTGTGGTCTCCCTGTTGTGTTTGGGCAGAGGAGGTATGTGCTGGCAAGTCATTTTTTTCCATCTCTAAATGGAGAGAGATGGAGAACGTTTTTTTCCATCTCCTCTCTGAAGAGCTGAGAGGAGTGATGCTCCACAGTTTTCAGCAGCAGCCTCCTAGGAGGCTTGTGGAGCATGAAGGTGAAGAGAGGCAGAAGGAGGGAGAGGGTAAAGCCACCCACAGATTGCCCTAGTGCACAGGACAGGAGGTTGTGGACTCCATCCTTGAGATACTTGAAGCTAGACTGGACAAGGCCTGAGCAACCTGCTCTATCTGGGTCCTGCTTTGAGCAGAGGGTGAACTGGAGACCTCCAGACATTCTTCTGATTTGAGCTACTCTACAATTTCACCTTTAGATCTAAGATAGCTACAGGAGGATGATAAAATGAGTTATGCTGTGGTCTTTAAGGGAAGAACGCAGGCATCTTAACAGACACTGTAAATCTGGGAAAGGCAAGAAAAAAAAACGAGAAATTTATTATGGTGGAATGATCAAATGGAAAGCAGAAAGTCTCTTCCCAGCTTCTGTGTTAAAAATCAGGGACTTGTGGATTAAATAATTTTTTCTAAGTGGGTCATGTGTTTTTGAAAAGTACATATGAGAATGAGAGAATTAAAGTGATTCTCAATATCACTGAGCTTCTGTATTTTCACTGCCTAAGCACAGTGAAACGTTAATGATATCAAAAGGCTGAATATAAGTATAGAAAGCAATTCAGTGTTAAAGCTCATGCTATAACAAATTAAGGGTGCTAGCTATGCGACTGCATTGACATGGGATCTGG
Source organism: Nothoprocta perdicaria (assembly GCF_003342845.1). Classification (NCBI taxonomy): domain Eukaryota; kingdom Metazoa; phylum Chordata; class Aves; order Tinamiformes; family Tinamidae; genus Nothoprocta; species Nothoprocta perdicaria. The sequence continues at coordinate 609,694 of NW_020455371.1, read as the reverse complement.
GTGCTGGGGCCCTGAGTACGCTCAGGACTTGGTGGCCCTGACCTGCCTCACCAATCTCCACCAAACCCCCCTGCCCTATTCCCAGGCCCAAGACCCCTTTCAGTTCAGGCCCCGCCTGGGCTCTGTGGTTCTTGCCTCCAAATCCATCCGTGTTGCAGTCGAGCCTGCCCACAGACCCTGTTGATCCAGACCCAGACCATGGGGACTGACCTCGACCTCGTGGCCTGGCCCCTCGACCTGCCTTGTCGCTACTGTCTTGCCTGGCAATCACTGGCCATGTCAGACCCTGTCTGCTACCGCTGGGCTTGACCCTGACTTGCACTTCTGGCTTGTGGCAGAGATGAGGCGGGTCTGAGGCCTCATTTGATAATCTGGACTCTTGGCTCTTCCTGACCCCCACGCTCAGGTTTGCTCTGCTGTCCTTGCTTAGTGCTGTGGGACTGGGCCCTGCCCTGCCGGCCATGTCAGCGTGTTCAGTCCCAGGCTACGTGTCCCCTAGGGAGCAGGGAGCCCTCCCTGCACCCTGGCAATCAGCTGAGCTCTTCTCAATGCCTGAATCAAGCACAGTCTGCCCTGGCCAGGGCTGTGAGAGGTCCTGCCCCTACGATTCCTCCTGAGTGATCAGCCTGGTCCTGTGTTCTGATCTCTCCCCAGTGCCAAGCCCAGGCTCCTGAGCGCTCCCTCCTCCAACCCAGGCATCTCCAGCAGCTCCAGGGGCAGTTCCCTACCTGGCCTCAAAGGCTCCTCATGCACAGCCTGACCTCTTCCTTGCTTCCCCTTCACCCTCAACCCCCAGTCTCCTCTGCTTTGTCCCCTTTCCCATTCCCTATCCCTGACCTGGGTCCGTGTCTGCTGAAATAACCTACTGACAACCCACAGCAATCAAATCCCTCTGCAGCAGGTCTCAGCTGAACCCAGACCTCCGAGACACATACAGACTGTCGGGATAGCCCTGATGACACTAACAGACCTTCATGACCAGCCTCACTCACACCAAGGCTCTGTATAAACCTCCCATCTCTACCTGAGTTACGTTGTAGAAGTGGCTGCCTCCAGCTCAGCCATGGACATGCCTGTGCCTGACCATGGTGGCCTGGTGATCTGGACCCTGACCCATAACCTGACTTCCTGACTTGATTTTGGACCTGTCTCATCACTAGTCATCACCAGGCTGTACCTGCTCCTGGTTACTACCACTGAACATGACCTTGACTTGCTTTTCTGGTTTGACCTTGGGCCTGTCTATATCACCAGGGACCAGTTTGATGATCTGGACTCTTGGTTGACCCACACTACAAGTCCTGGGCCTGCCCTGCTCACCTCACCCAGGGGCTGTGATTGCCTGCCAGCCTTGTTATTGTGCTGGGCTCCCTTCCCTTAGGGAGCAGCCAGCCCTTGCTGCTCCCCAGCTCTGTGAGCACCGGTTTCACTTACCTTAATTCATGAGAATTGTGCGGGTTAGAACTAGACTAGTAATTATTTGAAAGCCTATAAGCTTATCATGATGATTTCCTCTCTTCTGCTGCAAAGACTTGAAACAGTGAACACTGAAAATATTCACTAGTGAGGAAGTGCATTTGATCTTCAGCCAGGTCTTGAAATGTAACAGCCTCTTTGCAATAATGTTCTGCTTATACATTAATTGTTCGTTTTTGTGAAATTGTAACGAGAGAGTGCTGAAAGTAGTTAAAACAGAGACTTTCATGCTGTGGCAATAACTGTATGCTTTTGAAAGCCATTGGCACTAGACTTAATTCTTAGACATTATAATTATGTGAGGGCTCATGTTCCATGAGTTTGCTCTAGCTTGTCTTCCCTATTTAATTTACATTATAATATTTTGTACTTTTCTTTTAGGTTTGAATAGGAACATTGTATTAGGTAGGCAGGTGATTAGATTTTGATCTCTAATGCAGTTATTGTAATTTCACCAATTCCAGTAGAGTTACGAGGATTTATTATAATTTAACTGCAATTATTTTTTTTTGATTTTAGGATTTTCAATCCATAAAGTTACTATTTTTTTTCTGTTAGAATGGAAATTAATGGATGCTGTGGTTTTCCTCTTTATTTTACATGTACATTTCAGAGTCATAATGTCGGCATAGTACCACTATTTGCATCATCCTGATGTTGGCAGGTGACTTAGGTAGGAAATAAGAAAGAGATCTCTTGTGAACAAAAGGCATTTACTAACCTGGTAAGCAGGGTGCTTAGTCTCTAAATGTAAATGCTTGCATTATCTTTGTTACTGATAAACAAATGGAGAAACATTTACTTCCTCGTATTTCTATCTGCTAATTACTGAAGAGATTTGAAAACAAAGATCTCTTGGTAGGTAACAGCTACGTGCTTTTTTTTTTTTTTTTTTAATGTTTGCTTAATCTGTGCTTGTTTAGTACTGTATTCCTTCGTACAGTCAATTGCCAATTTTGGTAACGATAGTAGTTCAAGTAATTCATGTTGAAATGTCACAGGAATAGCAGAGTAAGTGGCTGCCAAAATGAACTAGTCAAAGTGCTGAATCATACTGGGTGTCAAGTTAATTGAGCAAATAATTCAGAACAATATAAGGAATATAAGGAATATATCTATAAGGTTTTATTTTGAGGTAGTGATAGTCTGTAAATTATTTAAAGCAAAAACAAACAAAAAAAGCATTTGATATAATCATATTTCTGGTTCTTACTACAATTCCATTGTAGAGATGTGATTTTTAAGAAATACTCTATCTTTGTGTGTAACGTACACATGAAGTATATATACTCATTTACAAAGTATGTCTGTGTACTAGTACACACACATACACTTGTCCACAAAGTAGTCTATACTTAAAAATGATATAATAATGTCTAGTCATTTAGCCAGACATAGCACAGTTGATTTTGCTCTCTCTACTGTAATTTATGGACTACTTGCATTCTTGTTTTTTTTCATATCATCCCCTACATCTCTACAACTTTTTTTTTCCCTTTTTTAATAATAAAGAAAAACCCTTCCAACTGCAAGCTTAATGCATAACATATCGATCTGATTTAACTTTTTGGCCTTCTATCTTTCAGAGAGATCAAGCAAGCCCTAAACACAAAAATGATGGCAAAAGAATAATCTTCGGTATAGTAATTATTTTGCCCTTTTAAGACAGGCTTGATACTCTAAGTTCATCTATACTTTAATACATTAATATATACCACTATATATATTAGTTCTGAGCTTTTGAAGTGAACTTACATTATTTTCTATACATCACATTTAAATTGAAGTTCTAAGACAACAAAAAGGAAAATCCACCAGTGTCACCTTTCGTTGCAGTCTCGGGGTGTAGGTTTCCTGCACTTCCTCTCCTGCGCTGCATTTTTGGCTGCCAACCATCTTCTTTAAACGGGCTTCCCTCGCGCTCGTCTCTGCAGCTACTCCGCTTTCCCTCAAAGAACCTGGAGTCGCTTTGAGCTGCGCAGTGAAATTCCCTCTTCTCGTATGCGAAAGACAGTTGAGCAAAGGTCATGCCAAGTGCTCTTGTATGACTGCCCCGAGGGAGGTTAAAGTCAGCTCCAAGTAATCTGCTGCGATAAAGCCATCTTGCAAAGGACGTCCCAAATCTTGCTGCACGGTTTTCCTCTTCCAAAGCATGTTCTGTTCTCCCCCACCTCTTTTTTTCTTTTTCTCCCTGCGGGACTTAAATATTTCTTATGGGAGCCTCTAGAAAACAAATGCGTTCTTGTTATGGCCAGAGATGAATGTCAGGATTGAATCAACATTCATTAAAGAGGCTATTGTTTGACCTGCACTGTCCCACACTGCAGCTACAACAGTTTCAGTTTGATAAATTAATAGTGTCATTGTGTACCGGCTCAAATTATGGCATCACCTGAATAACAAAGACTCCACTGTCTACATGACAACTGACAAAGCATATTGTTTTATTTTAACAACAGCAACAAAATACGGTCCATTCAAAATACTGAACTATATGAAGGAACATCAGCTGTGTATAAGTGAAATGCAGTATTAGCTCTTATTTAAATTGAACCGTTTTGTGACATTGCTATTTCATATATATATATTTTTTCCATTGTAACTTAAGAAAATGGAGGAATTTTAATTTGAATCCCACATCCCACTCAGTGATGCGATCTTCTCTTGGATATGTAACTTGAAGAGCGATGGATGCACTGGGGAAGATAAGTGTGCGCCCAGTGGAAGGCCTGGCATAAGTCTGGCATTCCGCTTGGAGCTGCCGGCGTTTCTAAGGATGGGGCATGCTGTAGTTAAGCTGACCTAACAAGCAGTTACTGCTGGAGGAGACAGCCTCATTCCCTCTGGGAAGAGCTCCCTGGGAAGAGCTGCTGGGCTCCTGGAGTGGCTGCGGGCATGGATCTGCCCCTTCCGGCAGCTGGGAGCTGCTGTGGCCCTTTCCTCTGGTCCCATTTAAGGCCGCACAGTGCAGTGTTAAGAACCAAGTATCTTTCAATTATCAACACAAAGCAACCCTTGGGGAAAACATTACTTTCAGAATCACACACGGAACAAACAAGCAAAACCCTCTCTTCTAGATATTTGGAAATCAAACAGTCATTATGCTCTGGCTGGAGGGCTGTGGGGCAGAGAAGGGTCTGGGGCTGTCGGCCAAGAGCAGACGAACAGTGTGCCCAGGGGGACAAGGGAATCCTGGCTTCCTTTAGGAACAGCATTGCCAGCAGGACAGGGAAGGGACCATGCCCCTGTGCTGGGTGCTGCTGGGGCTTCGCCTCAAATACTGTGCTCAGGTTCGGGCCCCCCACAAGAAGGATATTGAGGTGCTGGAGCAAGTCCGGAGAAGGGCAACGAAGCTGGAGAAGGGGCTGGAGCAGAGACCTTACGAGGAACAGCTGAAGGAGCTGGGGGTGTTCAGTCTGGAGGAGACTTAGGGGAGACCTCAATGTTCTCTACTAATATAGCCCTTAATGCTACCTGAAAGCAGGCTGTAGTGAGGCAGGGGTTGATCTCTTCTCCAGAATAACCACCACTAGGACAAGGGAAACGGCCTCAAGTTGCACCAGCGGAGGTTCAGGTTAGACATCAGGAACAATTTCTGAACAGAAAGAGCGGTCAAGCGCTGGCACAGGCTGCCCAGGGAAGCGGTGGCGTCCCCGTCCCCGGCGGAGTGGATGAGGCGCTTGGGGACATGGCCTAGCAGGCACCGGAGTGAGGGGTTTACCGTTGGGCTTGGGGATCTCAAAGATCTTTCCCAACTAGAATGATTCTACGATTTTAAGGTGTGTGTCACAGCCCCAGAGGTAACATTTTTGTCCTCTAATGAGGAGCAAACACTTCTCCATAAATTCTGCACACGAAAGCGGTAAGTGCACTTAACGCGCGTACATCAGGTCATGACTGACAGACCACAACTTTGTCCAAAAAAGGTCATAGACAATCTGTGCCAAAGCAGTAAAAAAAAAAAAAAAAAAAAAATCACCAAATTTCTCAGGGTTTTACAGGCACAGATTTTAAAATTATTAAAAATACATACATATTTATATATATTCTAAACAATATATGCTAACATAATTATATATTAATCATTATTTCTTTTTATTTGTATTTTAAGGCAGCGGCCTCTTTTGGCTTAAGCTCTTCAGCTCTCTTAAGTCGGGCTTTTAGATCCCAAACCGTGCAACTTTCCAGCTCCAGCAGCAGCAGCAGCCGCAGCCGCAGCCGCAGCCGCCCTCGCCTCGCAGCTCAAGGAGCTCCGCGGGGCTCGACCCTCCGCCCCGCGAGCAGAGCGGCCGGCGCTCCCGCCAAGACGCGGAGCGCGCGGGCCGGGCAGGGCAGGGCGCCCCAGGGCCCCGGCCCTCCCGCCGCA
>NW_020455371.1:598604-603052 GCF_003342845.1 Nothoprocta perdicaria | reverse complement strand
TTCCGGCCCGTTCCCGCCGCGCCCGGTGTTGTTATCCGCCAGCAGCCCGTGCTTCCCGCCCCGCGGGTGCTCCCGGGGCACGGAGCGGCGCGGGAGCCTGCCCAGCGCAGGAGGGCCCGGCTTTACCTGCGGTATTCCTGCGCCGCCCTGGGCGCTCCCAGCCCGCTTGGATCCCCGGTAACCGGGGGCCTGCCCTGCCCGTCGCAGCGCAGCCAGCGCGCTGCCTCCTCGCAGTGCCCCGGGCGCCTGGCACCGCTCCCAGGAAATCCCCCTTTGCTGCCTAGCCCTGAACGATCCCGGTTCTTGGCGCTTGGGCTCAGCGCGCCGCGTAGGAGCAGCTTCGCTCGCACCCTGACCCCTTCCTGCTGCCCGAAGGGCCTGGCTGCTCCCACAGGCCCCATCCCGGCCCGCGGTGCTGCCCAAAGCGGCAGCGGGAGCCACCGGAGACACCCCCTCGGCGCCCCGCTGCTGGCTCCCGAGTTGTCATGGAGACGTGCGGAATACGGAGCTGGGAAGTGCCTGGCGAACGGCGGGATCCTGCTCGCGTGGTGCCCGGTGGGATGGGAGACGAGCTGTGGAAACCCAGGAGACACACGCACACACGCACGCACACACGCACACACACTTCCACCCATACACACTTGTACTTCCATACATTTCCATACACATACGTTTCCATACATTTTTTGGTTACCGTTTCCAAACTTACTGCACGTGACCTGCCACCAAGCCTCTCTGTGCTCTGTCACCCTCTGAGACCACGTCCTCGCTATAAACAGTGGGATTGTCTCAGGAACAATCCGTGAGGCTGCTTGTAGCAGAGGGCGCGATGCGTGTTAGGCCGTTCTCATCCCGATCTCTACTTAGAACTTCAGTGGTACTGGAAGCACCAGTCAGTACCTTGCTGAACACCTAGCTGCCCAAGACAAGAGCAGTGCATCGCCACACTCATTTTTTCTTGTTTCTGATTAATTTCAGCTATGGCCGAAGCTGAAAGTTTCGCTGCATCCCGTTCCAGACGCGAGAAAAGGTCTAGAAGAGGTCAGCAGGAAGCCCTGGAACGTCTGAGAAAAGCCAAAGCCGGAGAAAAAATAAAATACGAGGTGAAAATTTCCTGTCTCCTTTATAAAAAAATAATCTGGAGGGTATTAATGTATCAGCCGAGATGCTTCATACCTGTATATACATCTAAAATCACGGGAAATGAAAATCTGCCTTCCAGGTCATTTTTTTTTTAATGATGTATGTATCTTAGAGCATAACTCTTAGCTGGTTTGCTACTTTGCTACTCATGTCCCACATTTGTTTCTTTCTGTTTTCAGAACTAATTTTAAAAACTGCAAATCAAATATGCACCAAATCACTTGATAGCTAGCCCACAGTTAAAGACCAACCATTAGAATTTCATTGCTTAGTTAATAGATAACTACTTTTTTTTTTTAATCTCCAAATGATTTTAAGTTTCAAATAATCTTCAGTTGTCAATATCTCACACAGAGCATTTGTACTATTATACCATGTTTCCACAAAAAAAAAATGATATTTGAGTACTTAACTGACTGAATAACATTTGGCAATGAATTTAGCCCTGGCCAGTTGATTGCAATGCCCAGAGGAAGTGACTTCCACGTTGAAGCAGGTGAGCCTGAACAGGCTTGGATGGGGCATTAAGATGCAGATTTATCCTTAAAATAGGAGAGCCTCTTCAGCATCACTGTTGGGCATTTCAAATTCCCTTCCTTTTCAACTTGAGAATGGAGCCAAAGGCCAGAGCTCTCCATTGATGGGATATTTAGATCATGTAAAATACGCAGTGAAGCAAGGCCCTTTCACGTGAAATCTTTACCAGTGTTTCAGTAGGGTTTGAGCCTCCAGGTGCTCAAGTAGGAATAACCTCTTTAATAAATGTGTTCATTTATTAAGCTATTAATGTGACGATTTGAAAAATGGAGAGCAGATCTTTTGTCATTGCCAAAAAAATAAACTGACTGAATAAATAACTGCTGTTTGTGGGCAGTTTAATGGTGTAGGAAGTTCTGCAGCTTTCAGGAGGTTCTTGTCAATAACCAAAATTCATGTATATATTGCATTAAATACTAACAGTTCTTATATCAAAACTTCCCTGTAGGTTGAGGAGTTCACAGGAGTTTATGATGAAATAGATGAAGAGGAATACTCCAGGAGGGTCAGAGAGCGTCAGGACGATGACTGGATTGTTGATGACGGTAAGTTGAGTGTCACTGGCAGAGTTATGTTGATTCTGCTGTTACAAACTCAATGCGGTTTCCTAAATTTCATGTTTTGAGGTAAATTACATTTCATTGCATTTCTGCAATTATTTTATTAGGTGAGAAAATGATGAGGTTTTTATATGGCAATGAGTTTTATGCACTGTTCTCTTAAGGACGTAATAGGATAGTAGTTAAAATATTTTACCATAAATAGAAATAAAGCTGGAAAATAATTTTTCAAAAACATCTACTAGTGATAAAACTTACAAAAGAAATACTGTAATAGATAATTTCTAACTAAATACATAATACGCTTACTGTAATAAAAGATATAGCTGAGAGTGCTGTGGTTTTAAATACTTTTAACAAAATCTTACTTTCTTTTATGTAATAAGTATAAGTTTGTGATACTTTGGATTATGAAGATACTGTTTAGAAATATCACCAGACAGAATTCGAAATGTGCATTTTTAATGGTTGTTTTTGTACAGGTGGGATAGGTTATGTAGAGGATGGAAGAGAGATCTTTGATGAAGATCTAGATGATGATGCTCTTGTTTCCAACAAGAAAGGTAGGTTGAACATAACCATTGCAGAAAGTCTTTCCATCTGCTTTTAAAAAGATACTAAAATGGGGAACTTCTTGGTGTCAGCGGCTATGTTCACCGTACAAATGACCTGTTAGCTTGAAGCTCTCTAATTGCATTCCTGCCACTGGATATTGTTCAGCCTCTGTGATGGAGGAGATGGAGGTGATTTGATCTTGGCCTGGGGCAGGTTTAGCAGTACCTGGGCTCTCTTGTTGACAGAGCGTTGTAGGTTATGCACTGTCTTCTGGCATAAATATTTCTGGGCTTGTTCTTGCCTTCCAAAGCTGGCGCCGATGGGATGGATGGCCTTTTATTGCCACTGAAATAGTTACAGGCATTTGTGGGACCAGATGATCTTGCCAACTTCTCTGAATCAGTGGTGAACTGAGAAACTGAGTCAGATGTTGAGGGTGCGAGTGTAGTGCCAAACTCCTGGACACTCTTCCCTTTCTGTGCTTGCTTTCTAGTGAAATATCTTTGCCCTTTTCTAGGGGTATGTACTTGGGGGTGCACGTTTAATCTCTGAGGTGATAAGGTAGTGTATCATGTGGGTAGATTTTGTTTTTTTCTTTCTTTGTGTATTTTTTTTTTAATGTAAAGCAGCCATCAAGAGGAAACTGACAGTAAACAGAAGATTTTCAGTCTTTATTGTGGCCTGAAGCATAAAAATGGAAGAAAGGAGTTAACGCAGCTGGCTATCTCTGCTAATAACTGTACTTATTAAAATTTCGTTCTTTTTGATACATAAAGTGCATATTTACACATTTTTTTCTGCAGGAAAAGGTGGCAGAACATCTGCAGGTGATAGAAAGAATGTGAAGAAACCTGTGGTATCAAAGCCAAACACAATTAAGTCTATGTTCATAGCCAGTGCTGGGAAGAAAAACACAGATGTAAGTTACTGTATTTTTAAATTAACAAGATTTTAAACATGTTTGTGTTTGATTTAGTGGGAGTGAAGCAAATGTTAATTGTGGTTGTTTATGTGCCTAGCAACACATAAATTCCTGTTAGGAGCTGTTGTGCTCCTAACAGCACTCCCAAAAATCTTGTTTGTCTGTAGAAGTCTTTTGCTGCTCGTCCCCTGCTAATCTCCCAAGAACTGTTTGCTAATCTGTTTTCTTACAGAAAACTGTGGACCTGTCCAAAGATGATTTACTAGGGGATATTCTTCAAGATCTAAATGCAGAAGTAAGTATATTTAAAAAAAAGTAACATTTTAACCTGTTTACTTTTGTGAGCAGAAGTCTTCCTGTGACTGGTCCATTGTCTTGATTTCATAGGATTTGATTTCATCTGTAACACATTTGCTTAGTGTATTGCTTGTGTGTATGCATTTGACTTGTCTTTTTCTGCTTGCAGAAGTTTTGTGACTGCATTAGCTTGATAAGTCAACAGTAAACTTCCTGATGAGAGACAGTTTATACAAGCCTGGCATTAAGCCTATGCTAATTTCAGAATATTTCAGAATATTTCAGAATATTTAAGGTTGGAAGGGACCTCTACAGATCATCTCGTCCAACCTTCCTGCTCAGCATGTGGCACAGGGTGGCATCCAGGCGGGTTTTGAAGACCTCCAGAGTAGGAGACTCCACAACCTCCCTGGGCAGCCTGTTCCACTGCTCTG
>NW_020455371.1:573684-598484 GCF_003342845.1 Nothoprocta perdicaria | reverse complement strand
TCTCCCTTCCTGAACTTATACATATTAATCATATCCCCTCTGAGCCGTCTCTTCTCCAGAGAAAAAAGGCCCAGCTCGCTCAGCCTCTCTTCATACGAGAGATGTTCCATTCCCTTAATCATCCTGGTTGCCCTTCTCTGGACCCTCTCCAGAAGCTCCACGTCCTTCCTATACTGGGGTGCCCAGAACTGCACGCAGTACTCCAGGTGCGGCCTCACCAGAGCTGATACAGTCTTCTAACTTGTAAGCCCAGAGTTCGGGCTGTGCCTGCCTTTTCCTGCCTTCTGTGGCTTGCTACTGAAAACCAAATTAATGTCCTCTCTGGGTTAGGGTTGCAGGGTGACTGCCACCACTGCCAAGGTTGGACTGTCTCAGAGGAGGCTGTTGCCATTTATGCTCTCAAACTGTTTATTAAAAGAGCTAGTGGCATCTTTCCTGGGCTAACTGTTCAGAGAACTTTGCTTAACAAAATTCTTCTGTAAATACTCAAAGGTGGGCACTTCCTCTAGTCATTTCCTTTTCTAGAAAGTGGGTGACTTTCTGTAGTCATTTCCTCTGTGTCTCAGATACTTTTGCAGTATTTTCTTCATGCATTAAGTGGTACTTTGTGAAATCTACATTAGTTTGTAAAAGGAGAAATGTTGGTGGGTTTATTTGTTGAAGATGTTACTAACCAACAGCCCCTCTCCATTATGTCACCATGTCTTTTCTGACAATGCTCAGACTGTGCAGCTAAGTCCACCACCAGTTATAATGCTGAAAAGGAAAAGATCTGCTGGAGTGCCACTGAATCCTTTCTCTGTACCATCCCAGACTCCGAAGGTAAAATTAAAAAAAAAAAAAAAAAAAAAAAAAAGGTTCTCATTACTGATATTTGTCTGTGTATTTGTTAATTTGAGATACTCTTGCCTTTTATTTTTACTTCTTTAAATTCTGTTTATCATTAGCTTCCATAGCTGTGCTACTGTATAACTTAATGTATTCTCCCTTCCTCTCCAAATTAATTCTTTTCATGTCTTTAGTAAAGTGGTAGTGTAGCACAGACTAGCTGTTAGCACTTGGCAGGTTAGACTGTTTGCATAGTGTTGCGTGCAAGAAGTGCATCACATGAAGGTGAGTTAGGAAAAAGACAAGACAGAAAGATTATAAAATATCTATGTGACAAGAATGGGTGATGGAAGATGAAATAAGTAAAGAGTAGAAAGTATTTGTAGAAGTGGAAAAGGATTAAGATCTCCGTTTTTTTCAGAATGGAGACGTCAGCAGATAATTAACTTCTGTGGATAGAAGTTGATTCTAGTGAAAGATCTTGAAGTGGCAGGTTCTAATAATGAAAAAATGTGCTGATAAGAGTACTTGTGTGTGTAAAGCTTTTTATCTGAGGAGACAGTGATAAATTTGATTAGACTATTTAGAGAACAAATGGAATGGACAAGTGGAATGGAGTAGGTGCATCTGATTTACCATTAAAATAAAAGAGCAACGCCTTGTGTGATATCTAAAGAAAGAGTCTGTCAGTATTCACCAGTGGCACTCAGTTAAATAGATGCTTTGGAGCCTACGGATAATTGAAAAAAAAAAAAAAAAAAAAGATACAGTAAGAGAGGATCTCTGTCTTGCTGCAGGATGGAAGTCACTTTGAAAGGAAAAATTTAGATAGAAATTAATTCCTGGGCTTGCTGTTCAGGTAGTAGCTTCTGTGGTCTGAGAAGGAGATTTTGAACAATGGAAAAGCTGAGAACTGGGAGTGCATCCTTAGAAAATAAATGGGAGTGAAGGAGGAAGGTGGCAGAGAGGCTCTTTACTTGAGGAGAGTTAGTGTGCATTATGACTAAGGTAAAGCAGCGGCCAGGTTTTGCGCTGGGGTAGCTGAGCTGAGATGGAAACTCTAGGAATGGTTTTGTGCAGCGCTCTCAGTTCTGATGAAAAACAGCCTATCCTGAGGATAAAGTTTTGGGGCTTTGCTCAAAATTAAGGACCAACAGAAGCAGAGATCTGTCACTGGCTCTTGATGGAGACCACTGCAAACACATCTTGCATGAGACCAGGGAAATGCGGCTGTGGTGGTGCCCTGTCTGAAACGGGAACTCGGTGCTTATAGTCTTGGGCTCGAGGCTTGCAAAACATGGTGAAATGTTGGTTTTGTTTTGTTTTGTTTTCCTTGCTTTCCATTATCATGTGGACCACATGAGAAATGCAGTGAAGTAGCCCTCTCCTTTCTACTCCCTTTCATCACTGGTGTGACCAGGTGTGAATTGCTGTATTGGACTTCTGCTGTTGTTCCAGGCCCGTCCCTGGCTGGCACGCATTATCACACACTCAGCTGACAAAAATAGAGGTTTAGATTTAGGAGTGGGGTCATACCACTTGGGAAGAATAGAGAAAATAGGGGGAATCTTAATCAATTGTCAACCATTGATTGTTGCAACCTTCCTTTGAAAGACAGTAGGAATGTGCATTTCACAGCAGAAGTGATGCTGTAGAGCTTAAAGTTTACTCTTGAGGATTTTGAGCTGTCATGTTGCAGCATATATGGGCCTTTTCCTCTAGCCATGGAAGCTAGTTCTGTAAACAGTCAAATGTTTTTCCTTTTTGCACTTTCAAAGACTTTTTTTTTTGCTAAAATGTCTTTCAGGTAATCAGCCCTGTAGCAAGGAATGTTCCTGCTCATCGTAAGAAGGAAGCTCTTCCTCCAGCTTCATTCCGTCCTAAGCATCCTAATCATACAGCAAAGTCTGTTACAGTCCCTAAAGAGAGTGAGGATGCCAAATACGGTTCAGAAGTTACAGAAAATGCAGAAATGGTGAAGACAACAGAAGAGAAAACTATTGAAGGTATTGAAAATATAGCCTCGTTCTGGAAGCTCTTTTAATGTAGTATCATAGAATCACAGAATGGTTGAGGTTGGAAGGAACCTCTGGAGATCATCTAGTCCTACTCCCCTGCACACACAGGGCCACCGGGCTGCGTCCAAGCAGGTTTTGAAGATCTCCAGAGAAGGAGACTCCACAACCTCTCTTGGCACCTGTTCCAGTGCCATTTTTAAAACAGTTTCTAGTTTACCGCAGTAACTAAAATGGAGTACTTGATTATTTTTCTTTAAATTTAATTTTGTGCCTTACATTTGTGTATATAGTGTGCAAACTAGCATGTCGCTTTAATAATTCAAGCCTCTGGTTCTCTGTGCAGCACTTCCAGACGATGATCAAGGAATGATGGATTTTGATGAGGGGGACTTTGATGAACCTATGGAAGCAGAGAATGTAGAAACTATACCTGAGGCAGCTGAAAGCTTGAAGAGAGACAAGGAAATTGAAAAGAAACTGACTGAGCAACTGGAATCTGTGAAGAAAGAGACATCTGTGTTGTAAGGATCTTTGTTTATTTCTTCACCAAGAAATCTTTTAGTGTCTATAAGCCTCAGATTCAGCTTCTTATTTATATTTGTCATGGGACATTTGTGATATAGACAGAATGACAACGTTCTGCTATTTTTATTTGTTTTCTTTTTGGTCATGTCTTTAAGAACGACTGTGTCCAACATAATGATAGCTACTTAATTGAAAAATACTTCATAGTTTGGGAAACTAGCACATAGCAATATATTGCTAACAAAACTCTTCAGTAACTGTGAAGATACTACGTGATGTTATTTGTATCTAAACATAGTTTCATGTGGTGAGCAGATATGTCTTTGGGAATATATATTTTTTTGCTCACTTCTTTTACTTGGAAGAATATTGAATCATATATTTTGTAAATTTAAATTTTGAAGTATTGAAATGGAAAGACCTAAGTATTTTGTCACTCAACGCAACAGGTAGTTTTGTAGAAGCAAGGATCTGTTGTCTCCATTGAGTAATTTTTACAGGTGGATGGATTTACTTGTAATGGAAAGCCTTGAAGGACTAAGGCTGAAATATCTTTCAGGTGAATGTCTTTAAAGCATGTGTATGTTACATACTGAGAACTATACATATATATGGATTCCTCTCTCACATTCCACCTTTCTCTTCAAAAGAAAGCTGAAAAAAACAACTGTTGGTAATATTGCCTGGTAGCTGGCAATTGTGACAGAAGATATGAAAATATAGGACCGAAAAAATGGTGTTTATAATAAAGCATAACTTTACTTCTTTCTCCTTTTTTTCTGGAAAACCTCCAGAAGTTCTTCTCTCCCAGATGTCTCATGCTGGGACAGAATTGATGAAGATGAAGCTGATCTAGTGGTGACAGAAGTTCAGCTGGATCCCGATCTCCTTCCACTTGTGAATGGGGAGAATGATGATCAAGTCTTCAGATTTTATTGGTTGGATGCTTATGAAGATCAATACAGTCAGCCAGGTAACCGTTACAGTTAAAGGCAGAAAACACTTGTGATTTTCAGAGTTGCACAGACAATGTTTAGATACTGTCTCTCTGTTTTCTAAACTGTGCCTTGCTCCCTTTAGTTTCTCCTCTGCCCTCTCCCTGGGCAAAGTAGGAATTGTGTCCTTTCGTCTTGTATCCTCAAGGCGGGTCTAAGGGCAGCTTCTTAGTGTTGATGACCTGTTGATGCTCTTAAAACTTTTGAGCCCTGTAGGAGTAAGTAGAATTGTCGAGTGTGTTCTTGGTTTTGGAAATGTAACTTAAAATTCTGGTGCATTATTAATTCAAGTCTCATATGGTAGCTGTTACGTGATTTTGTTCACTTGGAAGGTGTCGCTTTTAAGACAGCAAGGTGACATGGAAGATTTAAGCCCTTCTTAAACTCTTATTCAAACTGTTTCTCTATTAATATCTCTAAGATACTTTGTGGACTTGGAGCGTGTGTCCAGGCTCTCACCATCTTCATGACTGCAAGGTTTTCTTCTCCAGCAAAAGTAGTCTTGTTCCCGTCTGTTGGAGCATTTCCTATCACTCATCTCATTTCACTGAAAGCTCTAGTATCTTTAGTTTCTAATTTGTGCATCATGTAGATAGGTTTTCTAGATGGTTCTGCAGTATTTTCTTGAAGGCTTTTGGGGTTCGTACTGTAAGCATCGTCAGATGTGTTTCTCTTTTACACCTTTCATTGTATATTGGGATTTTAGACTTCAGTTTCTGAGACTGTGCTGGATTGCACAGCTTGGTGACAGGAGTGATAATAGTCAGAGACATCTTGATGAAATCAGTGGCTTTAATATAAAATTGCTACTCTTGAAGACCCTGCTGTTCTGGTGTGGGGTTTTTTTTTTTTTTTTTTCTCGTTTTCTATGTCAGTGTTTGCTGAATGGAACATAATTATGAAAGGATTTCTGTCTCTTGCATGCAAGGAGTGTTCTTTTCTCATTATGACTTTTTCAAGGTTGAATAATGAAGACTGCACCTGTTTTCAATTAGTCGTGTAGAGGGAGAATTTCGATACTGCTCTTTGTTTAACATGTTCACGATCTTTGTTTATGCCTCATTTGCTAGGATGTCAAATGCGTTGCCTGAAGAGTAAATACTATAGCATAATCAGGAGACTTTTTCAAACTTGAAACGATTTTTGGAGACTTACTTCTCAAAATTTCCCTTTGCTACTTTAGAGGGAGAATTTGCAAACTGTACTCCTATTAACATTTTAAAGAAATGGTGAATAAAAATTTCTCTCTTTCTCCCTCTACCCCCCATTTTCTGTATCTCTTGGTTTTGCATGCATTTTGTTGCACTAGAAACATGATCTGATTCACAGGATTTATATATAAATATATATATTTTTATATATAATATATATATAACAGGATTAAAATATTAATATAAATATACACACTTCCACATATAATATATATGTATGTGTGTATATATATATGCATATATGTGTGTGTATACATACATATATATATATGTATGTATGTATTTCTCCCCTCCCTGTCTGTCTTTTCATAATCAGGCTTACAGGACTAGGTACCAACACCTCTTATGTCCTTTTTGGTTTTACATGTGAAATGTTTCTGAGAACTTCTGGAAGTTAGTCCGTGCGTGTGTGTTGCTGTTGGGAGGATGTTGGAATAGGTGGCCTCCGGAGGTGCCTCACCCAGTAAATTGCTCCGGTTCTGTGAGAGCTGGTGATTAAGGCCATTTATTTGCTCATGTTTTTTCCTGTCTTTGAGCGGCCCATGTAGCAGTTCTGCATCACGTTCGGAGGTGTCTGCCTCCCAAAGATTAACTCCTCTGCGCTCCCGCTGCTATTCAAGCAGTAGGACAACTCCCAGTCCTGGCTCTCTGCCGTGCTTTCATCTCTTTGTATGGTACAAACCCATCTGAGTTTCTTATCTCTTAAAAAAAAGATTATTCTGGATAAGAACTCCATCTTACCTGTCATTTAGCTCTTTAATTTGAGCTTTTTTTAGATCCCTTTATTCAGACTGTCTAAATCTTGAAGATTCTCTTTGCATTAACATCTCTAAGATACTTAGTGCCGCTGAAACATGTATCCTGGCTCTCATCATCTTCAAAACTGCAACGTTTTCTTCTCTAGCCTTTTTAGAAGTAGTCTTGCTCACATCTATTCCAAGCACTTCAAGAAATGATTTCTCTTAGCCTGTCACTCTGTGGATCTACCCTGTGATCCATCTTAGTGCATCTTCACACATTCAGCTTAGAGTAGGAAAGGTACCTTTATGTGTGATGGATCCGATGGCAAAGATGATAAAGATGATTTATTCCACTTAACAAAGAACTTGCTTGTGCACTCTCAGACCAGGGAGGAATTAGAGTTCCAGGATTTTCCTCATTTTAAATATTGTTTCTGGAAGAGTCTTGACCTTGGTAATTCTGGTCACATTAGTGGCAGACTGCTGTGGGGAATTTGCAGCATTTTGTGCTAATGCCAGTTTCTCAGTGCCTCAGAGATGTGCAGGTGCTGATAGTAATGACATGGTCCATAGTGAAGAGCCCACCTTGGGTACAACTGCTGTTTTAGCAGCCAGGATTTTTGCAATGCAGCTTGGCATGATCTTTCTTGTAGTGTATCTTTCAGTGCCTTCATCTCTTAAAAATGTCAGGTTGAAACCTTTCTGCAGTCCATTAACTTCTGCTTGTTGCCTCCTGAATGCATTTCTGCAGGTTTTATAAGCAGTAGGCTCTTGATCTTGCAGTATTAAAGTTGAGGAAGAAATGGATTGTACTGCTTTAGGTGGAAAAAAAAAAGAAAAAAAAACCCTAGATGATACAAGTATTTCAGGAATGATTGACAGCAGAGGCCTTCTGATTATCTTCAGTTTTCACTGATTTCTCCCTCCTCCTTCCCTCACCTTGTGAATTATCAAACTGATGCAAGTAGAAATTGAGTATCAGAACAGAATTTTGAGGCTGGTTATGTGATGCCATTTTCAATTTCACTTATCACGGTGTTGTTGCTATAGTGATGGAGGTAGGGGCATGAAGAGCTGAACAGGTATCTCCTTTTAAAGCTGGTGTTTGAAACAATTTATCATGTGCAGATTTATCTGAAAGATTTTTTTATAAGCCTTAAAATAGGAAGTAATTGTGTTTCTATGCAAGAACACATAATTAGCTGCTTTAAGCAACGCTAAGAATACCTAAGGTGAGAAGTGCCTGTTACATTCTGTGCTATTATCCTTTAGGTGTGGTATTTCTGTTTGGCAAAGTTTGGATAGAATCAGCAAACACCTATGTCAGCTGCTGTGTGACAGTGAAAAATATTGAGAGAACTGTTTACCTACTGCCGCGGGAAACAGTAAGTGTATCTTTTAAGTATGTCAAACCTAAGTACTTTTCATTCTGCTTATGGCAGGTTGTGAGTTCTGCTGTTGTGTTTATGGGAACTGTCAAAGCTGGTGTTGTCTGACATAGGTGGCAAATTTATGTACACTGCACACGTGGTATGTCAGTGTTGCTGCAAAGTGTTGCTGCTTTGCTGCTTCCCCTTTGACCTTGGCTGAAAACCACGTACAAATGACAGCTTGTTACCTTGGGGTTTATTCCTTGGAAAAGAAAGTCATCCTGAATTGTTGGATAACTTGGCGCTTTCTAAACACTCTGCTTTAAGTGATGTTTCTACTTTTTTTCCTGACCCATTATATTATAGTATCCCTTAAAGAAGAGATAAAGGATTCATAGTAGCAAAGCAAAATTCACCTTATTTGTCATGTAACGTAAAACCTGACTTCTGTTTTTAAGGAAGTGGACCTTTCCACTGGCAAAGTAACAGAGACTCCGGTAACTTTAATGAGCCTCTTCAAGGAGTTTAATGACTGCATTTCACCAAAACATAAGATTATGAAGTTCAAATCCAAGGTTGGTATGCACACTGTTTGCTCTTTGTGGTTTTTTAAAATTAATTTATTTATATATTTATTTAATGTTGTGGTTTGGAAGGTGGGAGGTCCTCTGGGTAATATTTAAAGGACTGAAAAACAGTGAAGTGGGTCGGGTTATGCAGAAAGGCAGGTATGTAATTCCTGATGATAAGTGAACCTACTTGTAGCAGCTGTGCTGGTTTCTTCCCAAATATCCGTGTTCCTTTAAGGATAAATACACCTGTGACATGATCGTTCCATCCAAAAATTACTTTCTTTGATACTGTAAACTGACTTTGCATGCCCAGCTTCTTGACTTAAACCAATCTTTATGTAAGCTAGGCTCTGGCAATTATGGTAAATGCTGTAACAATTACTAACAATAAGCCCTACTAAAGTAATAGAACATTATTTTATATTTTCTCAGGCAGCGCAATTTTCAAGACTCTTTTGTTTGTTTAGCAAGACTTTCAAAGATTTTTCCCACTCTTCTGTGGCTTATAAAAGTGAAACTACTTACTGTGTCATGCAGGCATCACTCAGAGCTGACTGTGGAATGCTTGGCTTGACGTTGGTATTGAAATGAGCTTAATGCAAAGTCCCCTTGTGATGCAGCCCATAATACATTATTAAAATTCATTTCTCTCAGCCATATTGTGGTATATATCTCAAGAGTGTGAAGAAAAAAAAAAGTCCAGTTTTGTTGAGAACATCAATTTTAAACATAGTGCTGCTGAATATGTTCAGTCATTAGTTTATGTAAAGCCAATTGAAATGGTAGAGTGGCTTGCTTGCTTGCTGAGCTATTTTAGAGAAAAGGGAAATGGTAAAAGTTCTGCTACTGCAGTCCTGGCTGTCAGATTATGGTCTCGAAGCTTAAAATGAAGGATCACATATTTGATGGGCAGCTCAGTACTTTGGGATTTAACACTGGGTCTCTGCATTTGACCAGGTGTCATACTGAGAAAATTGCACTGTTTCTTCGCTTGTTTCATTCTTGCTCTCACACTTGCAGTTTTATCTGTTTTAGGATATGTGCTGCTTGAAGCCTGACTTGTCTTTGTGCATTTGTACAGGACTGTCATTCAGTTGTGAAACCGAAGCTGTTCTGGACTTGCAGTATATGCAATAGTTGTACTATTGGTCTTTTCTGCTTGATCAACAGATTCGTAATGAATGGTGGAGAAATAAAATGTTGCTAGAATGGAAATCCTGCAGATACAATACTTGTAATTCTGCAGAGAAGGATTAGATTGGTAGTATTGTCTGAGGAGGTTGGGTCATTCACTTAGGAGGAACGTTTGTCTTTGGAGAGTAGAGGTAGGGAGTTTGTGGGAATGGTGCCTAAGATACAAGTGAGAGGAATAATTTGATCCTGAGCTAAGTGCTCAGAAGCATTTCTGTTTTCCTGAAGTATTGCCATTAGTCTGATAAGGATAACTTTGTTGTAATTACTGGGTGATGGGGAATTAATATTAACTTTTCGCAGACTAAGCATCTTGTGACTTCATAATACTAATTTCTGGATTTCTTTAATCAGTGAGTAGAAAGTCAAGCAAAAGTGCAGGGAGAATGAACTTTAACAATATATAATTGCGAGAAAATAAAACACATGCATGGGATAATTCAGTTTGGGAGGAATTTTAGGAGGTCATTTAGTCCGAAGTTGGTGTGCTTTGGAGAGCTTAAGTTCTTAAAGTGGAAATGTCAGCAATGTTTCTCAAATGGCAATCCATGAAGGAAACTGTTGCTCAGTGCACTCATTTTATCCTTTAGAGGGTGTGTGTTTGTTAGAACTTTACCAAACTTCCTTTAATTTTTGTTCTAGCTGATTTTCTCTCTTAAAACTGTGATGCAAATTAGCTTTTTTTGTTGTTTTCTCAGTGCTGTTTTTATTGTATATTTAGTTATAATACAGTTTTTATGTGTTAGGATTGGAAAGGAATGAATTTAACAATAGTTTTTTAATAGCTTGTGCTTAAATGACCCTTTTAGGGATGAGAGAAAACTTGGGGCAAATGAATTCCTCATTAATAGAGATGGTGTACTCAACAAAGTGAATGAAAGGAATCAGCTTTTGAAAAGATGCAGATCTATTAATAGAAACTTAGGACTTCACCTGTTTCATGATACTAAGAAAAAATGTTGTAGAGTTGGATAACAATAACATAGTTGAACCTTAAATTTAGCTTTTGGATGTTAACCCTAGTAGAACAGATCCTTTTTGCTATATGCTGTTTTTGATATGAATTCAAGGCTTGTTATGTTTCCACTAAGTTAATAAAGAGCCTGAAATGTCCTGACATGTAACTGACACATCTGGGATCCTTGGATGTATGCAGGAGTGATCTCTAGTAAGAATAGGGAAGTACTGAGGTGCTGCTAAGATGTTAGCTGGAATATTGTGAAGCTTCTGATCACCCTGAGGAGGAAAGCAGGACTCAGACTAGAGCAGGTACAAAGGACAATTAGAAAAATAAGAGGAAAGGAGAATTGGTTATACTGGAGATAATGAGGAAAGAGCTTGACTAGCTTGATGGTGGGTTTTTTTTTTTTTTTTTGGTTTGGCTTTTTTTTAAGTGTAGTGAGGTGAAGAATAAGGATATGAGCTATGACCCCTTTGCTCTCTAAATACATTTACATTAAGTAGGGATGAGCAGCAAGAAATGAGTTATTTAGCTGGCATGGTTAGAGAAAGAAGAAATTCCTAAAATTTAATTTGGGAATAAATCAGAGAAGTTAAAGGTGCATGAAGCTCTGGAGCAGCCTAGAACTGTTTCTAAACAGTACAACTTAAAAGGCTCTTTGAATTTGCAGACTTTGCAGTAAGCTGAATCTTACTAACCTCACAGAAAGCTCCCCAACTTTACAGAACTTGGGCTATTTTTCTGCTTAGCTGTTTAGTTACTGTCTCTTGGGAGGGTTTAGTGAGACTGGAAGGGATGGGAGGGTAGGGGTGATGTGCAGGAAGATAGGAAAGATTGGCGGGGAAAATAGGACTCCTGGTGGGGCTCTCGGAGGTCTGTTAAAGGAAAGTATTACCCTAATTCAGTTAGTCCTCCTTAAAGTGAGGCTTGTGTGAGCAAGGGCAGCGCACTGCAAAGCAAGACTTGCTGGGCTTATGTCTCTGCATGGGCCAACAGGTACCTGTGTAACTCGGTTGTGAAATCGGTGCTTTTTCCTTTTCCTTCGAACTCTTTTTCCTTTGTTCCTCTCTGAGGGACCTCAGTTTGCCTGTTAAATACCCCACTAAGCTCCTTTCCTAATGTGCTGGGCCTGCTTTCAGCATCCCTGTGATCTGCAGGCATTGCCCCACTACGGTGTTATTAAGGGTAGGTGTTTTGAAAGGTTTGGGCAATGCTAGTCCCCTAGTGCTCATGTGAGCAGAGCATGGAGCAACCCCCTCACAGTAACACAGGCCCGCCTCAGGTTTAGCCCTGCGAAACTGGAAGAAAATCTCCTCCCACCGTTCGCTGAGGTTGCTTGCACATCTGACATGCCCCAAAATACCCTTTTCCTTAAAATGTCCGGCTTTTTGGCGGTGTGGACAGAGCCAGTATTTATACCCTGAGACAACTTGTTCTGGCTCCCTGCCTCTCTTCCTCTGTGTGTGTGTGTGGGTGGGTCTTGGCCTCGCCAGCACCAAACTTCACGCCCGTGAGCAGATGCACTTCAGCCGCAGCGCTTCCTCCTGCACCTGCTGCTAATTGCAGCTCCAGGGGGCTGTCAAGTTAGCAAGTCTTCACAAATCAGTTCGAAAGCCGCCTCGCCCCTCTTGGGAACGTCGCAGCTAATCACTGCTGCTCCCTTCTGCTCGCTGAAGGGCCACTCGAGGGGCAGATTGCTCTGCAGCACAGCGTTCACTCACTGCAGTTATGACCAGTGTAATTGAGCTGAGCTCTGAGCAGTAACGCACATGAATCACTGCAGGGTACTATTTTTACACTGCGTTCAGTTTGCGTTTGCAACAAGAACCCGTTTGAAGCCTGAGAGGTTTAGAAAGGCCTGCCAGTAGTACGTGCTAAAAGCAAAGCCGCACGCTCTGTGCTAAGCTCAGGCTTATGTGCTGCTCGCACAGTGTGAGGTACTGCTCCAGCCCCACAGCTCGGGCCTGCACCTGAAGGCGAGCGGCTGACACGGTAACAGCGTTTTGACGTGATGGAAGTGCCCGTGCCCGGAGTTGTGCAGCTCCTCTCCGCTCCTGTCAGCGGCTGGTGCTGTAGCTGCTGTTGGATGTGCCCTTCTTCCCTTTCTTTCCCTTTCCTTTTCCCTGCTAACTGGGCTCTGCTGCCTTAAACCCCACTGGTGCCGCTGCAGCGCTAGGAGAGGCAGTGACCTTCAGTGCTGGCTCTGAGGGCTCACGTTAGCTCACCCTGTTAGCTCAGCGAAAAGAAACCAAATAATTTTGACTCTACCTAACCATGCTGGCATTTAATTGCTGTATATTATAATTACAGCAATTAATACAATAGGCAATACAGTATAATACAATTAATTAATACAATATACAATAGTATAATTGTATATTATAATTGCAGCAATTATTAAATGATATATATCATTATTAAATGATAATTATTTAATCAATTAAATCATTATTAAATGATATATATCATTTAATTCCTGTTTCTGGTTTGTCTTTTCTATTACACTTGCATAGAGCCAACATAATACAGATGCGAAGCATGTGCTGATCTTAGAGCTCTATGTTGTAAAAATATTACTTTAAGGGCCTCTAGGCCCTTCTGTAGTAAAGCAAAAATAATGTAGCGTGAGTGGAAATCTTCTAGCATAGTTACAGGTTAACATAGCTCTATAATGTAGATGTATCACGATGTTCTAGATGTTCTGTAGCAAATCTCTGGCTAGTTGAGCATAGCATTTTAGCAGGCAACTTGTCATTGTCACAGAAGATATTGTAATTATTTGGGAAGTGGAAGTCGTTGTTTTGGGGTCTGATGAACCATATGCTGTACAAAATCACTACTGTTGTAGGAGCAAGCAGAATTAATGCCTTCAGTGCAGCTGAACTGCGCTTGGGACTGTTTTAACTGTTTTAAAAAATCTTAGTGTTATATGCAAAAAAGCTTGGCTACTTTCTAGTAAAAATAAATCACTTGGAATGAAAAGTGAAATTCTGTCGTAGAAATGATTGTTTTTAGGGTTCAGTAAGGTAAATAACTAGCAGATGGTTGTTTGCAATGTTGTTGAGTATGTTTGTAGTCCATGAATTTACAAAATGCTTAATTTCCGCAATATTAAGATTTTATGTTTTAACTTTTGTGATGGTTAGAATACTTGTAGACCACTTCCGTAGAACCTATTAATTCTAAGAAAACCTAAAGAGGTTAAGCACAGTATCTATAATAGTCTTACTGTCTTTAGATGTTTATAATGAGTTGTAAAAGTGGTAATACATGATCAAACCCTTGTTACTTGTTTGTATTTTGAGTATCCTTTATTTCTTTAGCCCTGTTATTGGGACAATGGGGACAATTGGGAACAATGAATTTTCAATTGGGAAACACTGGAAAAACATTAATATCTTTATTTTATGTAGAAAGTTGAAAAGTACTATGCTTTCGAGATCCCAGATGTTCCAGCAAAGTCTGAATACTTGGAAATAAAATATTCGGTGAGTATGATTAATCTGATGAAAATCCAAACCCTGTTTTTTTGACTTAATACTGTTTTTAAGGATTTGATCTATATGTAAAAAAATATTATAGAAAGGAGGCTGACACCTAATCTTATGGGGAGGATGTGGTGGTTTTTTTTTGTTTTTTTTTTTTTTTGCTGGTTAGTCCCTAGCAAAAATGACTCATTGCCAGGAAATCTGCAACATGTTAATTTGTCTGATAGTTGTATTAGTGTAAACCAAGCATGAGGGGAAAGAATACTTTCTGAGACTGCAACAAGCTACTAGATTCCTCCTACCTTCATCCTCAATTACAGTTTACTAATGATGTCAGTAAATACATATTCCCTGTTATCCTGCTTTCATTGCCTTGTCTTCCTTCCAAAGCAACCAAACAGCTCTTCAGCTGCACTGTGTCATGACTAGAAGAAATGATGACTAGATCAGAAAATGTGGAAAAAAAAAATCTCATGAGAACATACTCTTAATTAACAACAAAAACAAAATATTTGGTTTCAAATATAAGAGCATGAGCAGTTCTGAACCTGTATGAACAAGTGCTAAGGTCATGCCCTTCTGTAGCATCTATAGGTGCTATGTCAGATTTGCAAAGAGATTTGCTAGCTCTCCCAAATCTTTATTTAGCTTTGCAGAAACACTCTATGCACTCACTATTTGACAGACAAGATTCAAGCTCTAACTAATCAAATTTACAACACTTATTTAAGCAGTTTCTATATTAAAATGGTCACTGAGCATTGTTTCAATGTTGGCTGATGATGATATTTCTTGTATTTGTTTATATGAGTGAAGAATTTTAGTGGAGTTACATAGTCAATAGTGTAATTTCTTGAATTACTGTAAGGTGTTATGCATTAAGGCTTTGCTTGTGGGAAATTGCAGTAATTTTGTGTATTTTGTAACTTTGCTAAGTTGCTGTTTGAAAGTAGTGTGTTAACATGACTTGTGTAAGGTGAAATGACTCACTGCTTTTTATTAATTTTTAGGCTGAATACCCTCGACTTCCCCAAGATCTGAAAGGCGAAACATTTTCTCATGTATTCGGAACTAACACTTCCAGTCTGGAACTTCTGTTGTTGAGTAGGAAGATCAAAGGACCCTGCTGGCTGGAAATAAAAAATCCACGTATGGTGGTTTGCATGTGAAATACCTGTTTTCTGACAAACATACACAAATACAGATTTGAGGGGGAAGACAACTAAATTGTTCTGATAAATTTCTATGTTATAAATTAATTTACCCATAATTTTCTTTCTTTAATACAGTTTATAACATATATTCTTTTTTTGGTGACTCTATCCTTATGGAATTGCATGCAGCACAGATGAGTTTATAGCTTTAAATAGTTCTCTAAGTGTGAAGGTTGTGTGGAAAATGTAGTTGGGATTATAAAATGTGGTTGGGATATTCTCCCAAGTGGAGTCCTTAAGGAGAAAACGGTCTCAGCTCTGGTTCTCCCTAGTCCTTACGGTAGTGAGAAGGTTCCAGGCAGTTGTCTAGCAGCTGCTCTTTGGTATATATGCTAAAACTACGCTGAGCTAGTTAACGTTAATTTTAAGTTAATTTTCTTCTTCTCTTAGAAACCTTGAGATTTTTTTTTTAATCTTCATTATATCTTTTTAAGAGCTAGAAGGTTTGTTTAATTTTGTACTTTAAATTGTGATGCAGAGCCTTTTAGTTCTGG
Source organism: Nothoprocta perdicaria (assembly GCF_003342845.1). Taxonomy (NCBI): domain Eukaryota; kingdom Metazoa; phylum Chordata; class Aves; order Tinamiformes; family Tinamidae; genus Nothoprocta; species Nothoprocta perdicaria. The sequence continues at coordinate 582,877 of NW_020455371.1, read as the reverse complement.
GTTTGGTTAGAGTCCTTTGCTCAGCATGTGCAATATATTCCCAAGAGTGTTGAAAAGCTAATGCTAGTGAATGAAAACTACATCTTTTAGGACAATCCCTTCAAGGCATTTCGAATGGAGAAGAACTGACAGTATTCCATGTTGGCTCAAGGAAGTTTAATCTTAACACCTAGTTCAGTAACTCAGAGCTGATACTAGTGAGAGTTTTGAGCTGCAGTAGACAGCTTGAATCCCTGATTGCCAATAAATAGATAAATCCTGATGGCTTTTTCACTGGATGTGCACAAGCATCACTTAGTATAAAGGTGCTCCCTGGCATGGTTTTTAAAGCCCTAAGAACTGTTTTCCATATTCATTCTTCTCACTTGAGGACTGACTTCATGTTTCTTCTGGATATTCTTTCTTCAACCCCAGAGAGATCAAAGCTGTTTTATTCCTTAAATCCAGTATGGCAAATGGCTCTTTTATCCCATTCTCAGATCTCCATTACAGCTTTCAGGTTTCAGAGGGTCTGTATTTTGATGTCAGAAGTGCTGTTTTCAGGCTGCAGCCTGTGCACTCTGAAGGCTGTATTTGGTTGGCTGTTTATATTTATGCAAGTTTCTTCAGCCACTGCACTAGATTTTGTGCTCCAAAGCAGGCCTTGTTTTTGTATAGTAGACCAGAAGATTCTTGCTTTTTTTTTTTTTTTTTTTTTTTTTTTTGGCGTCCCTTCAAAACTGATCTTGGGGGTAGGAAGGACATATATTAGGTTTAGAATAAGCCATTTTCAAGCCATTGGGTTTACTTCTTGTAACTATTCTAGCACCTGTCTTCACTATCCCTAATGAAGCTGCCTTTGCATCTTGAACATCATTCTAGAGCATGTATCAGAGTTAAAATTAAAAAGCTGCTAAATAATACAACTTATGTCCTCTGCCTTTGGACAGATCATCACTGTTTTATAAATTAAGATATTTTAGTCAGCTGTCTCTTCTGAGACTGCTGTGGGAGAGCATGAAATAGTGGATTTTCAGAGAGATGGCCAAGAACTTTGCAAGGAGTAGGATAAAAAGTTCTTCCAATGGCTGCCTTCAAAAATTTAATCCCACAAAAGTTTTACCTCTGCTTCACTGAGTGTATGTGCATGTAGTAAATTATGTCTTCACGGTCTTTTTTTTAGCTTTCTTTTTTTTAAGCAAGTGAAGCATTGAAGGCTAAAATATTAAAATGATAAAGGGTGGCGAATGCATCTCTTGGTATAGGATGTACATACACATGCAGACATAGGTATACATTCATCACAGTGTGCGTGTGCATATATTATATATATATGCACATATATATGTATTAAAAAAGATTCTTGTACACTTTAAACAACTTTTTATGCTCTGATTTTCAGGAGAGGTTGTGTTACCAGAGTTGGATGAACTCTCATCCCCATCTTATTTCCATCATAATTTTTTTACTGAAGGCCTATGCCTAAATGAATTATCCAGCACATTTCAGTCAGCCATATTACTAGATATGTTCTTGTTCTCATTTGATAAAAATTGATTTGATTAGCACTCTAGCTGCCTTTTCCACTGTGCTTGAAAACTATATTCTTTCGTTTCATTTTAGTTTTATTAATACTTCTGTTTTATTAAATATTTCACCTTTGGGCTGACTGCAGGATTAGATGCTGAGAGTTATTAGGTGGAGTTAGGCTACGTTAGCTGGTACCTTTCTCTGCTGTGACTCTGTACACAGAGCTGTCTGGAGTCCTTTCTGCCTGGCACTGCCTTGTTCTGCTAGGCACCCTTGAGGGTGGCATCTGATTCTCCAAGAAGAACAATTTTATATATGGGTCTTTTTTCATTCTTAGGCTGAGATTCAGGCTTAGAAGGGGACCTGGAGGAGGCTCAACGGTGGCCTGACCTTTAACAGGGCTCAGCAGTTAGCACCTGCAGATGGATGCTCCTCAATTTTGGGGAGGAGTGGATGCACATCTAGGCGTTGACTACCCCAGCTTTGGATGTGTAACTGGTGTGTGGACTGGGTTTCCATGCTGTTCACAGGGGAGAAAGGGCAGCCTCCTGGCCTGGACACAAATCTTCCCTCTCTTCTCTGAAATTGGAGATCCCTGGGGTAATAAAGTGTCTGACTGATGTCTTGGGGAGTTACCAAAATTTGGCAGGATTAATTTTGAGTTTAGACTATTGTTCAAGGGCAAAACATTAAAAAAATACACTCTTTGTAACAGCACTATTAGAAAAATTTTAACTGTAATTCCCAGAAGAATGAGTGTGTTTCTTGCTATTTCCTTAGAGCCCTCAAATCAGTCGGTCAGCTGGTGTAAGGTAGAAGCAGTGGCTGTGAAACCTGCCCTGGTGAATGTGGTTAAAGATCTCTCTCCTCCTCCTCCTCTTGTGGTCATGTCCCTCAGCATGAGGACAGTTCAGAATCCAAAGACTCACCAGAATGAGGTAAACCAGCTCTAACTTTTGTTTTCTTCTTTGGCATATGGTAAGTGTTCTAAGACGTGGGAGAATTGCACCTGACAAGCTATGTCTAATTGTATTTGCTTTTGAATAAAATTTCTCTGCAGATGGCTTTTCAGAGAAACTTTTACTGAGGTCTTTAACATAAGCTCTGTGGGCTGAGTGGACCTGTTTGATCAGAATTTATTGATACTACAGATTTGTTTTTAATATTTTTATTTAAATATATATTTTTATATAATATATAAATTCATATATACACATATAAATATATAAATTCATATATACACATATATATAAATTATATATTTTATATATTTTTATAAGCAGCTGCTGCTTATAATAAGCAGTTATACACAAAAGTGCTTTTTTGTGTCTTTTCCCTAGGGTTTTTATTTTTCTTTTTTTTTCCTGTCAAGCGCATTTTGACATAGAATGAGAGTCTAGTGTAAGTTTTATAGTTTCTCTTACACTGCTGTGAGATTGTTTCCTCAGTAGGAGGGAAGAAGGTGGCCACCATCAGTTGTGGACTGTACACTACAAACTGTGCTCAGATACTCTTAGCTGCTTTAGAACATCGGTCTTCCTGGCTTTGTACTGAGTATTTTTAGTTTCTCCATTATTTGTCTGTGGCTAATGGCTATTAAGAATCGAAGAAATATTAGATGAACAACAGTTTAAAAAGGAATTAAGTCCTTTTGTCCAGATTTTGTCATTAGAACAATAACTTCTAGATGCTAAAACATCGAGTCCTTTTGACAGCTTTGCTTTGGGCTTTCTTGTTCCAGCGTAACCCTTCCCAAGGAAAATCTACCTGCCCTGCTTATACTTGCCCTTTGTATCATAGGGAGCCATTTAAGTTATGGAGTCTGGACAGATTCTGTAAAGCATTCTATGAAAGCAACGTTTTCTAAAATTAACTCTTCTTTTTTCCTTATAAGTTCTAAGCTAATCATTTTGTAGTAATTTCTGTTATGACTAATTCTGAATCATTTTTATTTTACCTGAGGTCAACTGATAACTTACTTTCCTTATAACAATTTATAGTTGAAGTGCATGTTAAGAAGGTCTTTCGTAGAAATGTGAGAAAATTGGTGAGGTCACTTGGCAGGGAGGGAAAAAGTGAAGAAATGAATATTCATATGGTCATATTAACAATGTTTTGTATTTTATGTTTCCTTGGTACAGGTTGTGGCTATGGCAGCTCTGATTCATCAGAAATTTCCTTTGGATAAGGCTGCACCTCAGCCTCCTTTTCAGACACATTTCTGTGGTAAGTCCTTGGAACAGGAAATGAGTAAAAAAAATAATTCTTTCAGAATTTTTGTATCTTTTATAACATTTTCTTTAGCAATAGTGGCTTAAAGTAGGGGTGATTGTAGAGCGCTAAATGTCCTAAACTGTCATTTCTCCCTGTTTATAACGTGAGTGGATACTGACTTTCATTTATTGATGAAAACTTTAGTTTGAGATGGTGCAAAGTAACCCTGATCTGTACAGTTTCTGATCATTTTTTAGTTGCTCTTCTTCATGTTTTATTCAATCAAAGATATCAGTTTCTTTGCCCATGAATTTACCTACAAAAAGTTATTTAGTTCCTCTTAATAGAAATTCTAAAATAAAGATTAAATATGGTTTATAAGCAAATTTTCTTCAAAAGGAAAACTCCTCAAGTAGTTGATTACAGTAAGACCAGCTATACTTTGTTTGCTTTTTGACTTTATATAGTCAAGATATTATAGTTTATATAAGAGATTGCCTGAGATTATCACACCCTAATGGAAGGTGAAGAAGAAGATTTGGATGCCTGTTAGAGGACGTTCTTAACCTGTTAACCATAATTTTATCTCCTCTGTTGAGTTCAATACTCACCAAACTACTCAGTTACCTTAAAGACATAGAGAGAGAGAGACATATGCACATGTAATGTCTATCCAAAATTCACAGTGGAGAAAAATAGCTTTGAACAAAGTTGGGATGTTTGTTTAGCACTTCTTGCAAAGAGAATATCTAAATGAGATGATTCTTGGCTAATCTGTTCTGGTTTCATGTCTCATCAGTTGCCATTCCTGGGCAGTTTTTGCAACAAGAAATTGAAAATTTATGAAACCTAAATCCCTGGTAGGCTGTCGGCAGCAACTCACAGCCTGTTGTTGTGGGCTATTTTTCTGGTCATCTTTTCATCATGTCAGTGAAAGGTGAAGAGTTAAATAAAGCTTTTTACATAGCTGATTAACAATAATTCAAATGCAGTAGTTGTTTGGTAGGCATTGATTCTAATACAAGAATTTCATGTTTCCAACTTTTGGTCTTAAAGGCATGTATTCACATCAAGTCAGCTTTTTTTGAATTAGCAGACGGTTTTCCCTAGCTCCCTCTGTTGTCAATGTATGCTTGCGGAGGGAACAATTAACAACATCTAAGAAAAAATGTAATTTTTCTTACAGTTGTTTCCAAACCGAATGATTGCATTTTTCCTTATGACTTCAAAGAAGCTATTAAGAAGAAGGTAATTTCATTTTCCTAGCCCTCTGATTATCATTCCTTTAGAATATGGATGTTATATTGTTTTGTGTGAGTTTTGTAAGAGAGCTCTTCAAAGGCATAGCATGATTACTTCATTAACTTTCCACTCTACAGACCGTAATCTGAGTATGTACTGAGTTGCTTGTGAAAACAGAGCTGCTGTGGCTCTGTGATTTGGTGCTACTGCTAGTTGAACACTTAAAATAGAGGGACTGTCAGGAGAGTAGGCAAGGCTTTGCAAGGAAGCCAGAATAACCTGGGTGAATTTGTTTCTCTTTTCCTTTTGCAGTAAAATCTGTTAACGTTTTAGAGCCCTTCCTAAAGGATACTGGAAAGGTTGGCAGAATAATCCAGTAACCTATGCTTGATTATCCCCTGTTTCTGTGTGATTTTAAGCCTGTGAGTGAAGGTTGTACATGTAGCATTTTCCTGGTGTGTTTGATTCTTAGGAGGCTCTTAAAATATCACTAGACAAACCGCATAAAAAAGTGGAATGGGAGGGAAAAAAAGCCTCTGAGAAAAGCTTTCTACATCCATGCAAGTGCAAATAAAAAGCTTTGAATTAAAGAAAAGTAAACTCTTTATTATTGTAACTCGGAGGGGAGAGGAAGATGTTTCCATTTAAAACTTATTGTGTCATTGAAATCAGGTGCTCTCTTGCTCCTTTTAGAATGCTAAAATAGAAATTGCTGCGACGGAGAGAACGCTCCTGGGATTCTTCCTTGCAAAGATTCATAAGATTGACCCAGATGTTGTTGTGGTGAGTAGTTCTGAGACTCCGAGAGGTAAATTAAAGTATGTTGTCAGTTGGCCAGCTTTGTTCTCTTTCTTTTAGCCCCTTATATATTTTTATGTTATCTTAGAATGTCTTATTAAATTTGCTTTTAAGACAGCAGGGACACTTCCATACAAAGATGGTACAGAATTTTCTCTGAGAGCATTTTATACATCCTTTTATTTCCTGTAGAGTCAGAAACAGGCAATGTTTCCATAATATCTGAAATGCTTTCTTTTTCCCTTAACTTAGAAAGAGAACGCAAACAAACCACAAGGCCCCGTCCCTGTGTTTCTCTAGGAAAATGTGAACTCTTGGTATACTTAAGTCTGTATCAGTTCAGGTGTTCATATAAGTCTTACTGCCATTTAAATTGTTTTTATGCCGTAAATGATAATGGTGACCTATGCAAATCCATGGGATCTGTTGGGCAGCTGAAGATCTATTATAATTACTCTTTTTTGGGGGGGGGGGGGGTCATATTTAATTAATATATGGTTCTGGATTTCATTTAATGAAATTTTAAAGACAATTTAAAATTATTTGAGGTTAGTTAGAGATGCCTTCTCACTCCTGTATACGTAAGTAGATATAATTCCAAGCAAATGGTGGGAATGTGATGAAGGTAGCAACCTTATTGCTGCTAACCAGCATTCGCCCTGCGAGACCTTCCTTGTGGCTGGGGAAGGAAGCGAAAGAAACACAGCAGCCAGTTTGGGGTGCCAGTAGCTGGAAGTGGTGTGGTGATCCCAGAACCAGTAGAGGAAGGCCAAGGCCTGTCTGGAATTAGAGCTAGCAAGAGATGTTAGGGACAACAGGAAGGGCTTCTACAAATACGCCAGCAATGAGGGGGATTTCATCAATATGTATAAATACCTGAAGGGGGAATGTAGGGAGGAAGGGGCCAAATTCTTCTCAGTGGTGGCCAGTGACAGGATGAGGGGCAATGGGTACAAGTTGAAGTACAGGCAGCTCCATCTCCAGGTGAGGAGGAACTTCCTTCCTGTGAGGATGCCAGAGCCCTGGCACAGGCTGCCCAGGGAGGCTGTGGAGTCTCCTTCTCTGGAGATCTTCCCAACCCGCCTGGATGCCGCCCGGTGCCCTGCGCGCTCGGTGTCCCTGCTGGAGCAGGGGGTTGGACTAGATGATCTCTGGAGGTCCCTTCCAACCTCAACCCTTTTGTGATTGTGTGAGACGTGTTGGTGTAATTTAGTCTGCACCTGGCTGAACTCATGCCCTTGAGAAGGGGTCTGTCAGAGCAGGGAGAGGCTCCCTCCGCGCTGGCAGCAGAGGCTCTCATTTCCAGAAGGTTCCTCGGCAGCTCTGTGCTGTGCGGCCCGTCAGGAGGGGGCTCGTGGTGGCGGCAGGTCCGCGGTGCGACTCGCAGCTCTGCACGGGCCGCTGGAGCGCTCCGGTGCGTAAGGGCTGCCAGGAAGCTCCTCCTGTGCACCTTGTGCCACATGTGCTCCTGAGGGATTCAAAGGAAATGCAACGAGAGGATTTTCACCTCAGCACGAAGACTTTAAATGGAGAGAAAAGGAGTAACTTGAACGTGATCTTGGATGCTCTGTGAAAACATTTTTTTTTCTAGAAAACTTTGAATCTGTTTAGTTTCAAGGCATAAAGCTTTGTTATATTTTTGTGAGCTAGTTACAGAGCTGATTTCAGTATTCTGCTGAGCAGCATTGTTAATGTTAAGGCTAGTGAGTACTGTTGGTGAATGTTCTCCTAAAAAGTTCTTTCCATGAGAGAGATAATGCCATCAATTAGATGAAAAAAAAGGGGCAGAGGAATATGAAGTGTGTGAAAGTAAGTCTTAATTTGCATTTGTTGTAACCTTTTTTGTTATTTTTTTCTGCTCTAAGGGTCATAATATTTATGGATTTGATCTGGAAGTGCTGCTTCAAAGAATTAATGTGTGCAAAGTCCCTCACTGGTCCAAGATAGGTCGACTGAGGAGGTCCAATATGCCAAAGCTTGGGGTAATAAGATTGCTCAAGTCTTTTAACACTCTTTATGTGGCATATGATTAAAAATGAATTAATTTTGCTGAAGAATTGTAAATGTCACTCTGATGTATTTTCACTGTTGGTCATGCTGGATTTCATGTGTCCCAGATCAGAAATGATGAGTGTTTATATGAGTTTTATTGCAGTAATAAGCTGAACTAATTTTCAAGTTAGGCTAATTTAGTTTACATATCTGCGCTAGGTGATGATAATGACAGATTAATTGCAGTAGTCTTTACTGAAACTGTCTTTGTCTGCTAAACTGCAAAATGAGAAAATGTGATTTAGTTTGATTGGTGAATCATCCCACAGAGAGCTGCTAAATTAATAATTCTGCAGTTCTTGGTGTATGTACTTGTTCAGAGGACAAAACAAATCAAACTAGAAACCCCGACAGTTTAAGAACTAAGGCCTGGAGATTTAGTTTGCAATCTGCTTCTGCGCATGCACGTTTTTACTGAAATATAGCCCGAAATCCTTCAGGGAATAACTCTAAGGCCTGTAGGTTTCGGTGGAGTGTTCCGGATGATTGGAGTTAGTCGCTCCAGAGGGTATTTTGGAGGTCACCAGAGGGTATTTTGGAGGTCTGCCCTTGTTCACGAGGGCGCGTTGTGTTGTGTTGTGTTGCCTCCCTACCTGCCTCCCGCGCGTGCCGTGCCGAAGGGCCGAGGGGGCTTTGCCGAGAGGAACGCGGCCTGCGGGCGGATGCTCTGCGACGTGGAGATCTTGGCTAAGGAGCTGCTTCGTTGCAAGAGTTACCATCTGTCCGAGCTGGTTCATCACATCCTGAAAACGGAACGGGTGACCATTCCGCCCGAGGAGATTCGGAACATGTACAGGTACGTCGCTGGCGTGGTTTGAAGCCTTCCCTGGAAAGTGGAGGAGCTATTCAGGTTCCTGCTTCTCATGCTTTTCTAGCTGGTTTATCGTGGAAACACTGGCTTTGCACTGTTGTACATAAAAAATAAAGTATTTTCTTAATTTTTAAAAATATTGCTGGCTATTTGTAACAGCACTGATCCTGTTGGACAGGAGATTACTATTGTGCAAAGTAAATTTATTTTTATTGGGATTGTTGCTTTAGATACACTAGTAGGATATCTATACACTTGTCTATAGGAATTAGTAGAGCTTGCTCTACAATTCAGCCGCTGTGTAATATGGCTAGCACATGTTTTCAGTACAAAATACAGGTCTGATCTACTAGGGAGTATATTGGAACTGACTTTAATAGGCCATCCCTTTCTCTTCTCAGTGATTCTCCTCACTTAATGTTCATGCTGGAAAACACCTGGATAGATGCCAAGTTCATTCTCCAGATCATGTGTGAGCTGAATGTTCTGCCACTAGCCCTTCAGATCACAAACATCTCTGGGAATGTTATGGTACTTTTAAAACATATATATTATTGCTTCCCCCCC
>NW_020455371.1:483167-573654 GCF_003342845.1 Nothoprocta perdicaria | reverse complement strand
CCCCCCCACTTCACTGTCACACTAAACAGCTGTATATTTTCTGTGTTCCACTTAATTTAAATTTACAAATAGTATCAAATAGTATTCCATAATACATTATTCTGTAAATTTTGCTGTTAAGCCTATGCCTTGGATGCTGTAGTCAAATAGGGATGTAAAAGAAATCCATAAAAATGATATTTGGACGCCATGCATGCTAATGAAAGAACAACAAAATAGTAGTGCTAAGTAAACTTTCAGATAGTTGAAAGATTTGTCTTAGTCTGTTTTTGCATGTCAGCATTTAGTCTCTTTGCTTTGATTTCTTTTTTCCTCCCCTCTCTCTAGTCAAGGACAATGATGGGCGGCCGATCGGAACGAAATGAGTTCTTGCTGCTTCATGCATTTCATGAAAAAGACTATATAGTGCCAGACAAACAAGCTTTTAAAAAGCCTCTGCAGAAGCTGGTGGGTCCAGAGTTTTTAAAAACATCTCTTTCTGAGAATTTTTATTAATTTTTTTTTGTCCTTTGTGTACTAATATTCTGTGAGAGCGTGGAAATGTAGCCCTAGTCTTACATACAACTTAATATTACAGCTTATGATTAATTCCATAAAGGTTTTTGCTGAGCTGATGCAGGACAGATTGTATAGTTAAAAAGGACATTGTATTGCCTTCAAATTTGGAAAGATTTAATTGCTCTTTAATTTAAAATTGAAGTAAGTTAAGTACGTTACCTCATAGGAAAATAAAGTGGACTGACAATGCACTTCATTGTGCATTGATCCTAGAATTAAGAAAAAATATTTCATTGATAAATAGTCATTTAAGTATAAGTTGTAAGATTTATATTGGAGTATGTGAATAAAAATATCCTGGGGAATTTAAAAAAAAAAAAAAAAAGCTTTTGTAAATATGTTTATAAACAAATTATTTTAGTGTGCTATTTTTGCTTTTTAGTTTTACCTTTAAGCAAATTTGACAGCAGATTCCAAAGTAGTAAACTGTCGAATCTATTGAGGCATCAAAGCAGTGCTTGGATTTTAAATGACACAGAGTAAGGTCAAACTCGCAAAGAACTTCTTGCTGGAACCGAACAAACGACAAAATGCACTTTAGATTTGCCATTTCTGTTTGCCTAACAAAGGCCTAACCATTCCAATTCCAAAAGTACCTTTGATCTTGTTTTGGCAATAACAACTCACAATTAGATTTCCTTTTTTCCTGTGTGTTGACTTTTACAACCAGTGAGAAAATGTAGCCTAGTGCTAATGTTCAGTGAGGACTGTTCCTTGACATCTCTTGTGATCAGTTTGTTCCCATGAAGGTAGTTTTCATTTCTGTTTTGAAATGTATACAGCGACAGTGAGGATCATGATGAAAATGCCATGCTTTGCATCTGTTTTTAGAAGGAACTTCCAATTTCATAGCTTATTTGCAAAAAATCTCTCTCCCAATGGTACAGACTAAATTTTTTTTTATTTTTTAAATGTCAAATGTAGATGGATGAAGATGAAGAATTTGAAGATCAGACTAAATCCAAGACAGGGAAAAAGAAAGCAGCGTATACTGGGGGATTAGTCTTGGATCCCAAAGTGGGTAAGATGTGGCAATTTCTTTTCTCGTATCAAGTCAGAAACAGGTAGGTTGTATGAACACACAAGATTGCAGGTGGCAGCATCTGTACCGTGTGGTTTTGTTTATCGATTTATTTGTATTTAATGCACAAGAAAATGCCCAACATTGTGAAATTATTTATTCATAGGAACTTTCTTCTTAGCGAGGTAAGGTCTGGAGAGGAATCAGGACTGTATGGCTGTGTGTAATTCTCTAATGGACACGTAAGTTTTCTTTCAGTTTCCTCTCTCTGTGGGGAAAACTGTACAAGTGTCCTATAGCAAAACAGAAGGTATCTGTTCAACTCTGGTGAGTTAATGGGGTTGGATCGTTCCACTTCTGACATGTCTCTGTAATGGGTAGTGGTGCATCTCAACAGCTATTTAAGGGATTTAGATGCTGAAAGTATTTCATGGTGTACTTCTGGCATTTAAGTGAAATCTAGTTTTGAAATGAGCCTATTTCTCTAACCTGCAAGCCTGTGACTTGAACTGACAGACTTCAGTTTGATCCAGGTCCATTCCTATAGAAAGATCTTGCTTTCCTAGATAAGACTTCACACATCCCATGGGCGTGTCTCCAGACTTTTCTGTGTGTCATCTTCCATTTTACTAAAAATGAAGCCAAACAGCTCAATTGTTTCTAATGTTAGCTTACATTATTTTCAGTGTGCTTTGTTAGTTGTGCAGTTGGATGCAGTCCTTAGACTGAGTAATCGTGCCTTCTGTTCTAACTCTGTTTCAGGTTTTTACGACAAGTTTATTTTGCTTCTCGACTTCAACAGCTTGTACCCATCCATTATCCAGGAGTTCAACATCTGCTTCACCACAGTGCAGAGAACATCGTCAGATGCACAGAAGAGGGCAGGGGTTTGTGTGCTTTAACTTGTGATTTGAATAGCCCTGCCTGATTTCAGTGTGTTTTCAGGGGATCAGCTTAGCAGGAAATTGTTGTTTCTTTGCCTGATTTCATTTTTCCTTTCACACATGTAAAAAAAAATTCAACTTAGTGAATTGTGGTTTGTAGTATTTTGGATGTTGTATCTGTCTGTTGTCTTTTTGGTAACGCTTTTTCAGAATGTTGGTAAGTTCTATCCCATCTAAGCAAAATCTGTTGTTTCCTAGCTTGTTTTCATAGTGAAACAAGATTTGTATTCACGCCGAGTGGGTCCTCTTCACCCCTAGATCCTCCTAGCAATTTTTGAGCCCTGTGACCCATTGCATCTAACTTCATTAAGCCTTCGCAGAGCTGAGTTCCTGGAGGTTTCCTGCAAACAGATACCTGAAGGGAGGAAGGACACGTGTCCTGTGCTTGGGGAAAGCGAGCAATACAAGCTCATTGCTTGTTGGACACGAGAGAAACCCGCGGGAGGAGGGGAGGGCAGGCCCCCAGGCAGCGATTTGGTGGTGGTGCCAACTCCAGGAGCAGCTTCACTGAAATTCCTGCTGTATTAAACGTGTCCCAAAGGCCTCCTGGAGGTGTCGTTGCGTGTGGGGCGCCTCAGCAGCCGTGTTGGCCACAGCCTGCCCGTGGCTGCTCGTGCTCCTTCCACCTTGGCAGGGCTGTTCTGTAAACTGAGGCAGGGAGCTCGTCGGGCCTAAAGGTTATATTGGGGAAGGCCTTTATTTTTAACTGGGATCAGCTCAGCAGTTGGAATTAGTCTCTTGTCCCATAAGGAGTTGTGGCATCACAACTAAAATATCAGTGAAACAGCAGAAATGAAAGAAAAAGTATGTGGAGCTCTTTCATCTAGTACCTCCAAACTTCATAGATTTATTAGTGTTTCAAGCTGAAGCAGGTAATCTTAATTTTGACCATGGCACTGTATTTACTTAGGTTTAGAGGTGGTTTCTTGTTGCGATTCTTCCTGGACTGCTCCCTCAACTTGCCCACGTGTAGCCTCTGTGTTCTGTTTCCTCGTTGGTTGTGTTGCTTGCTTGGTGTGACGTTCAGCCCTGCCAGACTCGCTGCCTTCCTCCTCCTGCCTCCCAGATCTCCAGGGGCTCCTTGTGGGAAGAGACAGCGCTGTGTTGTCTTCGCCTCGTGAAGGCAGAGGGGAGGATGGGGTGTGGGAGCAGAAACAGAGGGTTAGACTTCATAGACTCTCACCTATTCCTAAGAAACCTTTTTAGGTAAGGTAGGCTAGGTAGGTAGTTAAGAAAAGGACCTGAAATTCCAAAGGTTCTCTGGGCCTCTCTGTGCAGAGTTTAAGTAATGTACTTAAAGACCCCCAGAAAGTCATGCCTCTTGTTCTCAGCAGTCCTTGGCAGAAGATGCAGAATGTTTGTTGTTGTTTTTGTTTTTTAATTCAAGCTTTTCACTAAACACCTTGAAAATCTATTATTATAACATGCCCCTCATATAGGGAGGGAAATAAAAAAAAATGTTGGTAATTCTTTAACAGGCTGAAGAAGAAGAAGAAATTCCAGAACTTCCGGACCCATCTCTGGAAATGGGAATTTTGCCTAAAGAAATCAGGAAACTGGTTGAGAGAAGGCGCCAAGTTAAGCAGTTAATGAAACAGCCAGATTTAAATCCTGACCTTTATTTACAGGTGTGTTTTATAGGATCTTTTTTTCTTTTTTTTTTCTTCTTCCCATTCCTCTAGATGCATTGATTAACTTTACACAATAGGGGTAATTAGTAGTGAGTAGTGGTTATAATATGCTTTACTTGTAGCCCATTGTTGCTCCAGGCTATATAATAGCTATGAATTGAATTCGAGCATAAATTAATGTTCTCTTGTGATGGTTATTTCACTTTTTCTGTTTCTGTGATTTTTTTTTTCCAGTATGATATCAGACAGAAAGCTTTGAAACTCACTGCTAACAGTATGTATGGCTGCCTGGGATTTTCGTACAGTAGATTCTATGCCAAACCTTTGGCTGCATTGGTGACACATAAAGGGAGAGAGGTAAGTCATTAAGTTAGGTTTTGAACACATATAGAGACGGTTAATTTAAACTACCTATGTTTTCACTGAGTAGGAGAATGGGCTTCACTCATTTTGGAACTTGCTTTTGATTTTTGAACTTTTTTTTGGGGGGGGGGGGAGGATTTTGTCTTTCTGTACAGCAAAAATTGGAGAAAAAAAAGTGTTGTCTGGAAAAGAATCAGACAAATATCTCAAAAAAATAAAACAAACTGACACTCCAGCCTGGGCATTATTCTGCATTAAACTGCTTCGTTTCAATAGATCTTATTTATGGTGACAAAGAAAACTAGGCTGCTTTCACATATTCCATGAATTTCTGATTCTGCTTCATAATGCGGCCTTCAGCTCAGCAGTATGCTTCAGATTTGGATGTATTTGGGCAGTCTGTCATTTCACAGATCTGCCGAGTTCCCTAAAACATTGGCCCTGGCTACATCAATGGCTTATTGGCTTGTATTGGGCCTTTGTTTTTCTATTTGTTCCATAAAAGGAAGCTTTGCATTGGACTTGAGAGGATAGATTTTAGATTCTGTTAATTCTAGGCAAAATTGCTTTTCCTGTTTAGGAGAGCAGTTGAATACAAACCACATCAGTTTGGTCCCAATGGAAAAAAAAATAATAATCTCAGATGCAAAACATACCACTAATGTACATTGGTGCCACCCAATGTTTGTACACTATGTCTTAAAACAAATTTTTCCTACTCTTTCATTTTACTTTCTTATATAAATGAGAATACCAAACAGGAAGCTACAGGGAGTGGATAAAAATACAGGGAAGGGATGCAGTGGGATGTTTGGTGCCTTTTAACCTTCTAGGTGAGCAGGGAGACGGACGAGTTCACTTCTGGGTTCAGAAGCTCAGAGTCCCCGGGCCTTGCAGCTTGTGGCTGATTTGCATGGGGCATTTTGTTTCCTATAACGAGTCATTGTTTTCCTAAGTTTTCCCATATAAACTGTTCCTAAAAACAACCCCCTACATGCTGCCCTCCCAGGATTTCCCTAGACACTGTGTCTGACTGTACACACATGTTTAGCTAGGAAGTCATTTCCAGCTTCACAAAGTAACTGTGAATAGGTTATGGGTGCCTGTGAAATCATGTGCTGATGTTTCTTTTACAGAAGTGGTATCTTTTTGTAAGATTCTGATATGTTTATCTACAAGACTGCCTGGGAAAAAATACAATTTAAAACTTAAAATCATGATTACGAGTCTTGAATATGCTCGTAACCTGAGGATTTTTATTGCAAATAACAAGCACTTAAACTAGGCCTTGAGCTTTTGGCCTTTCTATTAAGGTAGAAAACATGCTTTTGGATTCCATGTGTGTTTCATTGTTTGGCATAGACTAGTGGTTATTAGTGAAGATATTGTGGAGATAACAAACTTTGGAAAAACGTAAAGTGTTCCGACTGTAATTTTGTGTTTCTGTATATAAGTACAACAGATTCTGATTAAATAGATGTTCTGTATGCCATGCTCTGAAAACTTGTGTGATTAGGCAGGTAGTCAGTTAACAGATACATGTAGCCTTATTACTTCCTCATTTCTTAAGAAGTTTTTGCTATAAAAGATTATACAAAGCAATTCAGGTGTCTGGTTTTGTGAGCAGGAATATTCTGTCTAGAAAAATGGTACTTTAAACCTTTTCTTACATTAATCTTTCAGTTTTTACATTTCCACTTAGTACTGAATGGTAATGTAAAATAGACGAGCATCAGGTGTCAGGAGATGAGGTCTCTTTATATGAAGAGGGTGATTAAAATGTAATTATTGCATAAAAATGTTAATATAAATGGTACAGCATTTTCTGATGGTCAGTGATTAACTGACTATGTCAAGTACAGTACATTTCAGAAAGAAAGAAGGTGGTATGCAGTATTGCTGTGGAGAAAGTGAATAAATGCGGGGAGGCTTGCAGATATCTGTGGTGTAGGTGTCTAAAGGAAGAAAAATATGAGACGAAAAGTGAAATTAATGTTTTCTTCCACTGACATAATTACAGTTTAATCCTAAGTTTGAGCAGTGGAAAAAAGTACAGGGCTGTACTTTCCAAGTTAAGGAAGTTCTTGTTGAAGATCACTGTATCATTAGCTTTAATGTAGCTGAGAGAAGGTGAGTTTTGCTGACGGCTTTAAGTAGTCTGCTTTCTAACTCTGTGGCTGTGGATCTAACTTGGTGACTGCGCGCGGTGCTGCCTGCTCCCTGTTGTCCCTCGTGTCCCTCCGAGTGGTCCAGCTCCTGCCTGGGAGATGCAGGTTTGGTTGCGGCAGAGGACCCACATGCTGGTTAGAAAGTCTTGTAATGCGACCCAGGGCATTCCTTGTGAAACAGCACGTGGTCATTTGTGTGAAACTCCGTTGCTGTACCACAAGTTTGCTCCGTTTTCCTGGGAGGAGGCATAGAAAGCTTGCTGCGTGTGTCACAACACAGCTTTAGCACAGACAGGGAAATCCATGAGTCACTGACCAAATCCATTCGAGAGCTCGCTCGGGTCTTTGTTGCCCTTAGTGCAGTATGTGGTGGAGATGAACCTTGGCTTGCCTGAGACCCGCAGCAGAGACTCTGCGGAGCGCGTCCAGGCCGTGGGCAGGCGGGATGGGCCGCAGCAGCGAGTGGGGGATCCCAGCAAATGAGGCGATTTGCGCGTGTGGGGCAGTAGTGGTGGGGATTTTTCACTAGATGGCGATAGAGACCTGGAGATCATTAATCAATTAAGACTTTCATTTTTGTCGCCAAGTGACTGCACCTTAGTGTGACTGACTACGCTTTTTTTCAGATGTGTCCTCCTTGTTTCTCTTTTTCAATTGTGGGTAACCTCTAAAGGGGAAGATAAGGAATATCTGTGTGTAATTTGGCTTAATTAGTTGTATTATGTATCACAGGTAGACTGGTTAACTTTAATGTATTGTGAAAGGGAAAAAAATCTGCAAAAAATGAGAATTGGGAGGGAATTAAAACTATACATCCAATCCATTTTATCCTTTTTGAAAAACATATTTTTTTGCCAATTCTGATTATTAGAAACGCATTGGTTCTGGTTTTAACAATAAATTTTATTTTAAGCAAAAGGTTTAGTTACTTTTTTCTTGAATGCAAATATTACGTTATTGATCTGGAATTCATTAGAAGAATTCTCTGGTTTTCCCCTCAGTGTTACAAAGAGTTTGTCTGGGCCTTGCTCCTGTAACTACAGCAGTTGCTTGTGTGGAAAAGGAATAGGAAAATATTTAATATATTTTTAGCTGTCCTTTTAATGTAATTTAACAACTGGAAACGAGATGAGTCGGTGCTGCCCAGCCAGGCAGCTCTGCGCCGGCAGGCAATGTGAGGTCAGGCCTGTCTAGCCTCTGGAAAAGACAAGCCTTTTGATGAAGTGTCAGTTGTCTGATTTCCCAAATGCGGATGCCCTTTCCTGCGGTGTGTTCTTACAGGGCCACAGAGGAGTTGCTGAGAGAATTTTCTCTCTGCTCAGCTTGCTTGCCAGCGGCTCTTGTTCGGAACCGATGCTTTTTTGAGGTATTTCATTTCTTCTAGGTTCCCTTTTTTTTTTTTTTCCCCAAGTAGTGACAGAACTGAAGTAAGGTCTGTTTCCTAAAAGGAAAATGGCACCTTTGCTGCTTTCAGCAGTGTGCAGCAGTAGGAGCAGTGTTAACAGTCTGCAGAATAAAAGGGGGGAGGAAGACACTTGGGTTAATTCCAACTTCCTCATTCAGATTCTTAGATACATTCTCAATTAATAATTAGTTTAGGGCCCTGGCAGTCAAAAGGGAAGAATAAAAGCTGCAAACTGGGAAAAGAATGGATATGGGGGGGGGAAAGATAAAGTGAAGGAAGATGAGCTCATTAAAAAAAAAAAATAAAAATAAAGGTAGGTAAGCAGAGTAATGGCTATCCATTGTAATGGGCTTCTGAAAAGAAATCCAGGCATCTCTCTTGTCCTCCCAACACCCCCTCCCAAAAACTCCCCCTTTTATTTTTTGACTTCTTCTGAGGAAATGGATCATCAGTTACTTTCTTTTAAAGGTGCCTGGTTACAAGTTTGCCTGGTTTAAAAGTCCTGGTTACACCGTGGGGAGGAACTGCCATGAATGGCACAACTGTCCCATCTTCTTGCTCCCATTGGGAAAAGGGGAGCTTCCTAAAGACCCATCTACACATGCCATCTATGTTTTCCTAAGGAACATGACCCCGATTTAACATTTTTGGGTGACATGCAACTTGCTAACAAAAGCCCAGGCGAAAGATTTCTTAATGATGTTTGAATATAAAAATAACAGAGTGGAATCCTAAGAGAAATGTTGCTGAATTATTGCACTGTCCCTAAATGGAAGATGTTGAAGTTGAACCAGTTGTCACTGCTGTTATATTTATTATTATGCATGCAATCATGAGCCAGTAAAAAAAAAGATGTACATTATTCTGCATGCTAATATCCCAAAAGATACAGAACACACATTTCAAGAGAGGCAGCTTACAATCTAGAAATGCAAACTGAGTGCAAAGGAGTAGAAAAATTATGGAAGATCTCAACATTCATTGAAATTAAATATTGTTTGTCAAGTGAGTGAGATGACATCTGGTCTGATAAAGACTTCTGCATCTCCAAAGAGAGGAAATGAAACATTTTAATTAAGAATGGCCAGAATTTCCTGGGTGAGAAAGAAATCTGACTGGAGGAGAATATTTATTTTTAATTTTACATAAAGTTTTTTTTTTTTTTAATGGATGCTCAGTGAGAAATGTTTAGGAATATTGTTTGGACATAAGATTTACATAAAAACTAATTTTAAGATTGTGCTGTCACCAGAGATGTGGTGCCTCTCATTTCTTGGTGCTGATTTTCTTGGAGGAGTTGCAGCAATTGTGTGACCACACGGGAGCTGGGTTTGCCTGGTGATCTGACTTGAAAACTAAGTGCAGAGGAAAATAAAACTTGTTGGATCAATGACTCGGTGACTCACCACATACCCTTAAAGCTGGTAGAAAGCAGCAGGTCAGCAATTAGGCGCAGAGAGATAAGAAGGGTCAGGCATGAGCACCCTTTTTTTAGCTCACACCTGTCTGTGAAACTGTAGAGTTCACATTAAGAGAGTGAATTTTCTTTTTTTTTTTTCCTTCCTCCATGCGTCTGTTTTTATCTTTTTTTATAGCTTCCTATCTTGTATTTTGTTGCACAGGTTTGCTTGAACTTTCTCTGAAATTGGTTGGAGTTGAGATTGGTAATGCAACCATTTGGGTTACAAAAAGATAGTCTTCAATCAAAACTGCAGTAAAACTAAAATCAGGACAATTTAAGGGTGAGGTTCCCCAGTGCATTCTCCAGATTATCCGCAATGTGATGGGATGTATCCCGGGAGAAGCTGGCGTGAGGGGTTGGGGTGGAGTAATGAGCTGGTATCTCAGGATCAGAAGTAGCAGCTTTCCAAGTTCATTGGGCACAGGAAAGACTTTTGGGCATGCACTAAAATATTGGGGAATATTCTTGAATCCTGCAGGTCCCCTGAGAGCTCGCCACGCTCAGGCTTTAGCATAGCTGAAGAAAACCTTTAATCTCACCCAGAGCACTTCAGGGAGTATGAGATTCAAAAGACAGATCCTTTTGTCGCTCTCTTCTTCAGACAGTGCCACAGAGATGCCTCGTGGAGGAAAGGGATTCCCCAGATGTAGGAACACGGCACTGCATCCTGGAGATGACAGCTTTTGCAGGCACACATCTCACAATACCATTTCTAAACTGTGATCACGTTCTGTTTTTAAAAAAGCTAATTTTCTAATACTTTTAAGATTGGAAGAGTCTTCCACTGTTAGGAGTCTCTTTCAATTTATTCAGCATGAGCAAAGGATGTGTAAGTTGGAATGCTGTCTACTGTTTTAAGTTTTACTCCAACCTGCAGATTTGTTAATACTGCCAAGTCTTTGCAGAGCACGTTTTTATAGTCCATTGGTAGGTTGCCATAAAATACGTAGTTTTTTGAGACTGAACAAAAGTTTCTCCTCAGGAGAACGGTCTCTCTTGATGTCTTAAATGGAACATTGTCCTATTATAGAAGCCGTGGGAAACTTAGGAACTAATAAGGTTTTCAAAATACTGGAGACTTTTCAATTGGAGGAAAAAATAATCTCCCTTTTCAATCACTATTCCTAAGAGTATGCAGAAATGATTTAACATGAGGTGTCTAAATCCCAGGAGACTGGAGTCAGTATTCATTCTGTCCTTCAGAAACAGGACATCTTGGTTTCAAAATCACAAAGTTTCATGTACCTCCTGGGAATGTTGCTAACTGTGCAAAAACTCTTCAAACAGTCTACATTAGAATAGTTTTGAGCCTACCAGACCTGTAATTTCCAAGTAATTCTTTAGGGGTGATGATAATTCCACTGTGAAGTATGAGGAGAAGCTGAGAACTGGGTTTCTTCAGTTTAGAAAAAAAAAGATTAAGGGCATATTTGATTGTGATCTTCAACTGCCTAATGAAGATTATTGAGAAGATAGAGCAAGAGTCTTCTTGAACGTGTGCAGTGAAGGAACAAGAGACATCAGCTGCAATTTGCAACAGGATAAATTCAGATCAATACAACAGCAAATCTCTTCTTAATGAGCCTGGGAAAACGTTGCAGCTGGTTGTCTGGAATGCTTCTGGTATCTGTATCCGTGTCCCTTCTAAAACTCAACCACAGAGGCCTCCAGGCAACCTCTCTCTGAGCCTGTACTAGTTCTTGATGATCACCTTAGGCTGCAGAAATGTCTACTCTTTGCAAAGCGGTGGCTGGTAAGCCCTGGTTAAGAAGGGTGGTTAAGAAGGATTCTCTGTTGACATGCACTTGTTCTATGAGCAGTGATTTTTGGTTCCTGCTGCGACGGGAAAGGCAGCCATAGCCAGGCAGTTTCTGAGCTGCTTGTGCCAGAGTGATGGTGCTGTGTTACCGTCATGAAAAGGACTAGAAAATTCTGATTTCAAGCTCACTGAGTGACTGAATTGGTGACATTATTGGAAAAAATGTGTGAAATGCTTCGTTGCTGAAGTGCAGGGTCAGACTTCCTGAAACGCGTGGCTAAGAAGGATTTCTGTTACCTGAGACCTCTAGGAACAACTTCTTGTGTATTCTTCTTGTCTTCAGTTTGTTTCTTTATTCCCTTAGGGAATACCATAGCGGGCACACTAGCAATTTCCTCTTTATTTCTCTTATTGACTTCGGTGCAAAGAATGTTCGTCAGTGTTGTTTGTGCTTCATACTTTTAATTTTGCTGGGATATTCCACTATTACAGCACTTTGACAGCATTGTGATTTGGAATTGGACATCTGGAAGATGCATTTGCCACAAAGGTGCAATGAAACCTTGGCTGTGTTGGCAGCTGAATTGCAGATTTCCTCTCGGTTTGGCTCAGGTTAGGATTTTGCTTGTTAAATATCTAGGTTTAACTTGTTGACTTTGCCCTTGAGGAGATTTTCGAACTCCTCAAGTATAAGTCAATGGCAGCTCATGTGTTGGGTTTAACTCAGGTTCTTTGTTTTCTCCCCATTCTTCTTATTTGCCTCAGAATTCAGCATAATTAGCATCTTATAACTTAGACAAGTGTAATTTTTATATTTGTTCAGAAATACAGTGGTTTATTTAAATCATAATAGCTTTCCTAGCTTGACGTTTTAATATGTATTTTACTTTTTTGTTGTTGTTTCAGTGCAAAATCTCCCATTTTTCAACTTATCATTAAAAGTAGTCATCCCAGAGCTAAAGAAAAATCAATGAGAAGACTGTGCTTCCAGTGAGACCCCCCGTAGACAGCTTTGATTAGAGAGAAGCTTTAGATCTGACTCTCATACCCAATTGTCCATCAGGTGGCTGCTCGTTTTGGCATGTATAACTGTATACCACGGATGCTAGAGATAGAAAAAGGTCTGTTACATCATGTAGTTGATCTTCAAAGTAGGGGTATAGTTACTTCAACAGAGATATAACTCTTTTTTGTTTGTTTGTTTGGTTTGGTTGGTTTTGGTTATCAAAGGCTCTTTATTGTCCTTCAAGAAACTGCTTTTACTTTTAATTTTGATATAGTTTTTGGTCTGATGACTTTTCTTTGCACACTGTTTTTCAGTGTATTTAAAAGACCAGAGATGAGCCTGCCCTCGGTCAGAATGTGGCATTTGACAGGTGCCCTGAAGCTCTGCATTCCTGGCCGTGGTCCAGGATGACAGAGGAATAATGGTTTAGAAACTGCCATTCCTGCCTTGTTAAAGGATTGGAAGAAATCTGTGAAGTTATTAACTACTATTCACCTCTAAAACATTGTGATAACATCAATATGGCATCTCATTGGCTGAGGTTACCCCTTTTAAATAGGTGGTGGTCTTGCTTGCTTTGTAATTCCTTTACGTATGGCCTTGGGGCTCATGCTGCGTTTTCCTTCTCTTTCTATAGCTATTTAAAGGTGACCTGTGACTTGCTTATGATGTGTCACTTGTGGTTTAATTTGGTGAAAATGATCTTATATAAACTGCAGAATTTCAGATTTGTAAGAAGACACGCAAGACATAACAAGAATTTGGGGGACTAAGATGCTTCATTCTAGGTTAAAAATGTTTTGAAAAATGTCTTGCTGAATCAAGGATTGAAGAATATAAAAATCACGTTATTAAAAAAAGAAGTATTAGTCTGACATATATGTACAAAACAAATTATCTACAATACTGCTACCATTGGGAATGCTTGGCTGTCTCAAAAACCACCACTTTGTGGCAGGTTATAGTATGTAATTGTATTTAAGACTTTCCAGCTAGTGTTAGAATATTTGGAATTGATCATTGATAGAGTGGGAGGTTTTTTGTTTCATTTCTTTTCTATTTACTTTCATTTCCTAATGTATGTGATAAGCTTTTCAGCTACTAATAGGAAATAGCTGTATTTAATAGTGATCTAACAGCTTTCATAGTAATATTCATTGCTTTTAGACTTCTGTGAAATATAATCTTATATAATCACATGAAATTATAGTTATATATTAAATATATATAAATACATATATATTATTTATATTGTATAAAAATAATATATTTGTATATGATATGCAAATATAATTTTATATATGATTATAATATTAGTCTAATGGGAGATTCCATCCTGACTGTGGCTTATAGTTTAATGACATAGCAATAGTGAAACATTTTCTTCCTTTTCCCATCTCATCCTTTGGATTTTGAACTTGAATTTGATTATTTTAGTATTTGAAGAGGGTAACTCTGAAAATCCCCACTATTTCATAGATGACCAAGTCATCTAGTTTGTTGTTTTTCCAGGAAGATGAGCTTCTGACAGCCTGACCAAAGGAAGATTAGTAAATTGTGGCTTTTGTTTGTGTGTCTCAGTTTTCAGCCTGGAGTGTGAGCTTGTGTCACTTTGCCCTGTCATAAATACTGTGTTAAATTACAGCCTTTTTTTTTTTTTTTTTCTTTTAAGAAACTGTTTGATTTTTTGCCAGGGATTCCCAAGCCATCTAGTAATAGTTTCAGGGATCCTATTCCCTCTCCGAAAATCGGTGCCAATTTTGGACTGTGCAGCTGTCCCAGCTTCCTTTTCATTAATTTTCACCATAGGAATAAGTGTTTGTTATTGTCAAATGTTTGTTATATTAGCTTATGCAAAGTCAGTTATTTCCTTTCTCAAATGGATATTACTTTTTGTTAATGGGAGGGGAAAAAAGGGTCTGTCAACGTGGACGTGGGCTTGGTGAAGCAGCTTGGAGTGGCATTTCCAGGACTGCTCCAGAAGGGATCCTTGTGCAATATATTCCATACGGTACTGCATAGGTTTTGGCTCAGCTGGCCTTCGTAGTAAGGGAGAGCCTCTCTGCTGAGCCGGGCCAGCTCCCCTTGCTGCAGAGAGCACGTCAGGCACGCCTCGCAGTAGATTAGCACAATTATCAAGTATCAGGACGGACTTAGGGCTTGGCCCTGGCCTTTTCCATCCCGGCCTAAGGAGAGCCTGCTCTGTGCCTCTCTGTCGGCTCTTCTCTCTGGCAAGAACTGGGGCTAGTAGCTTATTTATAGTCTTTACTGAGTAGTTTATTTATAGTCTTTATTGTACATGGCACATCACGGGCAGCTTCTGTATGCTTTTGAGCCCTGAAATTTTTTTTTTGTACATTTGGTTTATATGATGCAATACTGTTTTCCCCATTTAAACCCTGCAGACAAGTACGGTTTTGCAAATGGGAATCTGTAACCACATCTAACTGATAAGCAGAAAAATAAGCTTTTTCTGTGTTTGATAGAGCCTTTGCAGCACAGGGAGATGTTGCTTTTTAGTTTTAATTATAATTTTTTATATCTGGGCCACTAGTTGTTTTAAGCAGTTAGGCAGTTGTTTAGGTTTAGGGTTTTTGGTCATAAAGAGACCGGTGCCATTGTGTCGGTTGTGTGACAGAAGGCTCTGATGAGAGCATTAAATTTTGAGGAATTGTTATAGTGTATAATGGGGGAGATGGAGTTTGGGAAAACCTAGACCAATATGCATACCTTTAAAGAACAACTCCATTATATGATTTGCTTTTAACTGCTTTTTAGTATAATGGGCACAGGTGTTTAAATGTTAACTTAGTTGTACTGTAAAGCATTTGGAAAAGTAGCAAATCTGCAAATAGGTTTTCCCAAACAGCAAGTAGTTCAGTTTCTTCTTTATTATTTTCTTCTTTCTGTTCTTCTGCTTCTTATCTCTACTGTCTCTTCCCAGGTAAGTACTTCCATTATCCTTCTTGGTGTATGTATGCTTACTTGGAAATGGGGGTGGAAAGAAGGGAGGAGTGAACTTGCTTACTGGTAGTTTAAAAAGAAGAATTGTCCAAAAATACTAGCAACTTCCTTAAGAACTATAGAGTCTTGAAGTTAAAATCTGGAGGAGAAGCGTGAAAATTACTTTCATATCAGCACTTAACTAAGTTAGTGTGTTAGGAAGATGAATGGCAAAAATGAAATGTTCTACAGAAGGTGGTTATTTGTCTTTTAAGTCACAAGTGACCCGAAAATGGAACACTTAAGACGGGTAAAGAGAAATACTGTGTCCCACTGGGCAGAGGGGTCGAGCAGGCCTGTCTCTGAGTTACCACTGAAATCCAGAGTCTGCAAGAATGCAGAACGGCTCCTGTAATTGCCTCTTGCTTCCACGCAAGATCAAAATAGCCAAAAAAATAAAGAAACCCCAAGCATTAGGATGAGCAACACTGCTTGACTAGCTTAGGTTTAGGATGAGCAACACTGCTTGACTAGCTTAGGTTTTCCTAAACAAGAGAGCAGCCGGATCAGGTGTGTGGGAGCCGTGCTCCCAGCTCCGCTCCCTGTTTGCCGATGCCGTGTGGGGGACGCTCTTCCCAAGGATGAAGCGTTCTCAGCACGTGTGCTGCCCTCTGGCCGGGTGCTCAGCTCATAGGCTTCGGGAGCAGCTTTTGCAGGAAAGGGCATGATGCGGCTCCAAAAGCTGCTGCCTCTGCCTCTTGCCGTGGGACTGTGCAGGCCATAATCTGTAGGCCCTGCACTATAGATTTTTTTTTTGTGTGTGTGTATGTATATATAGTTTATGCCTAACTTTTCCTGCCCTTACATATCCTTACTGTTTCAGCTGACTGCTGTGAAATGATTGACCCTGTAAGTCAATCATACGCTGCAGTGTGTAACTGAACTGCTGCCTGGTGGTTCACTGCTGGCGCCGCTGCTTCCGAGGTGCGTTCCCTCTCGGTGTTGACGCAGGCTCCCCGGCCCGAGCGGTGCACGCGCTCTGAAACAGCGGCGTCATGACCCATGTGGCCGGAGTCTTCCTCGGGCCTTGGAGCTCCTGCTGTGTTGTAGCCAGCAGGTGAGGAGGGTGATGTACGGATGTCATCCTGAAGCTGATGGGGAAAATTTGGGGGCCGGGAGAGCTCAAACTTTCCAGTCTTCCATCCTGTTACTGAAGACCTTGCGTGAGAATGATAGCAATGCCACTAGGCCCAGCCTTATGAGTGACACCAAGCCCCGGCACGCGCAAGCCCTCGCAGCGAACGCAGAATGCCTTTGTGTGCACGTTGCTGCACAGTGTGAGCCACTTGCTGCCCGAGTGAAGGTCGTTTCTCTTTTCCCTGGAATAGACTGAATCTCCAGCATATGCATTCATCGAACTGCTTTTTGAGTAGAGGTAGTGGCTTGGTTAGAAAGAAAAAGCAGAGCCACGGCAGTTGCTGCACTACGTAGGAATTGAACCCTTAAATATTTGGTCTGGTGTATGTGGCTATACTCAGCAAGCAGTGTGTGATGAAGGAAGTAATAGTTTTGTTGGGTTAATACTATCCTGTATATAAAATGAGCAATGCATATTTTATATCTAGACTCCTGTTTTAAAAGGTGGGCCCGTATCAGAAATGGCTACCAGTGGAGATGTCTTTTTTGAAACAGGAAAAAAAGGAATTTTACGCTGGCAAAAATGTGGAGAAGCAGCATGACTGAGACATGCCAAAATGCACAGCCTGTTGGTTACTCCCCAAGACGCCCTAAGGCGAAAGTTCAGGTGCTGAATTTCCAGATTTTTAGGTGTCTTGATCTGGGTGCAGATACTGTTTTAAGTCTCTCTTCACAGCCAGCGTGCAGATGTTTATTTTTAGGACTCTTTTTCAGGAACTGCAAGTAGCAGATCAGGTATTTATTCCATTCCAACCCTTGTTTCTGGGAATGAAAAAGCTTTACTACTGAATCTCCTTAATTTTCTCTTTCTGTCACTTATGTTCTCAAAATTAAGACTGGAAATAACATATTCAGGAATGTATTTTATAGATGGGCGTGCTTCATGTATGAATTTTAAAGATGCCACTGTGTTTCAAGTGAAAAGGGTGGACAGTAGCTTTGCGTAGATGGCTGGTTAGTATGTTTTTATTAGAAGCATCTGTGGAACAGCGGATGGTTCTTTGTAGCCATATTAGCTTTGCCCTTTTTGTGTAGTATCAACTTACAAGTTAGAATTTGGAGTATGCAAATACATTATAAAAACTAAACACTGACACGCAAGCGGTGGGTGAACTTCGCGGGGATGGTTCTGAAGACAGGATGCCATTTCTGCTTTCAGAGATTTTTTTTTTTTTCTTCTAGTCTTCAGTATTTACAATTGCAACATATAATTATCTTCTGTAAGAAACTGCAGTTGCCCAGAATCAAAAAGATGAGAAGTGCTGAGATGAAACAAACAAAAAATCATGGCAACCTTCTCATAACTATTATTCTTCAGGTGAGGTGAGATAAATGTGGTGCTAGAAGATACTGCAACTTAATTCAGGTGCAAGATGTGAAGAGAGAGAGAGGCAGACAGAGGAACTTAAGTGCCTTAACTACTGCAGTTGTTCAACGCTTACTTTTCATGAGCAAAGGAAGAAAAAATAATTTGTTAAATCATTACACTGTAGATGTGATGCTTCTAATGGTATCTATCAGCTGTGTCTGTCTGATCACATAGAAAATTTCCCAGCAATAAACTCAATTTGATATTTCAACTTTGAAACCAAGTTTGTGTGTTCAAGTCTGCTAAAATTGTTGGTGTCATGTGTCTAATAACCCATCTGCCTGAATGATGATAAAGCCTCCTACTTAATCTGTCTACCTCAAGGGAATAATCTAGGACCTATCATGACAATAGTGCTTGGAGGCAACAGCAACAACAAAATCCTGTATATTTATTTTTCTGCAGGAGCTCCCTTTGAAACATGAATTATTTTTAAGGCAATAGTGGTAAGGGCCTTGACACCTTTAATAGGCATTTGTTTTGTCTCACTGTACATGATTTTGGCTACCACTGTAGGAAACTCAGCTACCTCAGACTGGTAGTTGTGGCCAGAGAAGATTTAAAGACAATGGAACAAAGAAACAAACAAAAAAACCCAACTCACTGTATTTAAAATAGAGTTAGATACCTTTAGGAGTAGGATTGAAATGTGTATGTTTGTAGGGGCTGGACTTGGTGCCTTAGTCCTGGATTTCTTCTTCTCTTTGCCATGCGGTAGACTGCAGACTGCTTCAGTTTGGCTCCTCTGAGACCTGAGGCTGTGGGTTTCCTGCAGGGTCACAGAGCATGTGGCTCTAAGGGAAGTCAAGAAGGAAAATTTTGTGAATGAACGTCCCAAATGTGTGTGGTTCAGCCTGTCACCTGTGGTTCATCTTTGCTCCTCCCTTTCCTTTCCCCATCACCATCTTGCAAGTCCTCCTGGGCGAGGAGTGCTTTGTGTTGACTGGTGTGGATTCGGAGCCGCTGTAGCTGGCAGCACAAGTAAGTCCATGTTTCAGTGCTTAGCTGACTCCACTCCACTGGAAAGCAGTTCCTCAGCTGGTGGGTTTCCCATCATTTGTCCTCAATCGAGATCGTATGTCTTGCTTCTAAAAATTCTGCTGTCACTCAGCCTGAAGTGACAGACTCGTCGGAGAGATTATTAAGTAAAACTTCATGGCCTGTGTTGTACAGGAGGGTCAGTAACAGATCATTGTGGTCTTCTGTCACCCTGAAATCTTGTTGCTTATGTAACAAACCGATATATCTGATGAATCCGATAACTTTGACTAAGATAATTCTGCATAGTTAGAGGAAGAAGATCTTTGTGTCAGGCACCAAGGAACACTCTGCCAATTAAGGTACCTATCTGGCACATTGCAAAATTGTTTGTACTTATAAATCAGTACTCAGTAATCCCTTAGACCTTTCAATATTAGCCTTGTTTATAGGTTAAAAGGTTCAGGGAGCACCGTGTTCATGTATTTGGTAAGTGTTTACAAGAGGTTTGCTGTAAACTGTTTCCAGGTATACATGATCTGGTATCCTTAACTTGTTTTAAGGAGACTCCTTGCTGTAGGATGTAACTGTAAAACGTTGTGCAAGGAGAAGGAAAGTGGCACTTCTCCTCAAGATTTAACCAGAGATGGATCTTGAAATCATTACTGTTTGTTGTAACTCTGATGATCAGTTTGTGTCTTTCTTGAGACCGTTCTCTTTCCTAGGAGGGTTCAAATTATTTATGCTATCACTAATTTCACTCTCAAATATGATAAAAAAAAAAATATGGTGGGCTTTTATATCTTGTAGTTTCTGGCTGATACCCTATGTCATCAATTTTTGAAAAGATTAAATAAAATTTCTAAACAGAACACAATTTGAGTGATTTAAATGGAAATATCTTAAAATTTATGAATGTCTACAAGTTTTAGCTGTTTTTGTGTTGACTGTAAGTTAATTTGTTTGGGTTTTGGGTTTTTTTTTTCCCAGATTTTTGAGGTGAAGTAGGAAGTTGAGACCAGAAAATATATCGGGAGTGTAGTCCGTTTAAATAAGCTTTGTTGTACAAATGCTGACATATTTTGGAGACATGAATCGGAGAGGTGAGAGGTTCTGGAATTAGGGTGACCTGAAGCTTTGCTTGGCAAGTAAACGTAACCCTTATTTCGAGTAATAAAATGATACTGTTGAGAGTGGGTTGCATGGAGTGTCACAAATGTCGACTTGGCAGACAGGGAAGGTGGCAGTTCTCTGCGTATTGCGCTGTGTGCAGTAGCTTAGGAAACTGTAGGCAGGACAGGATGTACATTTGAGTGTATATGAATATATGTGTGGCTGCCACTTCTTGCAAAATGACCTAAATACACCAAGTCATATCAGTGATCAAATGTGTTCCAGTTAAGATTCTTCTCCCAGGAGGTGCCTGGTCCGTATGGCCCATGTCCTTACGGACAGGAGAGAAGTTATGTTCCTATCATCAGGAACCAGGCATGGCTCGGATGTAGGTAGTAGAGGGGAAAAAAGAAAGAATCTCCAGATTCCTGCAAGGGAAGTTGTGGTGTCAGCTTTTCATTTTTGGGAAGGAGGGAGGAAGCCCAAGTCCGGACTCCAGAGAGATGCGGACATCAGCAACAGGTTGAAATCACTTGGCCTTTTTCTTTGGGAGGAGGGAATAATTTATTTCTGGCTGGAGTGCCGTGCGTGGTGCCGGTGCTGTGGACGGGCCGGTGCCGGCAGAGGGATGGGCTGCGGGGAGGGCGCCGGGGCGGCTGGCGGCGGCTGCAGGGCCACGTCTAGGGATGGACGGTGTCGCCGCGGCGGGTACCTCGGCGCCCTCCCTCCGCGGTGGCAGCCGGTGGCTTTCGTGCTCCTGGGGGGCCAGAGATGTCTGCTGGTGGGCAGCAGAGCACAGACTGCACCAGTGCCCGACAGCCACGGGGGAACCTGCTCGCAGAGCTTGCCAAGGTCTCCTGCTTTTTCAGAAGGAAAGCGAATGAATTGGGAAAAGGTGCGTTCAGCAAGCCTTGGTGGTGGCTGTAGTTCAAGGTAGCATTGGTGTTCTCAAAAAACTCAGAATATTTTGAGGAATGCCCTAAGTGTGCCTGTTGCTAGTTTGTTAATGAACGTGAATCAAATGACTCTTCTTCCTGCAGTATTTCTTATATCGCCATTCTGACTGACTGTTTACAACCTTTTTTTTTTTTTTTTTTTTTTGAGTATTTGCTCTTTATATTCCTTGCATAGTAGAATATCAAGATTTGATACCTTTTGGTACCTTTGCATGCTTCTGAACCGATTAGTAAGCTTTGGGGTAACTCTGCAACTTATATATGTTTTAGTGCAGGATCGAGGTATATGTCCTTTTTTTGGCTATTGGAATCATGCAGCTTTAATTTGCAGAGATGTGGAACTGAAAACATTGTAAACTGATGAGTGGATGATTTCTGTTTATGTTGTGTTTCTTGTATATCAAAAACTGGTTGCTCACAGAAATGGCATGGCTGAAGGCTATGACCTCTGACAGGACTCTGCCTCTCTTTGACTCTGTGGCCTTTGAAATCATTATTCCTTAATGTGAAACTGTGTAACTGTTTTGGCTAGATAAAATAACAACAAGGCATTCTGATGCCATTTCAATGATGTAAGGGGTGTGTGTGTGTGTGTGTGTGTGTGTGTTCCGTAGCAGTCCTTCTGTACAAATTGACTTGGTTGATTTTTAAAATAAAAACAGTGACTACAGGCATCGAGACTGCATGAAAGATGTGGCTGGTTAGCCCTGCTGGAGAACCTGATCACACTCTTCTTAGGACTTCCCTGCACTTCTAGCTGCTCGTGCTGGAGACCCTGCACTGAACGATTCGCAGCGTATACACAACTGAACGTTTGTTTGCTGGTGTCAAATCCTGTTGCTACAGTTTCTTTGGAAAACCCAGGCACACCTGGGCGGTTGGTAGTGCCTTGTCCGCAAGGACGCGCGTGCCAAGAGCCGTGCCCGGGAGGCGCCGGCTCCTCTTCCCGGTGAGCCCGGCCGTGCAGCCGCGGAGGAAGGGGCCTCACGGAGCCCACGTGTGAGCCAGTTGTAATCACAGTAATTGCAGCCTTTCAGGTGCTCCACAGGCATGCCTTAGGTCCGGTTCCAGAATCCTTTTTGTCAAATTGCTGGGAACCGAGAGGGGCCTGGGTAGATTGCACATCCTTCATCAAGTGTCAGAGAGGCCTGAGTGCTGCAGCACAGCTCGGGAGAAAAAAGAAAAAGGCTCCTCCTCCTCAGAGTTTCATCTAGTCAAAATCTAGAACAAAATGGTGCTTATTCCTTTGTTTCCCCCCCTCCTTCTACTTCCTGCCTTTTAACTGAAGTTACTTTGTCAAGTATTGATTTTTGAGATGGTGCTTTCACTTGTCTGTATTAGCGTATTGTTACAGGGTAATTTAATCATGTCACTATAGTGTGTTATCCCAGATATTGACTGTTGGAAGCAGTTTTATTAACTAGTTTACATGTGAGTTTGTTTTTAGTGTTCAGAATATTAAGAAAGAGTGAGTAGATAAAGGAATAAACCAGAAGCTAAAGACTCACAAAGGAAGCAAAAGAATATGGGGAGCCAGAACTCACTCACATACCAACTTAATGGGAAGAAAAAAAAAGAAACAAAATAAGCCCATACCTCTATAGGGATGGGATGCTGCCTAGTTTTATTTCTGATAGAGGAAGCCTTTTGGAGTAGGTCCTACAAGAAGGCTGGAGGCCTAGTACACAATTTGAGCATGTTTCTTGCTAACCTATCTTCTTTACTAATTCTTATTTGTGTTAAGAATCCTCTTACAAACCCCACACTGACTTAGTTTTTTTCTTGAAAGTATTGGGCGTCTTCACCACAAAAGCATCCTGACTTTTGTGTTTGAGTCACTTCCCAAACTTGTCATTGTGCCGCTTTGGGTTTTTGTGCTCAGTGTTTGAGTACTGTGCTGTTAGTGAATCGAAGTGGGAGTTAAATTCCCAAAGTCACTCTGTGTAATTCGGCTCTCAAACCTGTCTGGGTTTAAATGCCGAGTTCGAGGTACCTGGTGGGTAAGGAGGAGGCATGGATTTCTGGAGGAGCCCAGGAGGCAGAAGGAGCTGCTGTTGCCTGAGCAATTCCAGGGCTGACTCGGGTGCCACACGGAAAAACCTGCCTGGCCCCTTGAAACTGGTTTTTCATTTGAAAACACACAGGAAAAAAATGATTGTCAGCCAGATTCCAATTTACTTTCTGAAGACAAAATGAAATATCAAGCAGATTCTAAGACATCAGCGAGAAGTTGAGGATGCTGGAGCACATTGGTGCCTGTGGAAATGGAGCCTGTCCACGGGGGAACCATTTTCTCCCTGTACAATTTGGAACTGTGTTTTCCCATAGGAAGGATGTAGATTTTGTTCTGTACTCCTTAAGGAGATTTTGATGGTTGTGCTGTTTTAAAGTTACTGAGCCGTATTCAGACAGTGGTAAGTCATTTGCAAGTGCTTATTTTGTTCTTATTCTGCTATTCTTACATTGCAACCAAGCCCCCTTGCTGACAGTTTGCTAATGGACTAATGAATAAGCATTTTACGGCTTATTGATAAGACTTAGATTGATTGGACCAGTGAATGAAACTTTGAGCTTTCTGCGCAGCTTCATTCAGCAGTGCAGGAAATAAATAATTTTGTTTTCCTTCCGCTTCTGCATCTCCTTCCTCCATCCACACACAAATACTTAAGCTCCAGGTTACTGCTCGCCCTGCGGCTTTGAGGGGTGATTCCCAGCCTGGCCCCCGTGTGTGAGGTATCCTTTAGACAAGCCGCGGCGTCCTTGAACCGGCCCTCCCGTTTTTGACACGGGGAATGATGAGAAGCTTTGGAGCAGCTCACGTGTGGGCCGCGGTGCAGCTGGCAGGGGAGGGCGATCGGGGCCGCCCTGCCCCGGCGTGTGGCCGGCCCGCGCTCCTCCTGCCCGGCCCGCGCTCCTCCTGCCCGGCCCGCGCTCCTCCTGCCCGGCCGGGGCCTCTCCGAAGGCCCGGCGCTCACCGTGTCGGGCGCCCCTGCCCTTCCTGCCCCTTTGGACGCGTTCGGGAGCCCCCGGCCTCCTCAGAGCGCCGCAGCCGTTTGCCCCATCTCTCTGTGCTGTCCAAGGGTGAAAGGCTGAGGGAAACCGCTGCGAGCTTGAGGTGACCGGTGCTGGAAAACTAGTTAGTGTGGAAGGATGAGCGTACACATCCTTCTGTGTGCACATATCCTACTGTGTGCAGTTCTGGGCTCCCCAGTATAAGACGGATGTGGAGCTTCTCGAGAGGGTCCAGCGGAGAGCGACAAAGATGATTAAGGGAATGGAACATCTCTCGTATGAGGAGAGACTGAATGAACAGGGCCTGTTTTCTCTGGAGAAGAGAAGGCTCAGAGGGGATCTGATTAACATGTATAAGTTCATGAAGGGAGAATGCAGGGAGGAAGGGGCCAAGCTCTTCTCATTGGTGGCCAGCGATAGGGCAAGGGGAAATGGGCATAAGCAGCAACACAGGAGGTTCCATCTCCAGGTGAGGAGGAACTTCTTTCCTGTGAGGGTGCCAGAGCCCTGGCACAGGCTGCTCAAGGAGGCTGTGGAGTCTCCTTCTCTGGAGATCTTCAAACCCACCTGGATGCCGCCCTGTGCCCTGTGCTCCGGGTGTCCCTGCTGGAGCAGGGGGTTGGACTAGATGGTCTCTAGAGGTCCCTTCCAACCTTGAATATTCTGTGATCCTACAGTGACTTGGAGCTCTGTTTCCCTCCCAGTTTTAGGTGCATGTGTAGCATTTTCTGTTGGTTTTTTTTTTTTTTTTTTTTAATTTTTCCCTCCATAGTAGGGATGTATTTTGCAGTGGACCACTTTCAAGAATAAACGTAGGGAATGGTTCAGTTCACTGTTGAAAAACTTATGTGATTCCCGAAGTGTGGCAGAATGCCAGATCCCCTCTGAGGTCTCTGTGGTAAAATCAGTAACTCCTTGCCCGTGTCCCGCCAGGAAGGTGTTTTCTGTGGCTGAGAATGGAAAAGAGGAGTGTTACAAGGGTATGCCAGTAGGATTACTTGGGCTTATTCAATTGCTGATGACAAGACAATGTGTTTCCACTTTGGTGCACGCTGCTAAAGTGTAATATAATTATTTGTATTGGACACCCACCACCTGTTAATATCGTTCTTTTAAAGGTCATTGTGTGGTGCCTTGCTGTCTGAATTTAACGGCCCTGTATCAGGTTTGTTGGTCACTCTCCTTTGTGTGACCCGGGACAAGTGTTTGGGAGGAAAGAATGCGAATCCGATACCCAAAAGTGGCTGCGGGGAGAGGCCTGGGCTTCTCCACTGCCATTGTTGGGCTGCCGGGCCTGCGGTGATAAATGAGCCAGTTTTCGGAGGCTGCCTGCTCCCCCCAGGCAGGCTTTCACTTAAGATACTAGTTGTTTTTAATACAAGTCAATAAGGGAATTTCCTAAGTGAATCAATGGGCTGATGTGCGTAAGCAGCGAGGAGTGTTTGATAGCGTGGATGGGCAGAGGCGCCTGTTCCTGCCCTGCTCCGGGAAAGCAGAGGAGAGGGGAGCTTCCTGACTGGCTGGGTCTGCGAATACCGTGCAAAGAAAGCGAGGTGCTGGCAGTGCAGTGGTGCCTGGTGCCAATGAGTTATTTTTAAACCTATTGTATTGGTAGTTAACTTTAATCCTGGGGTTGGATTCATTTATTAAGGCCTCCACAGTTAACTGGAAATGTGTGGATGGACTGTATTAATTAATCATTTTTGATGTGCTTGTCTGACCATTTCAAATCAATGTTTGATTTAGTTAATTTAACGTTGGTGAATGTAACAGAAAACGCTCAGATTAGATACATGCCACTTTTATTACCTGGCCTTGCATTGGTTTTTGGGGGAGGTGGAAGGCAGGACTTGCTGAAGAGCAACTTCTGTGCCTGTACGCGGTGACTACAGCAGATGTCAAAGATGCAGAAGTCTCCGCCGAATGCCTTTGTTTTGGACTTCCAGCAAAAGAGAGCTTCAGCTGCCAGAGGAGCAGAGCCGAGCACCTGGTTTGCCACATGGCCTGGGACACTGCAGCACTCGCAAGGAGAGCGCTGGCCTTAAGCCGTTTGTGCGGCGGTGTCATTAGTAACCGCCGCTCGCTGTTGGGTTGCATTGCTGGCTGAGAAAGAGCAAGGGCTTTTAGTCTTCTCTGCAATGGGAAATAGTCATGTGAAGAACACCATTAGTGCCAATTTTATGAATAATAAGGATCCTATTTTCGTCAGTTGCATATTTATCAGCTCAGGCCATTTGGGCTTCGTTACGTTTGTGGAGATAGCCTGTTGTGTGCGTGTTGGAAACGGGTCATCAGGGTCCTCGAGCAGTCTGGCTTCATAAAAATCTAATTGACTGTTTTGGCTGTGAAAGAGTTAATGAAGGCTCACTTGTGGCCTTTAATTCTCAGCTAATTAGAAAAGAAGTGCCCCAGCGGCTGTTTTTGCCTTGGCACTCCTAGCTGAAAGCGCCAAATAGAGAGTGAGTGAGAGTGTGGTGTGTATGTGTGTGCTTATTTATTTATTTTTAAAGTGAGTTAAAGGGTGAGAAGGGGGAACAGGAGGGGGAAAAGTTACATGTAAATCATTTAGCCATTAACCTAATGTGGTGGATTTATAAATCCTATTACTATAAGCCCTTTTCATTTCCACCGAGGCTTGACGTGTGCTTGATCCCGCTAATGTAAAATTCATTCTGTCTAAGTGATTGCTGAAGTAAGACACTTTTAGTCAATTTTAATCAGATTGTGTGAAACTTGCTTGAACGCTGATGTTAAGTAAGACATGGACACAGTTTGGCCATGTCTTAATTAGCCTCGCACATCAGTTAGACTAGGAATCAATCAGTGAATCGAGTCCTGGAACGTTTTCATATGTAATACTTTCTGTGAGAGGAAAGTCATTTCAAGAGCTGAAAATACAGGAATCAGGAGAGAGGGGGAAAAAAAAAATAAGATTATAAATGGCCTTCTTGTTTTATGGAATCCTTGGCAATCCCTCACAGTGGGCAAGTCCCTTAGGATGCAGTCCTCAGGCATTTTAGAGTTGAAGACAGTGGGGTGCTTCCTGTAGCCCATCATAAATTCCTGTGTCCACAGCAAGAGCAGCAATTGTGCCATTTTTCTGAATCTGCTTCTGCTGCAAGATTTTTTTTTTGGGGGGGGGGGTGAGGGAGGAGAGGGAGTGAAGGGGATGAGAGGCACCTCCTCCTCCTATTCTTCGCTGGGAATTCCTGACTTAGTTTTATGAGACAAATAGGCTTTTGGGATATAGCTGTCTCCAGTTTTTTTATAGGCAGACCTTGTTATGGAGGATGGCTGCTGTGTAAGTCTCTTACGCACAGGTTGGTATTGAGACCTGGCATGCTTTCTGTGAATTACCGTCCTTTGAAAGAACAATAAATGATTTAAAAAATATTGTTGGATCCTTTGAAATAGGACTGTTTTTTGACCTGAGTTTTACTTTGTTCATATGAATTTACCCTATTTCTAACCCTAGTTACTAGCTTGTGTCCTTACGATCTGATCAGATTGCCTTTTGTACTTGGCATCAACTTTAGGATCATTTTGATACATGACTACTGTCTTTTATTACCAGGATGCTTGGTCATGTTCTCAAGGAATCCCACGGAAATAATCTTTGACCACTAGATTTGCTGACTGATGCCCCTGGTGTCTTCTGTAGCACCCACGGTGTCTTCTGTAGCACAGAAGTCACCTTCACCTTGAAGCCTAGAAATCCAGCGACCAGCAGGGACAGCAGACTTCTTCCAGACGTCAGTATAGAAGCATGGATGCCACCAGGCTTTAGAGACTGCTTTTATTGTCTGGCTCCCCAGCAATATAAGTTTCTTTTTCCCTCTGTCTAACGTTACCGGTGACTTTTCTGTCTGTACCTTACTCGGATGTTACCTGGTCGATGATACAGCTGCAAGTGCACGTAGAACAGAGTGGGGGAGCCTGTTTTTCGCTTGATTTCAATGTGATTTTGTCTTCTGTTTTCCCTTTCAACTGTTGTGTGGGGCTGCCAGGTGTGCCTTTTTGAATGAAAATGAGAAATTTGTTTTGCACTATAGAAATCCTCCAGTTTTGTTGGGATGGAGAGCATCTGCAAAGCTTGAAGATCAGGTGTTAATTAACTTTCTCCTGAATAGTATTCGGTACTTTACTTAGATAAGGATAATCTTCTATGCTTTAATCAAATAAATATTCAGATACTATGAATTCACCGTATTTCATCTTTGTGACATTCTGCTATGTGATGGGTTGTAGCAGAGCAACTTCTCGTGAAAAGGAAATAGCAGCATAGAAAAACAGTAGCAGTTCAGGTGGATGGGCCATCTGATCCATCATAGATATTTAGTTAAATGTATGTGTATGTGGTCAAAAGAAATGTCTAGATTAATAAACATAACGGACTTCAGGCTGCACCGCCCTAGGAAGGAACATCATCTCTAAGGAAAAAACAGAGGCCTCTTACCAGCCATGTTGCAGATGAATTCCCTGGGAAAATCTCTTCAGATCTCTTGATTTGCAGATAATTGCCACGTACTGAAACCAGTGCTGTCTGTGTTGGAAAGGAGCATTGATCCTTTCAGTGTCCTAGAGGCTGGTTGGCCAAGTGGAGTGGTTTTGTTTTCTTCTTTTTTTTTTTTCTTTGATTGTATGCACCAGGTTTAATGTATTTTTAAATAATTACAGAAACTCTAGAATACTTTTTTTTTTAAGCGCTTTATACTTGATTCTGCTGCCCTTCAAAGGGAATATGTCGGGATATTTTGTATGTGTATGTATTTTGCTCTGTGTGTGATGGGAATTTTGTTTCAGTGCTTTTAACCAGGACTTGGAATCACAGAAAAGTCCTAAAGGGGTTTCTGTGCCTATCAAATCTTCTGTTTTTAGTAACCCCTAAAAATCCAAGGGCATTAAAAAGATGCTTAAACAAGATTTGTAGCAATGATAGCAATGGGTGAAATCAAATTACTGTTGATTGGTGCTTCTGGTTGGATTATTATGTTGGTGCTAAAACTTCGCTCAAGGCCCCACAGGGCTCATTTTAGATATAATTCTAATGAGGATATTGAATCACTGGTGTGACAATAATGTACATTAATATTGGTGCATTGTATTTAAACTGGAAATTAAAAGCCAGAGAGAACTTTGAAAGACGGAAGGCTTCCTTGGCATGTGAGTGAAAGCTGCGTTTATTTTGTGAATGATTCAAGCTTCTGTAATGAGAGATGGGAAAGCTTGTTAGCTGTGTTTTTTGGATGAGGCAAAACTTTTAGGTTATGATGTTCTTTTCTTAAATGAATTTGTGGGATGAAGAATTTAAATGAAAATTTCCAAAGTCAAAGATTGATTGAGTTAAAGTATGTAGCGCAAAATCAATCCTGTCAAATTGTAGGGAAATAAGTGAGAAATTTATAAACATTGTTAATGTTTTCGAAAGCTAGATAGGTGCAAATGTGTTCTGAATACTTTACAAAGAGATATCGGTAGGTCTAAATGACAAATTAAGGATTTTAAAAATAATCAGCATGCCTCTCTGGCAATAATGGATTTATGGGGGTAGTATGCTTTAGTTGCATTTGTAATTAGGGTTTTGTATCACTAGAGTAGAACTGCATTCCTGTTGAGCAATATCATTTTAGGTGAATTATGTGGATTGAATGAGCAGTAAAACTCCACTACTTTAATCTGATAGGTGGCTGAAAGTCAGTGTTTGGATTGAATTCCTAGAGGGTCACATTGGAAGGTTAAATACATTTGTTTGTTTTGCAAGTCTTAACGTTTTCATGTTCTTTACAATTAACAAACAAATCCATATCCTGTGGCACTATATAATGACATCTTAACAATGTGGTTTCATTAATAATGAAGCCATACTGCTATTAATTTGGAAACTCTTAAATACTCCAATGGGTGCGCAGCACATGGAGTGCTAAATTACTTATCTCTTGCAAACAGCAGACAAATGCATAAAAG
Organism: Nothoprocta perdicaria; assembly: GCF_003342845.1. Classification (NCBI taxonomy): domain Eukaryota; kingdom Metazoa; phylum Chordata; class Aves; order Tinamiformes; family Tinamidae; genus Nothoprocta; species Nothoprocta perdicaria. The sequence continues at coordinate 543,805 of NW_020455371.1, read as the reverse complement.
TAACTTCTGCAACTGTCATTTCTTTGCATGAGTTCGGGGTCTTGAATAATTAAATTGAGTGCTTTGGTAAGCCCCTAACTTCACTCTATTTTTAAAAAGAGTGCCTGGAATTTAACTGTCACTGCCTGTTAATTTCCATGCAGGATGCATGGCCCTACATACAGAGATTTTAACTCGGTGTCTTCTGTGGCGAGGCAGGGTTTTGAAGAGACAAATGGTATTGAAAATATTCTATGCTGCTATTTTAGATCTCTGACCAATTGACCATTAACTGCTGAAGTCTTAAAGGCTAAAAATAAGCCAGTCCCTTCCAGGCATTTGTTTTTCCATGAAGCTCAGCTTTTTGCAATTATTGTACTCACAAAGACGTGCCACGGAGCATGTTCCTGATGGAGCCCCGCTGCATCAAGCATGGTTGCTTTTGTAGCTCCTCCCAGTGTTTTCTGATCATCTCTGCTAGTGCGGATGTGTCTGGATGCACAGTGGTTTCTACTGGCCTGTTTTTTTGTGTGTGTATGTGGAAAGTCAAGAAAATGAGGTTGTACCAATATGCCCGATAATAGTTCTCTTCCTCAGTTTGAGGAAGGCAGGCCTGTTTTTCGAGCACTCTGGCCTTGCTGTGGAGTAATCCTGTTTTCGCGGCGAGCTCCGACGCGGCTCCCTCGCCCCCGGCCTCTCCGTGCCCAGTGCAGCTCGGGATGCTGTTGCCCTCCTGGCCGCCAGGCCCCGCTGCTGGATCACGGCCACCTTGTCCCAAAGGACCTTCCCTGCCGAGCCGCTTTCCAGCCGGCCGGTTCCCATCCCGTACACAGGCTGCTGGGGCTTGTTTGTCTCCAGGTGCAGCCTTTGGCGTCTCATTTCATGAGGGGTCTGTAGGCCATGGGACTTCTCCAGCCTGTCGAGGTCCCTCTGCACAGCTTCGCAGCTCTCAGGTGTATTGGCTCTTCCTCCTGGTTTTGTATCATTCGCCAGTGCAGATTTAAGTAGTGCTGGCCCCAGTAGCAGCCTTGACATTGACCCCCAGTTACTGGCCTCTGGTTAGACTTTGTGCTGCTCGTCCCCTTGAACCTGGCACTTCGGCCAGTTTCCAGTCCACCACAATCTAGCCTGTACTTTATCAGTTTCATCTTTGGTGCCATCGCTTGTGATATCCTCACAAGCCTTTACTTAAAGAAGCAACTGCTCTCATTTTATCCACCAAGCCAGTCATTTCATCGTAGAAGGCTATTGGGTTTGTTAAGCATGAGCTTCCTTTTGTAAATCCATGCTGACTGCTTCCACCTAGCTTTTTGTGCATATATTTCAACATGATTTCCAGGACTGTTTGTTCCCTCATGTTCCTAGGGATGAAGTGAGGCTGGCTGACCTGTGGTTCCTGGAGCTGAGCTGTGCTTCCTGAAGCATGTGCTGCTTCTCCCGAAGACAGGAGTGACGCTTCCTTCCTGTCCTCATGGCCCTTTCTGGCTTGCCACGGCCCTTCAGAGATAACTGAAAGTGCCCTCGCAGTGACGTGGGCCTTCTCGGCTCGTGCCCATGGGCTTGTGTATGTCGAGTTTGCGCTCCCTAATCTCCTCCTCAACCCGATCCTCTTTCCATGCCCCCTCTGGTCTCAGGGGCCTGGGATTCCTGAATGAAATTTGTGCCAGTAGAGACAGAGAAGACACCAATCAGTACCTCGGTCTTTGTGTGTGTCCTTTGTCATCAGATACCTTATCCATTCAGCAGCAGGGCCACATTTCCTCTTGACTTTCTATCAGTGCCTGTTTACCTCTAGAGGACTTTGTTGTTGCCCTTCGTGCCTCGGCAGATTCAGCTGTGGATGGGCCAGAGCTCTGCCAGTTCCCTCCCTGCATGCCCAGCTTCTCTATGGGTCATCTGTGCCTGCTTTTACTTCTGTGTGCTTCCTTTTTACACCTGAGCTTACCTTTTAAACCTGCCAGCCTCCTGTTGTCCTTGCTTGATTTCCTGATTGTTGGGATGGACCAGTCTTGAACTTGGAGGAGGAGATCCTTGAAAATGGGTTGGGATCTTGTTTTTTGCTGTCTTTGCTCTACTCTGGATCCTGAACTGCACAGCACAGCTCCCCGACGCCACCTTCCCAGCTTGGCCTTCCTAAGGAGCCCGTAGGCTCCGTGCTGGGCGCGGGATCCCGGGGGGTCGCGGCGCCGCAGTCGCGTGCAGGCCCTTTCCTCGCCCTGCTGTGTGGGCAGTAGCGTTCGGCCACTTCAGAAAGGCTCCGGTCGTGCTGCGTTCCCCGAAAAGGCACCAGAGCTTTCCCCATCACGCCGTTCCCCAGGTGCCTCCTTATTTACATGGATTTGCTTGGAGTGGGCGCTTTCCGGCCCTTTCTGTTGGTTACAAGACCCCCTTTTGTTCATGTCACCCCGGGCAGTTGCTTGCCCAGCCTGCCCCCCACCTCTCACTTTTGGCATCCTCTCCTTCCCCACCTTGTGCCTCCTTCAGAGCTCTCCTTGCTAGGTTGCTTAGACCATTGGCAAAGGGGCTAAGGCGCCACTTAGTCCAGAGGATCCTGTCTCTTCCAGGCGATCCTCAAGCCTCAAAGAGGGTCCCATGGTTAGAAACGCCCCACACTGCCCCGGCTGTGCAGTGGTGAAGGTGTTCTGTTTAATTTGGTATAAGCAACTGGAGTTGTCCACATACATTCAATTTAATGAAACAAAATTATGTGCTTTATGAAAATTTTACATGAGAAATTAGTGCTGGGACTGGCAAGTCCTTTCCTTTGCCTGTGAACATCAGTGTGTCTCAACAGCAGTTGTCTTGCCCTGTTCTTTATTAACTGCTGGCAAAGTGCCTGTGATCATCCAAGAACAGGCAAGTTTTTAGGACAAGTTTTGGTTTCTGCCTCTGTTTTTCTCTTTGGCACCTATTTGTCTTTTCTCCGGACTTCTAAGTTGTAGTTCCTATTTAAGAAGTCCTAAAGGATACAGAAGGGTATATTGAGTGCAGGCTTGGTTCCTGCCACCTCTGCTTTTTTGTTGTGTTAAGGAATCCTTCTTAGATAGGACTTCTTTTTTTTTTCTTTTGTTCTCCCCCTAGTGAATATTTCCTTGAAGTTGGTGGGTGGGAGGAGGATCTTCCAGAGTTTTAACTACCTTTTTCAGCTTTTTTTTTATGTTTTTATATTTTTTTAATCAAAAATGATGAAGAATTTGGATCCCAAGGAGTCATCATGACATCATCTTGGATATTACATTGAGTTTATCCATGACTTAAAAAAAAAATGGCTTTGGAATCCTGTCACTGAGTCTTTTATATTCATTTTATGTGAACTGGAGGAATTAGCTTAATTTCTCTTCCTAGTTTACAAAAATCCTTCCATCTTGAAAACTGTCATCACCATTGATGGTGGGACAGACTTTGTGACTTGTCTAGAACTTCCAAGTTTTAGAATTACAAGACATCTCTGAAACTTCCATGATCCAAGGACTTGGATCAGATGTGTGGCACCGAAAGTAATATATCTGGCAGATGAGACAGCGTGTATATTTTCTGTCAGCTCAGGATGAAGGGATATATGTTTTATATGGTTTGAAGGGTAATCTAAAGCTGTTCATCAACTGAGACTTAGTGCAGATTTTTGTTCCCTAGCCAGAAATAGAATTTACTATTACTTAAGGAAATGTCCCTGTGTTCTAGTTTACTTCTGGATGGATGCTAACTTGTATCATAGAATCATAGAATGCCGAAGGTTGGAAGGGACCTCAGAGGTCATCGAGTCCAACCCCCCTGCTCACGCAGGGTCACCTAGAGCACGTGGCACAGGGCTGCATCCAAGCGGGTTTTAAAGATCTCCAAAGAAGGAGACTCCACAGCCTCTCTGGGCAGCCTGTGCCAGTGCTTTGTCACCCTCACAGTGAAGAAATGCTTCCTTAAGTTCCTGTGGAACTTCCGATGCTTCAGTTTGAAGCCATTTCCTCTAGTCCTATCTCCGGCCGCCACTGAAAAGAGGCCGCCCCCTCCTCCTCACTGCCTCCCTTGAGGTATTTATAGACACTGATCAGGTCCCCCCTCAGCCTCCTCTTCTCCAGGCTGAACAGACCCAGCTCTCTCAGCCTTTGCTCACAGGGCAGATGTTTCAGGCCCCTGATCATCCTGGTAGCCCTGTGCTGGACTCTCTCCAGCAGCTCCACATCCCTCTTGTACTGGGGAGCCCAGAACTGGACGCAGTACTCCAGATGTGGCCTCACCAGGGCTGAGTAGAGGGGGATGATCACTTCCCTCGACCTGCTGGAGACGCTTTTCTTAATGCACCCCAGGATCCCGTTGGCCTTCTTGGCCACCAGGGCACACTGCTGCCTCATGGTCAACTTGTCGTCCACCATGACACCCAGGTCCCTCTCTGCGGAAGTGCTCTCCAGCAGGTCCACCCCTAATCTGTACTGGTGTCCAGGGTTATTCCTCCCCAAGTGCAGGACCCTGCACTTGCCCCTGTTGAACCTCATGAGGTTTCTCGCCGCCCAGTCCTCCAGTCTGTCCAGGTCCCTCTGGATGGCAGCACAGCCCTCAGGGCTATCAGCTACTCCTCCCAGTTTGGTATCGTCGGCAAACTTGCTGAGGGAGCACTCCAGCCCTTCATCCAGGTCGTTAATGAATAAGTTGAACAGGACCGGACTGAGAACTGACCCCTGGGGGACACCACTAAGTACAGGCCTCCAGCTGGACTCCGCACCATTGACAACCACTCTCTGCACCCTGCCATCGAGCCAATTCCTAATCCACCTCCCCGTCCACTCATCTATCCCACACCTTCGGAGCTTGCCCAGGAGGATGCTGTGAGGGACAGTGTCAAAAGCCTTGCTCAAATCCAGATAGATGACATCTACCGCTCTGCCCTCGTCTATCCAGCTAGATATTCCTTCGTAGAAGGTGATCAGGTTAGTCAAGCAGGATTTCCCCTTGGTGAATCCATGCTGGCTACTCCTGAGCACCTTCTTCTCCTCCATGTGTCTGGAGAGAGCAGCCAGGATGAGCTGCTCCATCACTTTCCCGGGGATGGAGGTGAGGCTCACCGGCCTGTAGTTACTCGGGTCCTCCTTCTTGCCTTTTTTGAAGACTGGAGTGATGTTGGCTTTCTTCCAGTCCTCCGGCACCTCCCCCGTTCTCCAGGACCTTTGAAAGATGATGGCGAGCGGCTCGGCTAGGACATCTGCCAGTTCCCGCAGCACTCTGGGGTGCATCCCATCAGGGCCCATGGATTTATGGGTGTCGAGGCTCCCTAGATGCTCTCTGACCCACTCTTCCTCTACCCAGGGCAAGCCCTCCTCTCTCTGGCTCTCTTCGTGTGTCCCTAGGGCCTGGGATTCTAGAGGGCTGCCCCTGACAAACACGGAAGCAAAGGCAGCATTCAGCAGTATCACCCAACAGGAATCCCTGATTTAAATCATTTAAATTATTTTCTGGTTTTATAATTTAAAAAATATATATATTTATAGTGAAAGTCTGATTCTCAGTTGCTGAATACATTAAACCCATTTAGCTTGGAAAATAAAGCCCTCTTATACAAATGCTTGTTCATTTCACTAGAACAGATACTGCTGTTTTCCTCTAGGAAGGCTCTACTTGTGTGTATTCATTTAAATATTGAATAGTTTGACTTAGATTGTTTTTATTAGGAAATGGTAAATGATACTTGACCTATTTTTGTTTAATGTTAAAAGTGTTTTTACGTGTCGTTTCAGATGTCGTTTCAGATAAACTTAGCTTTTGTTGTGGTTTTAATGTTCTTAAAATGCACAAAACAGTATCTTTATTAAGTAAAACTACCTTTAAATTGTGTAGTTAAGTGCAAAGTGTTCAAAAACATGCGTATATTTAATGTGGCTAAATAAAAAATAATAAAAGTTAGTGACGTGCACTTGGATTGATTAATAGGCTCTTCAAGGGTTTTTAAGTGTTAGGGGTCTTGTTTATTTTATAGAGTGAAACAAGCAGCAAGTTTTCTTGCTCTGCTCCATTTGGGTTTTTACTTTTGAATGAGTTGCTCCGAAGGAAGGCCTTTCAGTAGCTGGGCTCTGAGCTGAAGAGCTTCCCTAGTAGCCCCCCCTGGTTCCATCATTGGCTTTCTCTAAAGCCAACGTTGGGCACTGTGCTGGTAAGAGACGTTATATTCGTAGTGCCTTGCAGAAAACAAAGCAGGATAAGAGCTAAATGACTTAGCTTCTATGCAATCAAATATTTAACTTGGTTGCAGAACACCCAGGTTCTCTGTTTCCAAGATTTGAAATGAATTTCCAACATTGAATTCTGTCTTTTTTTACTTTTTTTTCAAAGCTCTGGTAGGATGCTGCAGAGGATTTCTTTCATCCTAATACCACCACAATCCTTTCCCAGAGAGTCAAAATTCACTTTAGTAGAGGATGGCTCATGCTGTGTTGTGCAGAATGGCCAGTAATTTTACAACTGAGTAAAGGATTGATAATGGTCTTCCTGTCTTCCTGAGTGAAGCTCTGGAATGCTTGAAATAGAGGGATTGTAGGGTTTTATAGATATAATTGTTTCTGTCGTGTCTAAGTGCTTAATGAGCTAGATGCATCAAGAGCACATTGTCTTCGGGATGTAATTTGATAGGCATCATCTCTAGTTTTTTATTGTCATCTTCACATTCCTTGTCAAAATATGACAAGCGTGCCCACGAGTTGTTGTTGTGCCGTGGTGCTCCGAGGCTGCCGCTCCTGGGTGCGCGTGCGGAGTCGGGAGATCCCGTCTCCTGCCGTGTGCACTCCCTGGCCGGCGGGAGAGCCCTTCTGGGAGAGGGAAGAACCTGGGAAGAGCCCCGGGAGGGCAGCTCTTCTCCTTGGGCAGAGGGACGTGTAGGAGAATCATTGCTGCCCCTGCAATGTGGGGCTTTTGCAGTCAGCCTGGATGGAGGTGTCGCTTTCTGTCCGTGGCTGTGCTCTGAGCTGGTTTTCATGTGAGCGTCTTTGGCAAAAAGGGACTGTTGTCGTGGTCTTTGACTGATGTTATGGGTAGCAGTAAAACTGCTTTATGTATATTTGCTTTTCTTCAGGCATTCCCTTTCTTAAATCACATTTGTAATCTCATTTAATTAATACATTAGTGAGTGGGAGCAGAGTCAGGACAGAGGCTTTTGCAGTTTGATTCCCTGTCTGCACTTCAAATCTTTCGATGTGTATGGACTCACACTTCATGTGGGCAAGCGAAAGTACACGCTGCGACTTCTGCTTTTATGAGTAAAAAGTTGAAAAAAGAGTTTCATACGTGTTCCCTATGGCAAGAAGTTGACAGGATTTGAGAGGTAGATGCCTGGGGGGAGGGCCTGGCTCTGCAGACGAGTTGCCAGGCAATTAATTCCTCCTGCTTGGATTCCCCGCAATAGGAGACAATCCAGCCCTCAGGAGCAGTGCAGTGTTATTTGCAAAAGGAAACCAAGGAGTAACAATTTTCCTATTCTCTTCCTCCTTTCTTCTGTCTCTGCAGTCTCGCTGTAAACCTGCCTGCCTTGGCGGTGCGTTTCCGAGGAGCTGTTAATGATTGATATGATAGCGGCGCTGTCATTCTCCCTAACAAGGGGGAGAGGGGGAAAAAAAGTCATTTTTTATTCTAGGTATTTTAATAGAGTCCCATTAAGGATGTATTGCTGACTGAAATATTGGCATGAAGGGCTCTCACTGAGCTGAGCCCAGGAATTAAGAAGTCAGGAAATGGGCTGCTGCCTTGCAAAAGCACCTCGTGTGACACAGTATCTCCTGATTGGGGGGATCATTACTGCTATTATGACTCGACTTGCGTAGGAATTTTAAATTTCATCTGAATGTCAGTAATAACCCTCTTAGCAAATTATCCTGAATAAAATCACGAAGGCATTTTATATAATAGGTGTTGAATTACTGGATAGATTTGCTAATTAAATACTCTTTGTTCTGCTGCAGTTGACATTACAGGGTAAGATCTTGAACAATTATTCTCAACAGCTGTACTTTGTTAAGGGAAAAATTAACCACAAAGTTTGTCTTTTTTTTTTTTTTTTTTTTTTTTACACTTGAAGTTGGCAGATTTTTGAAATGTGCTTGAAAAAAAAAATCCATCATCCAATTGGTAATGAGAAGATAAATATGCAGGTGTTGCTGTGAAATCAGATAACTACCGACTGCCTTATTAATGAATTGAGCAAGTCTTTATAACCTCGTGCTCCGTAGCTCTTGGCACTGGTGCTCTGTCAGCAGCGGTGGCGCTGACGTGTGCCCGTCCCTTCGTGAAGGCAGCTTGTCTGTGACCCTCTTGGGATGACCTGTGTCCACTCAGGGACAACTGAGCCCCTGAACTGAACATTGGCCAAAATGTGGTGTGGGTGTTGTTTTTTTTTTTTTTTTTTTTTTTTTTAAGTGGGGCAAATCCTGTTAGGAAAAAAAATATCTTTCCAACTATTGATAGATAATGTTATTTCAGAAAATTATTTAGAAATGACAGAAAGTACCAAGGAAATAAATGCTAGTCTTTCTTTTATGTCCTACCTCTCATTTCTTTGTCTAACTTTTAAATTTTGTTTCAGGGCTCCTGTTTCCTTTCTAAGAGCACTAAGGGTAACCTTTTGCTGCAGGAATTAGCTTTTTTTTGAGAAAAGTGGGGTGAAGTCAACTAGAATTCTAATGACTGCGATAATCAGTGTCATATATAAGTGATACGTGTCTTTAGAATAATTTTTAAATTCAGTGGGGAGGTGGTGGGGCAGTGCCGTCTGAATCGCTAGGAAACAGGTAAGATGGAAATGCCTCCTTAGAGCTTCCTGCTGGAGCCACGCGCGCTGGGGAACGCGCAGGGCGGCTGCGCCGTCGAGCTGAGACCCGATGTTTTCTGCTCTTCCCTGCTCTGCTCTTTGTCTCCGGGGAGGAGGATTGAGGCTGCTTGGTTTGTGTTGTGTGGTTTTGGGTTTGGTTTTTGAGCAGGGTGGCTTTTTTTGTGATGAGGGTCTTCAGTGGAGCTCAGGCATCGTATCAGGGATTGCAGTGGATGCTCTTCAGACTAACTGGATGTTAGAAAGTTTGCCAGGAAAGTCTATATATCCGTAGGTGTCTATATGTGCTGAGGGAATACCCTTGCAAGGGCATTCACTGCAAGTTAAAGTTATGTTGTGGTTCAAGCTGGTAGGTGGTTTTGTGGTTCAAACTCTCCTGTGTGCCTGCACGGCTGTGGTGTGTTTGGGTTGCTTGGATCTTGTCTTTGCTCTTTGGGAGAGTGAGTCCTTCCGTGGGTGCAGCAGTTTCTGCTTTGAAGAGAGTGGCTGGAGAACGCAAGGAAGGTGGGGAGCTGGACAGCCCGAGCTGCGCAGAGGTAAGGATGCAGGGACCTTCCCTCCTCTCTCTTCCTTGGAGAACGTCTTCCTGCTCGGAGGACCGTCCTCAGAGAGGAGAGCGAGTGATGGGACCTGAAGAGGAAGAAAGCTGGGGTGCAACGCAGCCCTCTCCCCCAGAACGCTCCTGCCCGGGTTGTCTCCTCAGGAGATCTTCCGCTGTCTGGCTTTGCCTCAAGGGGAGGAAAGCAGTGGTTGTTGAACACTTCTGTCCCTATGCATCTTTGCTGATACTCATTATTTCTTAAGAATATATTATTATTAGCCTTTCTTTTGTTCCTAGCACACTTAAGATGCCTTTAACAAATTAAAAAGGCAAATATAGCTTCAGCTTGTGGTGGTGTTGCCTTACAGCAGTAAAAAGTAGTGTGTGGTAATGTGAAGTGTGTGTTCCAATGCATATGTATGAGAGGCACAGAACTAAAACGATACAACTTCAATTTTCACTATTCCTAAATCCTTCTCAAACTACATAATCGCCTCTTTACCACAATTTGGGAAGGCTGATAGCATAACACATCCCCATTAGCATTTTTAGCTCCGTGCTTGTGATCTGCGTTACTGCACTTAAGCCTTAACCGGTAAAGGGGGTGCCGCGGAGCCCCAAGAACGGGTTGGAAGGAGCAGTCGGGAGCCAGGGAACCTGCTTCTCCCTTCAAAAAAATACACCCCCAGGGTGCCGGGAGCAGAAGGGCGCCTGGAAGACGTGCCCGGAGCCGGTGGCGATGCGGAGGCTCTCGGCGGCCCTAAGGAACCTGTCCTGGAAGTCGGCGCTCGCCGCCCTGTTCAAGGATCGCAGGACACAGCGCGCACGGCTCTGTGCAGCATTTCCTAACTCAACCTCCTTAAAAGCTGGCTTGGATGACGGGACTTCTCGAGTCCTTGGCCGCAGAAACGCGTGGGGCGTTGCAGTGCACGGTGCTGTTCCCGTTTGGGTGCAGAAACCCAGCGCTGAGCCGTGGGTGAGCCGTGGTGCCATCGCCCTCATCGCTGCCCTGTGCCCGCCCGGCAGCGGCCGTGGCTCTCGGCTCCGGTGCCGCTTGCTTGGCCAAGGACCCCAGCCTCAGTCAGCGAAATGCTTTGATCCCATCGGAATCTGGGAATGCTGTGGGAATGGAGGTGTGTTGGGATAGTGTTAAAGCTGCCCCGATAAGTGGTTCCTGGCTAGCTGAAGTTTGCTCAGAGGAACTCAAAATACTTCAAAATTTGTGAATGATATAATGTTTATGTAAGTACATAACTGTGCTTTAGAAATTCCTGTCATTTTTTTTTAATGACAATTTGCAGATTTTCATTCTTTTCAGTTGTTTTTTTTGTCATGTCAAAGGCATGAAGAGTCAACGGAGGGAAAACAACAAATTTAGTTGAAAAGACTTGTTGTGAAGCTATTCTGTAAGTGTTAATTTACTTTGAGAAAGCCACTTCAGGCAAAGATAGTACGACTTTTTTTTTTTTCTATTGCATATGAAATTATTGCAGAATAAATACTTTTTTTTTCTATTGCATATTTTTCTTCAGTTGGAAAATAGACAGGATTTTGCAGTAACCAACCCTGCCAAGACCAAGAATAATTATACATGGATTTAGAAAGTAGTTTATGTAGGAATGACAAGAGAGGCACACTTGTCCAGCCTGCTGTTCTTCAAATTCCAGATTTCTACCTGTACTAGATGGTTTTAGTTCCAATTGCTTAGAGCCAAAGAGTGATTCATTTCACTAATTGTGTTATGATCAAATTTCTTGATTAGTGGTAATATATGTGAAATGGTGAAAAATGTATTTTATTAGTTTATTGTTGACTAGGCCTGAATTTGAGTTAATATACTCATGCACTTTAAACAGATAGTAGTGAAGGAGGGGGAAATACTTACTAGGGTTTACAGTATTAAATCTAAAGGCACTTATCCCAAGAGAAAATTCTATACACACGCACTATTAATTTTTGTGTTATTAATAAGCTAACATGTATAAACACACGCTGTATTGAGAGAGAATATTAAGTTTGCAAAGTCAGGCATTGCAAAATTAAAGGTGCCAAAGCTCATAGAGCTTTTGGGGCATAATTCAGTGGCGTCTGGCTTTAAACTGAAGCTCTCTGCAGCATCGCACTCCCGCTGTCTCTAGCTAGGTATCATTGTGTGTATGTATCCCAGCGGTGGCCAGTGACAGGACAAGGGGCAATGCAACACGGGCAGTTCCATCTCCAGGTGAGGAGGAACTTCTTTCCTGTGAGGGTGCCAGAGCCCTGGCACAGGCTGCCCAGGGAGGCTGTGGAGTCTCCTTCTCTGGAGATCTTCAAACCCACCTGGATGCCGCCCGGTGCTCTGGGTGTCCCTGCTGGAGCAGGAAGGTTGGACTAGATGATCTCTAGAGGTCATAGAATCATAGAATCATAGAATGCCGAAGGTTGGAAGGGACCTCAGAGGTCATCGAGTCCAACCCCCCTGCTCACGCAGGGTCACCTAGAGCACATGGCACAGGGCTGCATCCAAGCGGGTTTTAAAGATCTCCAAAGAAGGAGACTCCACAACCTCTCTGGGCAGCCTGTTCCAGTGCTTTGTCACCCTCACAGTGAAGAAACGCTTCCTTAAGTTTCTGTGGAACTTCCGATGCTTCAGTTTGAAGCCATTTCCTCTAGTCCTATCCCTGCCCACCACTGAAAAGAGGCCGCCCCCTCCTCCTCACTGCCTCCCTTGAGGTATTTATACACGCTGATCAGGTCCCCCCTCAGCCTCCTCTTCTCCAGGCTGAACAGGCCCAGCTCTCTCAGCCTCTGCTCATAGGGCAGATGTTCCAGGCCCCTGATCATCCTGGTAGCCCTGCGCTGGACTCTCTCCAGCAGCTCCACATCCCTCTTGTACTGGGGAGCCCAGAACTGGACACAGTCCTCCAGATGTGGCCTCACCAGGGCTGAGTAGAGGGGGATGATCACTTCCCTCGACCTGCTGGAGACACTTTTCTTAATGCACCCCAGGATCCCGTTGGCCTTCTTGGCCACCAGGGCACACTGCTGCCTCATGGTCAACTTGTCGTCCACCATGACACCCAGGTCCCTCTCTGCGGGACTGCTCTCCAGCAGGTCCACCCCTAATCTGTACTGGTGTCCAGGGTTATTCCTCCCTGAGTGCAGGACCCTGCACTTGCCCTTGTTGAACCTCATGAGGTTTCTCACCGCCCAGTCCTCCAGTCTGTCCAGGTCTCTCTGGATGGCAGCACAGCCCTCTGGGCTATCAGCTACTCCAACCTTGGTCCCTTCCAACCTTGAATATTCTGTGATTCTGTGATTCCGGGAACACTAGTGTGGTTTTCAATCCAGTGCGTTGTCCGTGTGCAAAGAGGGCTGACTTTGCGTTTTATTGACGCAGTCCTGCTGAAGGAATAACATGCTGAAGTTAGGAAATGCCAGCATTAAGGTCATTCCTTAAACATAACTATATAAAACTGTAGTGTTTCTATAGAGTGTTTCTATAGGACCTTCCATAAGGTGCTTCTCCCAGTCCCCTCAGACAGTCCACAAGGTCTTGGAGACAGTGCAGCACAAACCCATCTTGTATTGCAGTCGGAGGGTTTGCCTAGAGAAGGAAAAAAAGTGATTGCAAGGAGAAATGAATAACTCTCACATCTGGTTAGCCTTGGAAATTCTTACACACCCCTTACACTGTGCCCGAACCCATGGAATATGGGCTGGGACATGCGCGGACACCTCTGGGGGACGGGTGAGGGTCACTGCTTTCCTCCTTTTTGATTCCCAGTTTGACACCATTGGAGGGATAATCAAACTTCTGAGCAAGTTCCTGTTGAGTGAGAGCTAACCTGACTGTCCTGGCCAAGTCCGGGCTTTGGAGAGAAGAAGCCCCGTGATATCAAGAGATACCATCATATTAAGACAGTGTTTATGGGGTAGAGGGCTGACCTAAATTAGTTTCAGAGGCTTAATTCTGGTACTTTCTAATTAGTTTTTATTTGAGCAGTGGATTCAGTGCTGTTTTTTTCTCCCAATGCACAAGTTGTGTGTGCATATGCAATTTTGAGATTTGTCTTAATCTCGTTTTAGGGGAGTTAATAATAGCATTAATACAAGGTTAGGTGAGTATTTACTCATGTAATAGGAGTATCAAGGTGGCTGTGGGTTGCCAGGAGAGAAGTATCTTGCCTTGTTTTGAAAGGGGAGAGCAATTGGGAGTTAGTAACCTAATGGATATGTTTGCATGTGTTAAATTGTAATTATATCATATGCTAATCTTTGTACTTTTTTTTCTCCCCCGTTTCAGATTTTGATGCATACCAAGGAGATGGTGCAAAAGGTAATGCTGAGCATTTCTGTTACACAATGACCCTTAAAGAGCACACCTGGTGGACTTTTTTTTATTCTAGGAGAATTGTAACCCAAACAGACCTGAAATCACTTCTTAGGCTGCCTAGTTTACAAATCTAATCCTTCCTAATGGATTACAGCTTTTTCTTTTCCTAGCACAGATACCGTCTAGCCCCTGCTTGAAGCCTGTGTTCGACTGCTGCAAGCAAATTAGCAACAGTGCTAATTAGAGTTTACTCATAGGCCTGTTACACTGTGTGTTCCAGTCTTCTATTACGGTTTATTTTTTGGCATCCTTTAAACTCTGTCACATGATGCTCTTTTGACTGTATGGAGTTTAACATGGCCATGGCCATGCAGTTTTTACAGCTGCATTGATTCATGACCATTGAAGTCATCTTAGTTTCATTTTTTCAAGATAATATCGTGTTCTAAGATGCCTTTGCTGATGCTTTACTGGCATTTCTCTTCTCACCTTTTTCCTTGCTGTGCCTTCCATACACAGCTCAAGCCTTTATGTCATTCACTTTGTCCAGAGTTGGCTGCCATGAGTGCAAAGATTGCACACAATCTTTTTATTTTTTAAGATGGGCGTTTGAATTGTTGCTAGAATCAGGGTGAAAGCTGATCGGAAGAGCAAAGTGGCAGTCGGGGAAAAGGAATCAAGGAGGGACTTGTGTTCATCATTAGATGTTACCACTCATCAGGAGATTAAAAATACTTGTGGGTCATAGTAGCTAGATCCTCTGGAGAAGGAAAAGCTGGCTCCCTGCAAGGGCTGCTGGCCAGCAGAGGACTAACACAGAAAACCAAATTAAAGCAGAAGAAAAGGACAGAGGAGATGGAGATATTAAGCTACATATAAAAATACAAGAGAATGTGAAAGAAGAGCGTAGTCTAATCCGGGCACTTCCATGGAATTCTCAGTTGCAGTATGCACTAGTCAGTGGTTCCAGTAGATCCATAGGAAATAGTTAGGCATAGCTATTTTTATTAAACCCAGAATGATTTGCTTGCACTAGCACCATATAATGACTGCAATGGGATAACTTGCTGTAGCAGTACCTTTCAAGGCAGTTGGCCACGTGTCTTCTCAGAACAGTCTGAACGTGTCCAGCAGTTGGCTTGAGCTTCAGTCTTGTCCTTGGGCTCCAGCAGTCCAAAATGGCTAATGACTGGGTTTCCAGGTCTTTTGAGGACTAGAATTATCCACAGACTTATTTCCTAGCTTTCATGTACTGTACATTTGAGCTTTGTTAATATGTATGCAAACAAAGATTGTTTTTAAAGTATTAATGCTTTACATTTTCATTATTCTCTTTGAATCAGATATCTCGGTGAAATTACAGACTTTTCAATAAAAATCTATTCCACATTTTTTTCCAATTTTTGAAATTTAAGTGATAATAAATGAACATTGAACTTCTGGATTGAATTTTGAAAATGAGATGGAACTTTAAAAAGATGGAGAGTTCTTGATTTTGTTTTTCTAACCAGTTTGTTTCATTTAGATGAACCTTGAAGTGATTTATGGAGATACGGATTCCATTATGATAAATACAAATAGCACCAATTTGGATGAGGTCTTCAAGTTAGGGAACAAGGTAAGGATCTTTTCATTTTTTTCTGAAGATTTCCTGCAGGTCTGTGTTATAGTGCTTGTGGAAGGGGAGAAATTCTGTCATCTTCTGCCTGAATTTTCTCATCCATTAGTGTCTGGTCTCCTAGATTTCCTTTCCCCCCCAATATTTATATCTGTGTCCCTTTTTGTTATTACTCAGCAGAATTTTGTATGTGTTGCACTTTCCGTGCAGCTTTCTGATTCAGATATCCTGATATGTTCAATCTTGGTGCTGTTTTTAAGCTGTTCATTAGTATGATGTAAACATTCCAGAAACAAAAATGTTTAGTGGAATTGTTCGGCTGTTTTGCTTTTATGAACTGAATATAAACCTAGCAAATAGTATTGCCCTTATAATTTAAAAATATGCAAGGAATTAAAAAGTAGTCTAGGGATAAACCCAAATTATTAGAAGTGTGGATTTCTCTAGCAGGAAAAACAAAGGAATAACTGAGAAAATGGAAGTCTGAAGTGCATGTACATAAGGAAAACACACAAGGATTTTTTTTTTGGTTCAAATAGGTAGTGTGAGCCCAAAGCGAGGCTAAAAAAGAGTGAGATTTCATGCTGGAAATATTGCCTCTGTCTTGGTAAGGGTGTGCAGTATATGAATGAAGACCTTTTTTTTTTTATATAAAGCTTTGAAATGGAAGAAGAGGATAATTCATGTTTGTTAGTCTGTGATAAGAAACCTGGGAGTAATGAAGGAGTGAAAATGAATAAGGAGAGTTATTAACGTCAAGAGGGAAAGAAAATACTAGGGGAAAGAAAGTGGAGAGTGGAACACATGAAGACAGAGGACAGGAAAAGCAGCATTGAGGAACAAAAAGATATTCAGAAGAAGAAGCATTTTTTAAGAAAAAAAAAAGTATGAAGAAAGAAAGATGGAGATGGGAAACTTTTAGTAAAGCCAGTAGGTGGGACATTTGTGTACAGGAATGGAAGTTTGTTTTTAAGTACATGCAGTTTTGCAATGTTACACTTCTGTGTTTTTTTGAATAAAGATTAAAAAAATGTAGCAGGTTTACATTTGGTACTGTGCTAGGATAATATGTTGAGTATCATTTCAAGCTGTTGTATGTGCATAAGATATAGAGAAATTGCAACTTTCTCGTGGAGAGGTTGGGCTATGGAAACTTTTTTTCTCTCTAACACAGACACACAGTTCTGGTCTGTAGTTAAAGCTCAGGCTGCCCCTTGGAAAAGGTGCTGTTGTAAAGAATTGTAAGCACTTATTTTTTTAAAAAGCAGTTTCAGTATCTATCTAAAGTACATATGCGAGCACAGAGTGCATATTGCAACTTGGAAGGATAACCTTCATGGTGGAGGTTACACGTATCCAGATTTGTTAAAGTATTGTGCTTGTCTTTAATGTTCGTACACCCACAGATCAAAAATGAAGTGAACAAGCTCTATAAATTGCTGGAGATTGATATCGATGGAATCTTTAAGTCCTTACTCCTCTTAAAGAAGAAGAAATACGCTGCTCTGACAGTAGAACCCACCGGCGATGGGAAATATGTAACTAAACAAGAACTGAAAGGATTGGACATAGTCCGAAGAGACTGGTGTGATCTTGCAAAAGAGACTGGAAAGTGAGTGTCCTTTTTGCTCGTGGTGTCTGTTCTAAACAGTGTCCTTCTCATAAACCCCGGCTAGGAGTCCACATGCTTCCAATTTCATTATCCATTTTGGTCTTGTGTGTTTTGTACGTACAGGAGCTGAAGTTTTGAGGGATTGGTAGGTTCTGCCAGCGCACGGAGTCGCAGGTTCATGTTTTCCAGAGGGGGCTGAAGGAGCCCGTGGGCAGCCCTGAGCACCCACTTATGGAGCAACCAGACCTTGGGTGCCAGGGGGGCACCAGGGGGCAGCCAGGAGGGCACTGGGAGAGACAAAGACCCCTTATTCCCTGGTGCTCACTGGAGACCCTCCTGTTATTTCATCATCATGATAGTATACTCCTTTGATGATCATTTTATCGATCATCACCACACAGAGCATTTTCATGCTTAACTTCAATAGGGATAATGCACAAGTGAACGGAAATTGGAGCAGGCAGAGAGGTGGTCATCTGGAGGCTGACGGATTTCATATTCCAGGCAGCCTCTTTGAGCCTAGCTTGAACCAATTGTGGTCCAAAGGCATTCGAAAGTGGCTACGTCTTTACATTCACAGCAATCCAGCTTGCTTGCTTGCTTACTGTTCTTAAGATTTGCATTTTCTAAGAAAAGATGCATCATAATAGAAGCAAATTTTTCCAAGTTAGGAATGTATTAGTAATTAAAGCTATACAAATGTTTGAGAGTGTTCTTTAGTGACTAACTCTTCTGCAGCTGGCAGACCTTCCAACCACATTTTACAGAAATAGTCAAGGCTCTGCTTACTTCAACTTTACATTCTCCTCCTCCTCCTCCTCTCCCTTTCCCCCATAAATCTTAGATACCTGCTGTGGAATAATAACATGGGAACAGTAACATGGGAACAAAAACTAGAAACCAGCTGGTTTAATCAGTTTCAAGTTGTTGT
The DNA here is from genome assembly GCF_003342845.1 of Nothoprocta perdicaria. Classification (NCBI taxonomy): domain Eukaryota; kingdom Metazoa; phylum Chordata; class Aves; order Tinamiformes; family Tinamidae; genus Nothoprocta; species Nothoprocta perdicaria. The sequence continues at coordinate 526,012 of NW_020455371.1, read as the reverse complement.
TTAGTATTAGAACTATCTGCAGTCATTTAATTTGGGTTAAAAAGGCTAAACACAACATGAAATATCTGATAAATTCATGAAATATCTGATAAATTTGTGAAACTTTCGAATTAGAGTCCATACTCAGATTCTTTCTTTGATTTCTAGAGATGCCTAGGAGAAGACACAAATGTGTTTACCAAAAGGGCTTTATTCTATTTATTTTAAGCTTTTTGTATTCCTTTACAGCTATGTCATTGGTCAGATTCTTTCTGACCAGCCTCGAGACGTAATTGTGGAAAATATTCAAAGGCGGCTAATAGAAATTGGAGAAAATGTCATCAATGGCCAGATCCCAATAAATCAGTTTGAAATAAATAAGGTAATTGGCTTATTCCCTTTTTCCTGTCTTGCTATTTGCAAAATGTGCTGTATTCAAAGTGTGTCATGCTGTTTTGTATGTTTATTCATGCACTGAATTCGGACAAAAGAGAATTAATCATCTACGATTTCCCTGAATGTTTGAAGATGTTCTTACAAGGCTTTCTTGTATTTTTATTATCAGTGATTTGGGAACAGCCCAGTTCCTAAATATACTGAGTGCAGAAAAAATCTTTTCAAACATAAAATATCAGGAGTGGATAAATGACAAATTCTGATGTGGATCTATACAGTTTTGACCATTCGAGCTCTGTAAATTGAAAGAATGTGTGTTAATTGTTATGTTCCCCACTGGAAGGTCATCTTTGGCAATCTTGCACCCTTTATAGAATTGCCTCTATCTGATTTTTCTGTATATTTATGGTTCCTTAGGAAGGAAGGAAGGTTATTTGGTGTTTCACTAAAAACTTCTCCTTCCTCCCTCGCCCTATTTTAAACAGTGTTTTTATCACATTTAAACTGTTTTGGCTTGGCCTTATGTGATCCTAGGGAAAAGAAGATTTATCATTTCTGTTCTGGCAATGCCGAGATCCAGGCAGTCCATCATTTTAGTTCATTTGCCAGTGGATGATACTGCAAGGAACTTGCAACCGTGAGGCTTTGGAGGCCGCTCTTGCTTTCTCAGAGCACCAGCTTCGTGTCCCATCCCATCCTGCTCTCCTCCTCGTTGCTTTTATCCCTTAATAATTACTTGACAGCTCAAACTTCCTTCCTCTGGACTTTTTTTCCTGTCAGATCTTTTTTATATTTTTGTCTTTGAACACTTACACTGAGAAATACAACGGGGATGGGTTTTTGTATGTTTTTATTTGGAAAAGCGTAAGAAACTTTGTTGGTTTGTTGATTTCTTCAAGACTTTACTAAAATGAGGAGTAAAATATCCTGCTTCATCTACAGGAACTTTAGCAAACAGGATTCCTTTGGCTTGTTTTTCTTTTTCTTTTTTTTTTTTTTTTCTTACTTTTTAATGAATCGACAGAACCTGTATTTTGGCGAGCTAGGAGTGTCTCATCAGGAACGTGTATCCTGTCTGACCTTCCCACTCTTCTAATAGAAGAGATTTTTCATAAGATTTTTTTTCCATCCTAGTCTCTTTGCATTGTGGACCAGCCTGCTGGCTGGTCTTTAAGACCGTGTTGATGAATCAAGAAATATCTTCAGGTTGTCATTATCATTATTAGAGTAATTAGTGATTTTTGTGGCTTATTTAAAAATTTGACAACCATTTCTTAGAGTGTTCGGAGTGTAAATATTCTAACAACACTTAGTGCCTCAATAAAATATACATATGGAGTAGCTTTCATTTTAAATGCTGACTGTTCTTGTGTTTTACTACTTTGGAAATAGTAAAATTATGTATTTCACTATTAAATGCGTAAGTTGTTTTTAAGAATTGGAATGATGATAAATATTTAAAAATAACATTTTCCTGAATGGAAAGAATTTAGTGTGAAATCCCAGTACATGGAATATATGGAAATATTTTAGTCAAGATGTATCCCTTTTTTAACACAGTTTTTTAAATACACTTAACTACTTGTTCAGATGCACTTTATGATCTGAACATGCACAGGGATGAGGGGAATGATCTGTGACCATGCTTTTATATTTTGCAAGCTATTTCCAGCTACAATTTATTTTAGTTTTAAAACAGTGACAATATATCTGTAACTCTTGCAGCCTTCCTTTTTTTTGTTACAGCCTCTTGCATCCTTTCATTTTATTAATAATAATATTTAAAGAATAAGAACTGTTACCTAGGTGTTAATGTCTGGGAAATACATTTATTACAATTTCTGCATGTTATTTTTGTCATACCACAAGTATACTTGCAAATGAAGGCAGCTACTATGCAGTCTTTGTAGTCTGCTGTTCTAAGTTGTCTATCACCTAAGCAAAACACTTCTCTCAAGTTATTTTTCTGTTTTCTCTTTTGATCTTTTAGGCATTGACAAAAGATCCACAGGATTATCCGGACAAAAAAAGCTTGCCACATGTGCATGTTGCCATGTGGATAAACTCCCAAGGAGGCCGAAAGGTGAAGGCGGGAGATACAGTGTCATATATCATTTGTCAGGTAAGAATGTGTTTATTTATGGCTAAGCACTAGTGTTGTTTTGAGAGATGGCAAAGACAGGCCACTCAACTGCTTAAAAATATTTTGACATTTGTGTGCAGTGAGATTATGCTGTATTTTTGAGTAGTCTGCTTTCTGTATTAAATTCACGGCACTTCTACAGGGTCAGAAGGTATCATTGTAATCAGCTGGGCTCATATAACTATTCCCATGCAGTAGCTGGTAACGTTTCCATGATTTAAATTGTTTTCAGGACCAGAAGCTATTTTTAAAGAAAACATCTGATCAATTTATATGGGAAAAAAATGTTCTGGTCGTGAAGAAACTTTCATTCTTGGAAAGCTGTTTTGTGATTCTGCAGTGTCACTGTTGCTTCCAGTCTCAGCATTCGTATTTTCAATTCCTCGTCTTTGGATCTGGCAATACTTCTGTCTGCTGGACTGAGGAGTTGGAGGAGCTTTCTGTTTTCAGGTTTCTGTCTATCTTGGAAATGCTTTTAAAACTTAGGAAAATGATGTCATCTTAGTGGCAGCTAGAACAGCAAAGTGGCTGATCTTGGTACCCCTTGCATCAAGACGTGTTTTCCATCTTCCTGCACTATTGCCAGTTTTTGAGTGTTTTCACACAGATTGGATGTGTTTTGCACAAATGATACTGTATCAGTGTCAAATGTGGATTTACAACAGTTAAATAAATTTTACTGAAACTTTCTTGTTGGTACATTGGAGAAATGTTTTTGGCTGCAACCCCATATTACTAATTCATGTGCCAACAGGTAAGTGTTCAACATTGGTTTTCTTTCCCAAAGATGTAATCAAAAAAAACCCAAGATTATCAACTCAGAATAAAATTCTACTCACCAGACCCTTGCCTAGATGCTGCTTCTCCCTCTTCCCCAAAATCCCAGCAAGATTCCCAGGCAGGTCTTGTGAGAAGTCTGATACGTAGTCCCATGGCTTCACTCTGAAGTTAAGCTCCTAGAAGGAGCTCAGAAATGCAATTATGAACAGGGTATAAATGTGTGTTGGAGTTGTGCTGGAGAGGGAGGAAGGCAGCACATGGTCATGTAAGTTGAAAGGGATTGCAGCACCCCTTGGCTACATGAGGTAAAACTTGCAGCACCAAATACCGTATCTCGCTATCATTTAACAACTCTGTCTTTCCAACCATTACCCCACAATCAAATTAATCTTTAGTATAACCTCAAGGAAAGTTTAAATCCAAGGAGGATAGGCTCCTCAGGAAATGTTCTGCCATTTGGCTGCTGAATGCTCGTTGAGAAGCATGCAGAACAACTTGGGGAAGGTTTGCTTTTTGGGTGGCAGGCTCTTTTAGTCAGCAGTGGCTTTCCCTTCTGCAGGCAGGCCCGCGTGCTGCCTTTCAGCTGGTGGGTCTCCTGCTGAAGCTCTGTAGGGCACTGCTGTAGAATTATCCTGAGGTTGCTTTCCAATAAATGAAGCTTTCCAATAAATGAGCCGGCATTTTCTGCTGCAAATTTCTCTGCCTGTTGGTAAGCTTTGGTGGTCTTGGAAAATACAGCTGTCATGGGAAAAAATCCAGCAGCCTTTTAGCTTCAGCCAATGTCAGTGCAGTGCTCTGGGTCACCCTACCATGTGCTCGAGCATCTGCTTAATACTTAGCCATTTGTGCCAGAAGAACATTGCCCGAAACTAGTGCCTGCTTAGGGAGAGGCAGGCTGAGCAACGCTGGTGGAGATGGGAAGTATTGAGCATTTGTTCTCGGCCAGCTGGCCCTGCTGTGTGTCCTGGAGGAGAGGAAAGGAAGGCGGGTGACACGGGGGACGTGTGCGGCCGCCTTGCCGGCTCGCTCCCGGCACGGGATGCCCAGAGGAACAGAGCGATGGACGTGGACGTGCCCCAAGCCCTCCTGCTTGGGTTTGGGATGTTTGAGGTTACCGTCTTTTGAAATTTAAACATTTTTTGAAAACATGCACGACTGGTAGTAAGTACAGACATGAGCAATTTATCTATCGTCATCTCAAAAATGCACCCCATAATTTGGATTTGCTATAAAACACGATGTAGTTTGAATCAGATGGACTGAGGGGCGTCTTATGGCAAACTGATAGGCCTGCTAACACCTGCAGTGGACCCCTCTTTCAGCTCCATCTTTAAGAACAGGATGTGCATTATTTTTCTCTCTTGTGTTAATCCGGGGTTTGTAGTTTGGCATGAAGAAAGTGCCTGGAGTTGGAGAGCTGGGCGATGGCAGTGGCTGCGCCGCAGCACAATGCGGGAGAAGAATGTACTTGTTGAGAGAAGGAAGCTGAAGGAATCGCATCACAATTATTTTTGCAAAGCAGCTGGTTGAGCTGAATAGTCCTAAATTAATTTTGTTCTGAATACTAAGTTGTCTGAAAGGAGTAGGAGGGACCCGTGGCGGGTAGTCTGTCTTTATTAGTGATGGGTTTTCAGGCGGTGGTTGCTGACCCTATTGAAGCCAGTGTCTTGTCTTAACTGAAAAATGAAGGTGTTGCATGCTAATGCATGTGGGATGTGATTTAAGAAGGGGAAAAAAAAAAAAAAAAGGACTAAAGGACTTCAGGAAAAACTGATTTGATACTCATTCCCAAACCACTCCCCAGTTAATGTTTACTTTTGTCACTGAATGCTTATTAAGTTACTACTTTCAAGTTTTGACAGACATAGAAAATAAAATTTCCTGGTGTAGTAGTGGACTGGGAATGATACTTCAGGGATGTAATGAATTCTGTTTTCCAGAAGAATGCAGTCTTCTTAGAGCTGAAGCACAATTCCATCATTAACGCTATTTTTTATTTCAAATATCACCTTCCTAAACTGACTTCCTTTCATCTTCCTCTTCGTTGTGAAGAATTTGATGTGTGCTCAGAGCTGAGGAAGGGTCTTCCTCTTTTGCCTCGTGAGGTCACCCAGTGTTTCCTTCAGTACTTTTGCCCTTTCAAATTGATGATATTGTCTTTGTCATTTATGTGCGTGCCAATAACTGCTAGTCCTCTCCAACTGCTCATTTTATTTGTTTCTGTATAAAATCTAAGAATATCAGTTTCCTAGCAGAACAGATCCAGTTTTGATATGCAGTGCTTGGAATTTGCTTGTTTTATAAAATGATAATGTTAGTTTAATACAAAGTGAATCCAAAATGCCTGCCTTCTGCATATTTTTAGCTGGGCTGATAGTTACAATGTGTTTTCATTGTGCATTTCAGAATTGACAGATGGGACTGTTTACTCTGTCTACTCTTACTGATTTGCACATGTAGGCTGCAATAATACAAGCTGGATTTACATTCTTGAACTTGCTGGTTGATGCCAGCAACAGCAATGCAAATTTTTTACTACTGTTGGATTTGTATTTGATAAATCAACCAAGAGAGAGCAATTGTGTAACATCTTTGCTTTAAAATAAAATGTGATTCTTGAAGCCTAATCCTTCGTATACCGACTTGAGGCGGATTTTCCTTTTTTCACACTGTTTTCTACGTGTCTCCTTTCTTAGGATGGATCCAACCTGAGTGCCAGCCAGCGAGCATATGCTCCAGAACAGTTGCAAAAACAAGACAATCTTGTTGTCGATACTCAGTACTATCTATCACAGCAAATACATCCAGTAGTTGCTAGAATATGTGAGCCTATAGAGGGAATTGATTCCGTTCTTATTGCAACGTGGTTAGGTAAGTATTCTAAATTCAGTTTATTTAAAGAGTTTCCAGAGACAAAGTGAGAAGCTTTAATGCATGTTTCTTAACAAAAATGTTTCTCAAGATCAGTCCTCCTAGAATGAAGGAGTACATGTTATGCAGCCTGTAGAAGGCAGCTTGCATTGTGAGTTTGTTTAGATGACATAGCAGAATAACACTTTTCAGAAGGTGCTCATTAAGATGTTATAAATCGTATTCAGGGGGTGGGGAAAAAAAAGTACTCTTCCCAAATGACATGACTGTTGCATGTCTGAGGTTTTTCTTAAGTTTCTGAAGTACCGTGTAGTGTTGGAGAATTCAGGCTCTAGCATTTTTGCAGTAATGAAAGGGTGCAGAGTATTAGTAGTCAGTCAGTGGGAAGAGTTTTTATTTGTAGAATTGACCTGCTAGATTTTTTTAAAAAAATAATAGCCCTAGTAATGGATATTCTTGTCTCCAGATGGGGTAGGCAAGCAATATTTCCACTTTCTCTGGAAATATCATGCCATATCTGTAATTTGCCTTAGTATTGTTTTTCTCCCTGAAAATGTATGGATGTGATCTTGATGAAGGGAAATCTTGTGGTTTGTACCCCAAATCAAGTCTCTTACTACTTAAAGCTGGGTTACCAGGGATGGTAACATAGCTTAACAATGTTGAAAATGTTAAGCCTGCTGCTTGCTGAGTTCTTGACGAGACTTTCTTGTCCCACAAGAAAATATGTATTTAGAGTTGCATGGTGTCAGTTTAATAATCCCTTGCTTTCATGTTAGGGACATGTCTGTTGCAGTGCAGACTTGCAGAAATGCTTTCTTTCAGAGACTTTGGAATGCTTGGAAGGAGAGTTAGACTATAACATTTTGTGTGCTGGTGTTGGCCGGGACCCAAGAATTGGTCATTTAACTGGCACAGTGCGACCTGGCAGGATGGTCCACCTGGGCCAAAGGTTCAGCTCATGGTGGGTTCACACTTTGCCTTGAATGCATGCAGGTGTAAGTTCCTTCCTCCTTGCTTCTCAAGAAGGGTCATTGTCATTAAAGTGCCATTAAAGATTTTTAAATAAATAAATAAATGTAGGGGAGCTCTGCTTTTTTGGGGAAGGTAAGCACAGACGTGATTGTGCGTCTGCAGGGATCTTTATCGGAGACCCTGGATGTTGCACTGCATGTCCAGGAAAAAGCGCTTTGAGGAGGCGCCAGCCCTGCCTCCGCTCACAGGCTGACTGTGCACGTCTGGTGGTTTGGCCTCCCCTTGATGCCAGAGAGCGCCGTGGGGCCCAGCCAACCAAAAAAGTCAAGTACTTTTGGTGTAGACAAAGCGGTTTGAAACAGAGGTCAGCTTCTAGTTGCCTGGGGAAAAAGACTTGTGATTTTTGAAACCAATTGATTTCTTGCAGAGATTTAGTTTTGAAGACTTAGTCTAGAATTCAGAGTTATTCCTCATTCTCAACAGGTCAGGTGTTTGGGAAGGGCTGATTCCCGTTAGGCATCTAGATTAAGTGCCCAGATCTTAAGAGCTGTATGTCCCTTGGTAGCATTCACTATTTGCAAATGCCTGTGCTGCTTTTTGCACAGTAGTATGTTCAAGATGAAAATTTCCTTATAATAGCATTATGCAGCTCAGAGTATATTAACAGTATACAATTGTTAGTCAGAAAACCTGTGCGTATACATTACAATCTCAGATCTGCAATATGTTCCATTTGACCTTGCTGTGCTATAAAAATGTTACTTGCTTCTCCACTTCTGTTTTCTCACTTCTGTTTCCATTAAGTTTGCTAGTAGTAAGGTCTTTTTCAAACCTGTTTTATCTAATTCTTTTTCTTCTACTTTTAATCAGAGCTGTACATGAATTGTTGCAGATTGTTTTAACTTTTTTTTCTTAATATTGGAGAGGTAATCAAAAATGTTTTGTCTTGAATGAATTGAAAATATCTGAGTGTACAAGATGTCTGAGCCCATTGCTTTAGAAGAAAAATTCAGAATGGTTTTCCTGTTTGCTTAAGTTTGGCTTTTTTTTTGTTTAGCATTTTCATCATGTAATGCAGCCAAATCCCAGTTGTTTTTCCTGTTCTCTTGAAAAGAGGATTGTTTTCTGTTCAGAAGAGGAAAGCTTCTGTTCTGGAGGGTACGAGAAGTATCATATTGATGCACTCAAACATGGTTGCTTCCTTGCTGAGAATTTCCTCCTCTGGTTTTGTTATGTACAGTGTACGTCTGTATACATATATACATTCCATTACATATATGGAATGGTTGTAGAAAGAAACATGTCAGATCCATATTTTAAAGAATCTCTTTATTAGGTAAATGTTTGATCATCATGTCACCTCACTAGTCCAAGCAGATGAAATTGAGTTCTGCTTAGTGAAGCTTGGTTTATATTAAGATAAGCAAAAGCATTTCTTTTCCTTGTCCATACTCAAAGTAAATTATTTTAACTAATCTATTTTAGACACTCAAGAACAAAAGCAAATAACTGCACCTAAAAATTGCAGAGAGCTCTTCAAATATCACATTTATTCACCACAGAATCAAGCTGAAAATTGTCTTTTGTCTTTGGACTTTGTAGGAAGTCTGCCTGGCCTTTGAAAGATGAAAATTCATTGTTCCTAAAAATGAGAACCTCACAGGCATAATTTTTCGTTCACTCTCTTTTATCTTGAAGTTCTTGAGGGGGAAAAAATACACTGACAAGATGAGGCTTGTCAAGGTTTCTCATAGGAGGATGTGCAGTCAATAAACCTAATTTACTTATGCTTGTGGAGACCTTGCTTACTTTCTCCTGAAACTACTTAAAAAAAAAAAAAGACAACTGTACTTGTAAAACTCTTAATATAAAGAAGTAAGCGAATTGTGAGGTTGAGGTGCTGGTGCAATATAGATATTACCTCCTGTTGTGTTCCCATCTCCCCCTTTTTTTCTGTGTTCTCAAAAATACCCAAGCACCATGGAGCCAGGGTCATTTAAGCCTGGGATTTTTGCAGTTGTTAATGTATTACGTCTTCCCCCACAAGTTACAGAAGATGCTGGTTGCAGAAAAGGAGCTTTCTCCTAGATCGTGTCGTGGTCTTTGCAAAGAGAGGTACTGCCGCTTCCCAGGGGCGTCCGTAGGTGCTCTGTGAACGGTCTCACGTGTAGGCCCTTCCTAGGAAGGTCACCCAGTGTTTGGGAGCTGCTCCTGGTTAGTCCTGCTCCCATGTCAGTACGAGTACTTGCAGTCCTGCCAGCGCGCGTCTGTCCATGCCGTTAGCAAGGAAATCCCTCCCACCTGAAGGCCGCTGGGTTTATTTTTCTCTCGAGGGGGGAATTTTTTTAAAAACACTTAGAGAGCGTTTTACTTGGCGATGTTGATATTAGCAGCTGCCTACCCAGACCAACTCATGGCAGCCGTGGTCTCCCCACGGCGTGCGAGCTCCCTGGTGTTTCTTGGCGCTCCTGGGTTAATTCTATCGCGTTTACGCGTGGGGATCCCCACGGGGGACCCCAATGGGGAGGACGATGGCGTGGCACAACCCAAGAGGAAGGCCACGGGGGAGCCCGCGCCGGCGCTTTCGCGGACACCCGGTGTGCGAGCTGTGGCGCTTGCCGTGGTCCCAAGCGCGGGACTTGGGGTGAGCACTGAGCAGGGCCGGGGTGCCCCGTGCCTCCGTTAGCCACCGGGTTGTGTCTCCAGAGAGCAAGCGGGCCTCTCTGCGCCAAGGATCTCCTTCATTGCTGGTATTTATAAATAAAACACCCATGTCAGGAGCTAGTCTTGACCTGCATGTTGAAATATTTAAGTTGACCCTGCATTTATCTCTGTGTGTTGACCTGGTTGCTTTACTAAATTACCTCCTCGGTAACCTAATTCACCACAGCAGACTTGAGCGGGGCCCGGGCCCTAGCCGCGCCTCGGAAGCCCGAGGAGCCCCGTTCCCAGCGAGCCAGCCGGGGAGCAGAGCGGGATCCGTTTGAGGCGGGCGGGGGCACGTTTCCCAGCGCGGGGGCGCGTTTCCCAGCGCGGGGGACGTTCCCCAGCGCGCTGCCCCTGGGCAGGGCCGCGGCGGGCGGCCGCAGCGCGCGGCCTTCGCCTCGCGGTGGCAGCACGAGCCGCGCCATCCCCGCCGCCCCGGCACGGAGCGCGCGGCCCGCGGCACCCGCCGCCTCCGCGGCGGCCCCGAGCGCGGCCTGAGCGCGGCCTAAGCGCGGCCCGAGCGCGGAGCCGCAGGCCGAAGCGGGAGCTCCGCCGCGGCGCCCGGCCGCTCCTCGCCGCCCCCAGCTCTGCGGCCTGAGCCGGCGCAGGGGGCCCGAGTTACGGAGATGGAAAGAAAAATACTCTCGGAAGCCTAAATTTGACACTGTGAACAGTGCAATACACTGCTTCTGTCGTGGCAGCTTGGTCTGCGCTTTTCTTCTTAACTCGTATACTTGGTGTTTTTTTTCTTTGCCACACAGGCAGCTCGGCAGTTTTTGTGGGGTTGGAAAGCCTGCCCGTGTGCAGGTGATTTAGTGATAGCCCCACAAGTGCTATATGCCCCAGTAGGCCCAAGTCCCCCTGATTTTTTTTTTTTTCCTCAATATTGTGTAAAAAGATAGAGTCCAGAAAATTAGCTTGAAGTCTCCTTCCATTCATTAAAAAAAAAAAAAAAAGGCAAAAAAGCCTATTTTTATCGGCAGCCTTTAGGCATTCCCTGTGTTGCTCCCCGGGCAGGGCAGTGTGCCCGGCATGACCTGTTGCGAGAGGCTACAAGTGGGCGCGCTGAGATGGGTGAACTGAGCCAACCAAGTGCCCCTCAAAGGGCACGGTGGCCAAAGCAGGTCCCGCGCCCCCACATAACGAGGCTAGGCTTGTGCTTAGGCTTGTGCTTGGGGTCCCGACTTGCCTCCCCTTCAAATTCCCGTGCCCAGAGTGAGGTGTGCACTTCAAGCACCACAGCATTTCTCAAGTTGCTTTCTCCAGCCCACATAGCAAGGAAAGTTCTGAAATGCCTCGATTCTAGTAAAAGGAAACTATTTCCCCCCTCCGCCCCCGTTAAATTATCACAAATTGTCCGTGTGCTTTTTTTTGACTGGGTAGTGGGAAGCTACAGTGGAGTGAAAGACAAAATGCATCTCCTTTATGTTTTGTTTAGTGAAATATCTTCCTCTGTTACCGTTCTGGAAAATGAGATAAAATTCTAACTGTCCATTTGATGAGATAGGTAGCAGTGAACTAGCAGTGATTTTTTTTTTTCTTTTCATTCCTCTTCTGAATTTGCTGCAAAGTGAGAATAATTGTATTTACCAGTAGTCTTTTAGATCCAGTCCACTGTATCTTTCAGTTGGTTTTCAATCTTTCCCATTTTCAAAATCGTGATATGAAGCAACACTCAAGTCCTCTTCGTGAAACTTTTATCTCCTGTGTGTTTGTTACAGAATATATTACTTGTTCCTTAAAGGAGCAACTACATTACCAACTATTTCTCCCTTCCACGCCCATCTCCCCCCCAACCTCAGCCAGAGATTTTTTTTTTTTTTTTCTGGCTATGAATAGAGTAAAACTGTTTAAAAGTTTGAGAATCTCTGAAATGAAATGTCACCCATATGTACTGAGTCTTTTTTTTTTTTTTTTGCCAAAATTAAAATTGCATTTTAATTTATATTTTTAGTGAAAATCCAGTTTTATCGGAGACCAGTTGAACTTCTTTGGTGATGGAATCCTTTCTATGTCTTTCTTGAATTTATTTTATTTTGCATTTATAAACAACAATTCAGAATAGTGATAATCAAATCACAAGTATCAAACATTTTCTATATAGATAGTACTTATCTACCTGTATAACACAATTGATTTGTAGTTGTGATGGTATTTAAATAAATTTAAACAAGTGTTTTTCCCAGAGATTTTCTTTAGATGTCTTAATGCTGTAAGGCTAAGAAGCATTTTAACATGTAGCTTCATTTTTCTTTTTTTTTTTTCCCCCCTCTTGTTTTTTACTGTAGTGGTTGGTAGTGGTAGAGGTAGAGGTTAACACTTGTTAAAGTTTACACAGGATGTAGGATAATATATAGTAATCTTTTACTTGGCTTAATTAGCCTATGTTAATTTTTTTTTTCTCAGTGTGTTTCCTTTTTCATATTAATAGTAATCTAAACTCTAGTTTCCTAAGCATTCTTCCAGATTTGCTCACGAGATCTTTTCTTTCCAGTATGTGCAATTTTTCTAAAATGCAAACGTTATCGATGGAATGAATGGACTTTTCAAAGGCTGAGCGTGGCAAAGGAGGACCGAAAATGTGGATTTTTTCTTAAGTTTGCTTTGACAGCCTTATTCCTAGGGCAGTGAACTTGGTGCTTGCTTGCCTATTTATTTATTTGCGGTTGAATCCGTGTTTTTAGGAGGGCTTTTGTACATTTATTTGTTTGAATTCTTGCGTTCTGGCAATGAGAAATAAAGCGGTTTGTCTCCAGCGCTGTCGTTTTAAATGCTGCTGCTGCTGAATTTTAACCACTGCATTAGATTGAACCCTGCATGCTGTTAACCACTGAGCCAAAATGAAATCGACCACTGCATTGAAATCAGAGTTGGCAGTTGTAGACGGACTTAAAGGAGTTGGTAATAGCAGTGCACCCGCGTTTCTTTAATGGGGTTTTTATTCTCTGTTTTCAGTTTTAATGGGGCCGTTTTGCTTTAAAGACTGTGTCTTAATAATGATGCACGTTTTTATTGAAATATTTTCAGTGAAACTTAAGAAGGAAATAACAATAAAGCCATCCGTTAGCAGTGCTTTCCTCGGAAACAAAATGTTCTGCCTCATAGTCCCATGATAATGCAATGTGCTTGTTTTATTTAGAAAGCAATCTTGCATAAGAAGATAAGTAGATGATTTCTTCGTGTTTCATGAACCTTCATTTATGGTTAAAAATTGTAATATGGCTTTATGTTTTATAAGTTTTGGGGTTTTTTTTGTTTTGTTTTGTTGTTTTGTTTTGGTTTTTTTTTTCCCCCTAAGGATACATATATTTAGCTTCTCAATTCACATTCTGTAACTTTCGTACCTGCTTTGCCAAGCCAATAAAAAGTAACCCTGCTTGTATGGTTGACCTCTCAGTGTTTGAAATTTTGTATTCCTTTTTAATAGGACTGGATCCTTCCCAGTTCAGAGTCCATCACCAGTACCAAAAAGATGAGGAGAACGATGCCTTGCTCGGTGGCCCAGCTCAGCTCACTGATGAGGAGAAATACAGGGATTGCGAGAGATTCAAGTTCTGCTGCCCCAAATGCGGAACAGAGAATATTTATGACAGTGTCTTTGATGGCTCGGTTAGTTTCTCTTATGTCTTATTTCTGGTCTTTGATGAGGAGGGCAAACACTTGCAAAAGAAAAAGGAGCTTTTTAGTTCGGCTTCGTGTGATGTAGGAGAAGATACCATATTGTTGGAGTCCGACTGCTTACACTTGGAACAGAAAATTGCTGATAGGACAGTGCTGAAATGTTTATCCCATTTTTTGCATTTCGGCTGGGAACATTGTAGCCCAAGAGGACACACAAGATTAATCTGTTGGCTTCATTAATCTGTTTGCCCCCATTTGTGAATGATTGTTGCTGTAACTTTTAAGGAATCCTTATCCTAACACCTTAGTAACATGCAGTTCTCTGCTTAATAAAACCTTCTTATAGCAATGGCAGTTGCTCATCCTAAATCATATTAATTGGAACAGAGTGTCTTGAGAATTCGTGTTTTATCTTTTTATATCCCCCTTCCATTCTTGACAGAGAGATTTTCTGCGTTATCTTTCCTTCTGTCTTTGTATATCGAACATAAAAAGTCATAGGGCTACATTCTTGTTGGGAAGTTCTGCCAAAAAATGTATCTCTGACCTTGGAGCACAACTTGAAATAAGGCCAAGTATTTAACTCTACAGCGATGTTATGCATGTATTAGTCATTGGCAAATTAGCAAGCTTCAGAGTAGTGAAAACCTTGAAAATGAAAGCAAATAAATCTTTTATCTAAATTAAAAGTAATTATTTTAAGTTAATTTGGACAAACAGCAGATGTTTCACATTTTTTTGAATCAAAATAAAGCAGTCTTTGGAAGCCAGTGAGAGGGAAAGACAGATGTAATTTGAGCAATACTTTGTAAATCCTTGACTTTTGTTCATTACAGCTGTAAATAAGATAGTTAATTGCATGGAGATTTGACAAAATGCAGATGGGCTAGCTGTAAAGAAGTGGATGTTAAACTTGGAAAAAAAAGAAAAGAAAACCTTCTCCCACCTGGAAATTTTGGTGAGGAGGGTGGGGGAGGCTAAGGCAAAGCAGCACAAATCAGCCTAGATGTTAAGCTTTAACTAGAAAAAAAAATGTAAAATTTGAATAACCATCGAACCTAACAGGACGTTACTTTAATGAGAATTCTCTCACCTTAATTTTAGCTGTTCACACATTACTTCTAGGAACTGAAGTTTAATTTTAGATATTTTGAAGGCTTGGGTCAATGAGATGATGTCGCCTTTTAAGAGCTGTTCTTGCACTGGGGAAAAACAAAATATCACTTCTTTGTTGTTCAGTGGGGTTTCTCTATTTAGCCCTGTTGGTATTTTCTTAAATGATGATACCTGTAAGGTTGATTTCAGTGTTCTGATCAGGCAGCTTGGACAAAACTTTTGTGTCCTTGATAAAACAATAAACCAGTGTTGTGTTGTATTGTTTGGTGGTAGGGGACCTGTCCACAGGCCAAGCTTTTATTCAGCATCATTTGCTGAATATATGTTCTTGGCAGATGAAGCAGCATGTTCTCCAAAGACCTTTCAGTAAGCAGAGAATGGAAAAAGTGTATGTTTTAGAGAAGTCTTTATGGATGTGTGGCCAGCTGTGATGGGAAGAAAGAAGGCCCAGATTTTAGAGATATAATTAAAATATATTAAAGTATTCTGTTTTAAAATGGTGTCCTGTACCTAGGTGAAACAAATGTCTGTGGTAAATTAGCTACCATCATCTGCTGTCTTGATGAACTGTTCCAAAACTTACATTTTCAGGGGCGTTTTATTGAACCCAGCTTGCAAAGATGCAGCAAGAGAGAATGTGAGGAGTCTCCTTTCAACTACGTGGTTCAAATGAACAATAAATTACTGTTGGATATTAGAAGACACGTAAGAAAATACTATATTGTAAGTATTCAGAAAATATTCTGCCATATGAATAGAGTTTTCCAGAGGGTGCTGCTTTTAGTGACTGTCATGTTAAATCCTGAATAGTACAGAACAGTAGTGTGCAATGCCAAACTCCAACTTGGTGAAAATAAACTGTCAATCAGTGCTATTAAAATACAAATTTGGAATGTGTATTTTTGTTAGTTCAGTTTCATGTCAAGATAGTCATACAAATACAGTTTTTATACCTGTGTCTTTCAGCATTATTACAGATGCAGGTGATCTCTGTTCTTTAAACTTTTAGAGGAAAAAGTGCACACACTTCGATTATCTTACTGCTTTTCAGAAAATTTGTGAAGCCTATTGAGTATGCAGATGTCCTTTTCTTGTGTAATTGGAGTCTGATTCTCTTACTCCAGTCCAAATTTACTTGTGTTGTATTTGGTTGTGAAAATAAATAATGGGAATAAATCTACTTGAAAACTAAAAACCTAAAAAAAATACTTTGAAGGGTAAAAGGTAAAAAATCCTAAAAATCCCATGAATCTTTCTTCATAAAGATTGACAGTGAAAAGGACCAGAGTGGGAAGATGGGTAGACAGTTTGATATGGAATTTTATTACTTGACCAGTGCAAGAAATCCAAGATGACAACAGTAGTTGCTAGAATCGTATGGCATTGTACAGGAAATATATGTACACTGTCAGAACAAATACACTGATTTTAAAATTACATTCATAGAGTTTGCATCTCTGATGTGCTGATGGCCTCTTATTTTGTGAAAAGGCAGCTAGTCATTTTGGTTAAATTTTCATAGATTTCTTCATCCTTAGCTGCCTTAGGTTTTTGATCATATAATATGGGCCTGATTTCTCAGCTCTCAGGTTATCAGGCATCAGTTGCAGGAAGTGGTAGTATTGGGTGGTCAGAACCTTTGAATGAAAGCCTTGAGTATACACAACAAATCTAAATTGTTTTTGAAGGTTTGGCCTGTGTATGAGTGGTGTGCTTAAGTCGTACTTCGTTTTCTTACGTTTCACAAAGTAGATTTTACAGGGACCTACAATGCAAACAATTTGTCCTGGTAGATTTAATTATGGTTTGATGTTAAGTGTGCATTTTGTGTTTTTTCTTCTATATTAACTTCTATTGCAACTATAGGTAAATGTTCTGTAAGCTGCTTTATGGGAATGTGTTAGCTTTGGACTCTATAAATATGTTTTTTGAAGACTTTTGCTTCAGGAGTGCAAAACTTTAGTCTTTTGGTGAGTGGAGGAAAATAGATCTGAGGACAGGAAAATTTTTTTACTGCTGAGAGTGAAGAACCATGTAATGTTTTATTCCATTCTGCAGTTTTCATAACAACAAGCTATGAAGCAACTGTGAAATATTTGAATATTGAAACTGTAGTTTAGTTTTCATTGTATTAAAATCTACTAAATATTTTCTAGTACATGGGCTAATAATGTGCCCTTCCAAAGGAATTTATTTGTTGTTGTAAGTGAAAGCATTATAAACCTATTTATGTTTTTGGTACTGAGAATTAAGTTTTAAACTGGTTAGTTAAAGTAATAAGGTTTCAGAAGAGTACGTTTTGACTGCGGAATACATTTGGGCTCTGGAAATGTGAGATTGTTTTGCTGCCAGAAATAACTTCCAAATTGGACAATAATTTTCACTTAGAAAAAGGGCTTTCCGCTGAGATGGATAAGAAAACTTTTTGTCCTGTTAGCCCTTAGAAAAGCGGGTGCTGTGAGTTTTACTTTATGCCTTTCATCACGTCCTTGTAGTGATTGTTTAACAGCTGGAGTTGAAACTCATCATGTGAGTGTTTGCACTAACATATATAATCCCGTAAGCTATAGCAACGCGCCCAGAGGGAGTGTGCAGAGAGCTGCCGGAGCAAAAGCCCTGTGAAACTTGGAGATTTTTGTTGAGGAGTGTGCTATTGTGGTGGTGGCATCTAAAGGACACAAAAGTACCAGTTTAAAAGAGGCAAATAAATCATTTATCTCACTCCCTTTATTGTTTGGTTTGGTTTTCCTTGGGTAATACTGTTCTTTGTATGTTGGGCAAATGGCAGATACTGCAAAAACATAGTTGTGAAAATGATTTTTTTTTAATAGTGATATCCTTTCTCTTTTTTACCTATAGATTTATCAATATACCTTGGCCTGATGCAAGCTCACCGAAAGTAGTAGGTTTTTGTTTTTCGGTAAGCTTTGAATCAGGCTTTACATGTGTGTAAGACCGTTGCATGTTGTTTCCTTTAACTTATTGAATTGCTATTATATTTTGCCATGTAAATTGGCAGCAGGGGGGCAGACTGTGGTAAAATCTAAATAAAGTAAAAAAACAACTTGCCATTTTTGGGCATGTGAAACTGCTAGATAAATAAATGTAATGACAATTTAACGTTCTTGCCTTAAAAAGATGCACGGGCAAGTGTGTCAGTAGAATTTTGTAAGCCTGCTGCAGTCCCCTTGTTTTTATGAATTATTCACCTTGGTACAAAGTTTGCTGTTTCTCTGATCATTTTTCCCCATTAAACACTGGCTGTTTTATATCTTCCATATAAAACGCATCTACCGTTGTTCTGGCACTTACAAATTTCTTAATAGTATTAAGATATATCAGTTTGATAATCTTACTCCTAACTGTAAATATATTAAGTAATCTAAAAAACGACATGCAGGGATTTTAGTTCCTTTCAGAGCTGCATTATTCTCTAAAAGATTGATCTTGCCTTTTTTTTTTTTTTTTTTAATTCTGCTTCAGAAGAGCAAATAGATGAAAAGAGAGAAATGCTAGCTAATCTAAATTGGGAAATGAAGAGGGCTTTTTTAAGCATGAAAATTTCATCATCTTGTCAGCTGGCAGAATGCCTGCTGTGTGGATTCACAAAGGCTAAGAATTACACTTTCATGAAATTTTCCTCACTAACTGCCCTGGTTAATTTGAAAGATAACCCACTGTTCTAATTCATTCCTCAATTGGGCGGTGCAGGTTTTATCTTTGATCTGACAAAGCATTTGTGTTAATCGTTTTGGCCCTCTACTAGACACTCTTGGGATTGTGCTTTTACAATAAATGTGTCTGTGATAGCTCTTTAGTCTATTATACTTACAATAGATCCATAGAACTGGTAATTAATTCTGTACTGCTTTGGAAATGGGGAAGAATAGGTGTAGCTCTGTCAAGTGCTGCTGGGAAGTTTGTTTAGCTAGTTCATTTCTGAAGTGCTACCCTCAGCCAGCGAGGAAGCAGCCGTGCTGGGGAGCGGGGGCAGGCTGAAACACCAGCAGAAATGGCAAAAAAAGGGGCCAAATTGTGTAAAGAGAGCGGTGCGGCTTCTTGGATGGTGCTGTTTCTCGTATAGTAGCAGCATTTAATTATTCTGTTGGAAACAGTCCCGCGTTTCCGGCTTGAACACTGGAATGCTGGTTTGGGGAGCGCGCTAAAGCAGCGCGAGCTGGGCAATGGGCTCTCTGCGGACAGCAGCGTCTGCCGTCACAAAAAGGAGCCCCGTCTTACCCAGCTACTGAGATGGGAAGGCTACCAGCTTGAGGAGAGCGAATTAAAAATAGCCTATGTGGTCTGTGCAACTTGAGCAATAGCAAAATTCATACTGAACGGTTAGGCTGCAAATCTGTTATCCCTGAATCATCAGGCTTTTAATTTTGTTTTCAAATATACACCCATGGCATTGGTAGCGGCCTTAGTAGAAAAAAATGGTTTTATATAGATGCATTTGTATGCTCTTTGGCTAGTAACGTATGACATATTTAGATCTGCCTATACATCCTAAAATGCGTAAAATGGTACAAACCTTAAAAAGGATAACAAATATTGAACAAATGTTCATCTAGCCGTTATTGTGCTGTGTTTTCATTTTAGCCTTTTTCTCCTGGACAGCTGCAACCCGTAGGCAGAAGGGAGTTTGAAGGCTATTGAGCAGTGCTAAATAACTTTGTACTGTTCTGCTGCGAAAAAAATCAGTGTTCAATAGCCCTCAAAATTTCTCATTTCTTACCTGTGGTGGGGTGCTCGGCTGCTTGCACGTTAGGTCGCAGTATAAAAGCCTGTTGGTGCGCTGGTTCAGGATCTTTGAATTATTATTTATATATATATATATACGACTCTTGTGGTTATTGTATATATTCTCAGGTTCTGCATTAGTATTTTGTACATTTAAAAAGGTGGAAGACTGGTAAGAAAGGCAATGTCTTAAGAGGCAATAAATCCACAGAGGTTTGGGGGTAGCGTGGCGTATTGGCTTAGCCCGGCAAAGAGCTCGGGGCTGGATGTGAACGTGGAGCCTCGCACGCCGCGATCGGGTGTATTGGCAGCAACCGCAGGTGACACCGCCTGGACGGGGAAATGGGATTGTGCCGGCGGCGGCGGGCACTCCGGGAGCGATGGGAGTCACAGCAGACAGCTGCGAGTTGGAAGCCTTTTTTGGTTGCTGGCTGTGTTGGGGGAAGAGGTTTCTTTAGAGTGGAGGAGAGGGGCCGGGTAGTGACAGAAGTTCAGTATTTAATTAATTACTAAACTTAATTACTTTTGTGCTGGTGTATAGGGCGATACGTGGGCATGCGGGGAAGCATAGGTACAGGTAGAAAACCCAAGGAGCTGGCAGCTCCAATGGGTGGTGGTAGGTACACATTGCCAGGAGATGCTGTCCAAAGAACTCCAGGGATTACGTTGAGAAGTACTATGTGTAAATGCATTTCTGAGCCTTTTCAAGTCTGAAATTGCATTACTGTGGCTTTGATTTGTGTATACAAAGAGTGAGACATTTATTCTTAGTATTAAGGCTTCCAAGTCAAGCCAGAAGGGAAACAAGTGGAGTGAAAGATGGCAGGTTAAAGTGCCTCGTTCACAGCTCCTCCCAAGAGGGGGACCCAAGAGAGCGAAGGGAAACTCAAGACTTTTCTTCCCTCCGCAGTAGCATCTTCTCATTGGTTTCTTGATTGAGACCAGCAAATGGGTTGTATTTAAAACCATGTTTTGCTTAGCCAGGAGAAATTAGAAATATTTTGGTTGCTGAAGAAACAGAGCAGTCTGTATTCTGCAGTGTGAAAATTGCATATGTCTGTCTTTGCTGATGTAATTTACACTTATTGAATAATAGAAGGCAACCTTTGGTCACCATGCATAGTGCATTTTGGGCATGAGTGAGCAGTTACTTGTCACGGCGCTCATAGCATCTATTAACTAGAATTGATTCGCTTTTACAGGGCAGCTCCCAGAGAAGTTACGGTGAAGGAATTGTTTGTTTTAGATTTACAGCATCAATAGGGTTTTTAGCGAAGTGTTTGGAAGTAGTGATCGATACGTCCTTGCGAAAGCTTTAACTCTCCTCATTGGGTTTTACCAGCCCTCGTGGGCACGCAGCGGTCTCGCTGTGGCCGGGCGAAGCTGAGCGTGGCTCTGCACACGCCGCATCCCGGCCGCCCACAGCGAGGGAGCGTGAGCCAGGGAGCAGGGCTGTTCGCTGAGGGCCTTTGGAGGGCTGAGCTGCATTGCCAGAGAAGACTCTTACACTAGAGAAGCATCTGCTTCTTGCAGAAAAGGTTCCCTGGGCTGCCCACTGCTTGGAGCAAGTTGTAAGAAATGGGGCTAGGTGGTTAAATCACTCTGACAGCAAGGCATGGTTGTCCTCAGAGGCTACGGAAAGCACCATCTCTGGGGATACTCCGTTGAACCCAGGAGAGGCAACGATGAGTTTTGACAGCCCTCAGCACGCCACGCTGTGGCACACAGATTTGGTTGCAGCTCCATGCGTCTGAGTTACCTCTGAATTAACCCCAAAGTATGTAGCTTTAGCCTGCTAGTGATGGTAGCTGTTTGTAAGATTCAGTTGCAGGGAATTAAAATCTTGGGTGGATCTGTGCAACCTATGGAGAAGTCCACTGGGATTACATTACTAGTGCTCCCTGACCAAGCTTTTGGGGGCAGTAAGCAAGCATGCTTTCCTTTGATATCTTGGGCTGACAAAGTGGTATGGATGCTATATTCACATTTTTCGGAGGCTGTTTTAGTAACAAATTATGAATCGCAAGAGGCTTCCTAAATCACTGAAGGTGAAAGGATGGAATTTCCATGTTCCTCATTCTACTTAAGAATTTCTGTTTTTGAGAAATCCATTTTAAATGTGTTTAGATTTTTGCTCTTTTTACTAAAAATTTGAATGCAATTTTGGGTAGAAAAGGATCCCACAAGTCTCTAACTAATCTGAGATGTGGCAAGAGGAGAAGTCCAGCTAACAGAATTTAGAATAGGTTTTAGATGTGAGTGTTCTGCCTTGCATCCCTCAGGAGAATCAAAGTTCAGCCCTAAACCTAGGGAGACCATATTCTCCTTGGACATCTTTCTTTCCATCAAGATGAATTGGTTTGGCCTTTATGGCCTAAAAATAATGTGATTGTCAGAAATGTTTTCTTAGGAGTCACTAAAGACAAAGAAATCCCTGGTTTAACACTGATTTTAAGAACTTAAAACGTGTAACCTTAAGCCTTTTTTTTAAGTACTGAAGTGGGTTTATCTGTATAATTATGAGACAAATTGGCTTATAAAAGAACAAAATAAGTATTTTCTAATAATGGCAGGAAAAAGTTGCGAGTATGCAACTTTAAAAATATCTTCTGTACTCCTGTTTATTGCTGTTTTCTACAATCTCTGGAAAATTGTGTGATAACAAGCAATGGGATTGAAAGCGGGCGGTTAGAAGATGGATACACTGAAAGCCTCCCCTGAACGTGAGCACACTTTCCCTGCCTTAGCAGAGCGGGTCTTGTAGGTATTTATTTTTAGCCACTCTTGGCTATTAGAAGAGTTATTTGCATTTTTCTAGTTTAAAAGAGTGAAACTATCAAAACATATTTCCAGTGTATTCCAGTCCCTATTCTACTTCTTAGTAAGATATTCTTCTGTAAAATTAAATGAGATATTTCTTACGTAAAGAGATTTCTGTATGAGAAATCTCATCATACGCAGGGTTTGTAGCTAGAAGGTTATTTCAAAAACTTATTTTCAACTTGATTTAAAGAGCTATCTAGTGTTATGGAGTTTGGTGCTCAAAAGAAGGAATGGATGAGTGTTTAAGCGTGCAAGGACCAAACAGATGAACCGTTTAGCTCAAACCTTTCAGCTTGGTTCCTGGAGGTGTCATGTACACAAACAAATCTCCAAAGAGTGAATCTGGGCAGCAACCTCTTCTTCTGCCACTGTGTCTTTATTGATGCCCTTTGGGAGAGGGAAGGCAAGCACCTATCCAAACATCACAATAGGAATTACTAATTTTTCTCTTGTAGTGGCCAAGGGAAATCAAGGCAGTGTGAGAGAGATTAAGGCACCAAGTCATCTGTAACATTTCTTCTTTTTCTAAAAGGAGACAACAGTGTCAATTCTAGCCAATCTTTTCTCTTTCTTCCCAGTGCTCTTTATTATTCTGTGAGGCTTGCAACTTGTTGCTCTTGACGCATGAAATCATGAAGACATATAGTGCAGGTCTGTTTAAATTTAGGAGAAACAGCCTAAAGCTTTGGATCACCCAGGATTCCAGATGATGATACTGCTTTTAAAATGGGAATGTTCCCATCTGCAGAGAGGAATCACAAAACAGCTTTACATTAGGCACAGTTCCATAAAAGAGTTTTACATTTTCTCCACTGTGTCTTTCAGAAGCCAAGGTCATAGTAAGTGCTGCCTGTCTCTCTCTTCTACAGAGCATCAGCATTTCCTTCAGTGATTTTATACAAATTTATTTTGTATCCTCAAGTGTTAAGAAGATAACTGCATTGCATGATTGCTCTGAAAGATACTGTGATTTGGCAGAGTCTTGTTCTAAGATGCAGCCAGATACTAGTGCCAGACTACTTGTCTTGATCATCTTTCATCTGAAGAGCTTCAGCTACCCAGGTATCTTTAGCCTGGTAGATTGTGTTATATTTTGAATCCACATACGTACAATAAAAAGGGATTTCTGAGGTTTTCCAAATGTATCCCAGGTTCCTACATGAAAATTAAGGCTCTGCAGAAATTTGGCAACTAGATTTTTGCTGAACAAAATCATCATCTTTGTGCAGCTCTGAAGACAGGCATCAAAAATATGCATGGCCCTCAGTAAAGAACTTTAGGAAGAGATGTTTATGCAGTGACTGTATTTCTTGCCTCTACAAAATAACGTAGTTTTATGGTTGTCATAGACACTCTGTATGTTTGCATCTTTATTTTCAACCTCATGTAGAAGAGTATGAAAAATATCTTGATGTTTGAATTTCAGTTTGTTTTTATACTGGACCAGAAAGCAATACTGCTTTCTGTCTTCTCTTCTATTGTCTGTATCGGTGGTTAATACATGGTTCCAATGTGGAAAATAGGGAGTATGAATAAGAGCGGATTTCTTTAGTTAATCCACACAGTCACCAACTCAGCAACAATATCATTCCAGAGATTTATTTAACTGGCACTTTTTCTTGTGCTCTTTATTCTTCACCACTTGTCACATCTGTCTTTGAAGATTATAGACATGTGCTTGTCAAAGAGAGAATTTTTGTAATAACTGGCTTTCCTTTCCTAATGAAAGGCCCTCAGCATAAACGTATCCTTCCTCGTTTGATGGAACTCTCTGTATTATTACCTTGTGTTTGGATTCTGTATATTGTAATGCCTTTTTTTTCCCCTCTTTTTCAGACGGTTGCATTAGCAATACTTACTTCTCCTCTCTGCCATACCTGTGACAGATGTAGCAGTGTGCATATTTTACAGTTGGTATATCTTAATTATTGCTCAAATTTGAGAAGTTACTGGATTTGGAGGATTTATCTGCAAGGATGAAATAGGAGGTGGAGTCAAGTGGCAGTGTCTCCTCATCAGCTCTGCAGTCAGCCTCCATTCCTCTGAGTGCAAGGCAACCCAGCTGTGAGCATGGCTGGCCACACTCTCATCAGAGAAAGAGAGAGAGAGAGAGAAAATTAGCAAGACAAAATTCCTCTCTATCAATCCTACCCTTACACAAATTCAGACTTATGAGTTCCCATACGTGAGAGTGTAACTTAATTTCCAAATTACATGATGAAAGCACATCTGTCCCAAAATTAATACCTCTTGAGAATATCATAATTGTATATACTGAAAATAATTAGTATCTGTAATTTGCAAGTCATAAATGTCTAATTTTTAGCGAAGTTGTTTGTTTCCATTTAAGATAAATTCTCAATTTAATATCCGAAGCAACATTCGAATATACTACAAAGGGGACAGAATTCTCTGAAAATAAAGAACCCCTTTGATCCCCAGAAGATCCACACAACAAAATGGATTATACTCAAGTCTTTTGCAGAATATGACATTACATTTTTGCAAGAATGTTATAATTCATATAATAATTATATTGGATAATATGTTCTTCCCCTCTGATTGAAGTGGTTGATGCTGGATGGTCTTGCAGGAGAACTGGGGGATACCAAATAACCCATTTGTATGACCATCTACCAAGTACAAAGACTGAAGATAGAATTTTAATTTTGGTAAAAAATATTTTTTATCTCCATGTGCATGTACGTGCACACACACAGACACAGAGTGGCAATAGAAAGATTAATACATCTATTGAGAAATGTTTGAGTGTCTTCCAGTAGTTCGTACAGTGACAGTGATGCTTTTTCACACCATCCATTGGCATTTCTGTTTGTGTTTTTACGCTTGTTTAAAGGAAGCAGGTAGTCAAGTTTCCCCCTTCTCTTCTCTGTCTTGTCTTCCTTTGTGACAGGGGATCGGCATTTATAGTGTCATGTTGCTTTAATGTGAGCATCTTTTAGGGATCCTTGGGTTTTTGTTTTCTTTTTAATTCCATCAGCGAAGTAGGAGTAGTGGTGGAAACTGAAGTGAGATACGGTTCTTGAGAGTTTCCCAACTGGCTAAAAATAACGTAGTTTTAGGATAAAACAGCCATAGTTTTAGGTTTAAACACCTCTACTTGCCCAAGTGAAAGAGATGGAAACACTTTATAGGGAAATAATTGTTGAAAATCCTGTATGTTCTGACCTGTCTTTGGAGATTTCCCGACAGGAGCAGGTCAGGCATCTTAAAAACTTGGAATTAACACAACAAAAAGCCTACGTCGTCATCTAGGGAGTCCTTTTCTGAAGGCCTTCACGAGGCTAATGGCAAGATGCTGGTAAGTCAGCAGTGAGATGTTATTTAGAACGATCCCTTTTGAGGAGAGCCTGAGATGATCCATCATCAAAATAAGGCAAGTGAGGTAGGATTTTGGAGGCCGTCATGGTGGGACGCGCTCTGAATGGCTACACGGATTGAAATGGTGCTTTTCTAGACGGCTCTGCAGGCAGGAGTGGTGCCAGCCCCACAGGCCCGGCCTAGTCGCTCGTGCCCCTGCAGTCAGGGTGGTGACAGGCGAGCTGCTTGCACAGAAAAGACATTGGGACAGAATTTCTCCCTCCTCCTTTCTCCACTCCCAGCTTAGTGCTGGGTAACTTTGCAAACAAGTGGGTGCAGGAGGGGAAGAGCTGTCCTGATGCTCCTGGGCCACTTCTTCATTTTCACTTCCAGTCCTTATTTTCTGGTGGTGAGAAACTAAGCCAGCTGGAAGGGGTCAAGTGTGATGCAGCACTAGGAGGCCAATCAAGCCTCTGTGTCACTGGGAAAGAGCCTCAGTGACAAAAATGGATGGCATCCGTGAAGTAAACAAACAGGTTAAGGAAAAACAAAGTGCAAGGTGGATATCTCACTGTCTGTGATAGGCCCTCTAGGTTATTATTATTATTATTATTATTATTATTATTATTATTATTATTATTATTATTATTATTATTATTATTATTATTGCCTTGGTAGCTTTTTTTTTCCCCCCCCTCCTTTTTGGTACCTTCCAAAAATGCCTGAATAGGAATATTAATAAAGAAGATTTCCTTTTTATGCCCTTTACATTTCTAAGCTTACTGCTAGTGCCTGTAAAAATTATTAATCCTTTCACCTAAGAACTGGCATATCGGAGCATTGTCCAACTCGGAGATTAGAAAGCAGATAGACCTTTAAAAAATATGTTTGCTAGTGGTTAAAAACATTGTAAACTCTAAACTGCCACTCTCTTGAGGATTGCCCACCAAAAACTGAAGGACAGGAGATCTGTCAGTGTATGAAGGGCTACAAGAATCTGGTTCTGTGTATCGTGCATCAGGTGAGAGTCTGGAGAGTTCCAACATCAGGGGATTTTCTGGAAGAGAGCAGCCGTGGCTGGGGACTAACCTGCTCATCTCCATTGGCGAGAGAGGGACCCACAAGAAGTGCCAGATCTTCTACCCTCCCTGGCAGGGCAGTGGGCAGAGACCTGAGCCTGGAGACTCGGGCTGATGCCTCCTTGTCTCATCTTGTCACTCTGCGTAGAACATTTAATGCCTTAAGATTTGTCTGCAAAGTGGTTAAAAGCTGAATTAAGAGTATTAAATTTATACTTAAATTTCTTAGTTTAGCAAAGAGGTTTTTTAAATATTCTTACTTTTCTTCAGTGCTTATGACTGAAGATGAACCATCTTGGAAGTGGGATGAAAAAATCACTGCCTTGGAGCTTATTTGGTCATGGTCACTAGGTTCACAGATAACTACATCCTGTTGAATGAGCAAAAGAAGATGCTATTGGATTACTCTTTAATCCTTTACTAAAATATTAACTTGACTTTCATTACTCATAGATACTTCAGGTGTTTGTTTGTAGATGATCTTAAAAAGAGTACTAAAATAACAGTCTAAATTGAGGTTAAGAAAGAAGTTTTCTTCCACCTTCTTGTTATTGTTTTGAAGATTCGGCCTTGGGGCAAGAAAAACAAAAAATCATGAGCTATGAATTCTCAAGAGGAAACAAAACGGGCCTTTTTTTTCTGGTAAGGAAAGAAACTGTACAAAGCCCCCCTTTGAAAGTCAGTAAAAAGGGAAAATTATGTTATGTGAATGTTATAATTGGTGTATCTGAGCTGATGGTTTGGGCAAAAGTCCATCCGTTTCTTCAGAAGGAAGGTGTAAAACATGTACCAGTTGGACAAGGCCGTCTCACCTTTATGAGATACCAGCACACTTAGACCATACATGGTTCTTTTAAAGCTTACTTCCATGTTTTTTCATAAAGATAAATAATTTCCTTCCTTTCCCATTTTCTTATTTCTTGTTTTTCAAATTGAAAACTCAGTAAAGTTCTTCCATACCTTTCTATTTCTGGAGGAGTATATCAGCAGCTCACTAGCTTTCTTCACGTTTTTTTTTTTCTCCCTGGTGTCAAAATGAAATATCTTACACTGCTTGATTATTAACTGTATTCCCAAGCATTAATTCGTCTGTAGTATTACTATCTCATTATTATGGATAATATTAGAAAAAAATCTGAATTTTAGGAAACTTGATTTTTTTAATTGTGTGGTACTAGCATAGTAGTTAAATGGGAGAAAATCCCTCTTCCTTTTCACAGTGTAAGACTCTTTCTTGAATGGGTGAAGGAAAAAACTGAAGGCATCCTCTCCAGTGAGGTTTTAATTCAGGACCGACAGGTTAGTTTTTATGGGGAAGTGCTCCTTATTGCTGAATGAGGTCGTTGTGTAAACTGGGTTGTATTGTGCTTGCTTGTGCCTGAAGGAGGGTGTGCAGGCTAGGACTCGGCCAAGGGGACGTGTTTGTTTGGGTTTTCTTTGTATTTGTTGGCTACTTCTTCAGAGAGCTTTGGGGCCGTCCTGTGGTATTTATAACTGCTTTTACATCTTTTGCAAGAGAAAGACAAGCACGTTCTTTTCTTGAACTTAACAGTTTGGGCAATTTTCCATAATCCAGTAAATACAAATTGTGTCCTGATTATCCATCTATGTCTGTCAAGCAAATTTTAATGGATGAATGAATGAGTCAAATCCTATGCATGGCAATATACAAATGTGCAAAATATGGGTCTAATTACAAGGCTGCTAAATTTACACAAGGTCAGGTAAACAAGGCACTGTGTAATGACTATTAATTGTTAATAATGCCTTTGGGAAAACATATTTCTCCTCTCAACACCTAGCCCTGCTGCCGTTTCAGTTTTCTGAGCAGCCGAATTGATCAGCTATCAGAAAAGACAAAAGATATTTTCTCCCATCCTTCTGCTCCCCCAGCTCCATCATTGCTTATTTCTGAGCAGTGAGAAAGGTAACATGTATTTTCAATACTGTTCTGAAAAATAAAAGTACATTCAACAGTCATGCGTTACGGTTCTGCAGCAGAAAATTTATGAACAGATTCATTAACAGAAAGCTTTTTTTCCTGTTCAGTTAATACCAAGAGCCTAGAAGCTCCCAGTTCTTACAGTCTATCAGCAATTGCCTTATAAGTGTGTTGTAAGTTATAAGTGTGTCTTTTGTCCTGTTTCATAGTTACCATTTGAAACCTGTTTTCAGAATTTTAGAATGGCTCTGCCGGTCCCATCTTCCCTCTCTTCTTCCT
Organism: Nothoprocta perdicaria; assembly: GCF_003342845.1. NCBI lineage: Eukaryota > Metazoa > Chordata > Aves > Tinamiformes > Tinamidae > Nothoprocta > Nothoprocta perdicaria. The sequence continues at coordinate 497,238 of NW_020455371.1, read as the reverse complement.
TCCCCCTCATCCACTTAGCCTTTAAAGCTGCCTGCCTCTCTTCTCTGGCCTCTTTTGGTCCACCGTATGTGTTAGGATCCTCTGACTGTGGGGGAAAAACAAAGCAATTTTCACAGCGAAAGGAACGTTTAAAATGGGAAATGTGAACTTCTGCTGGGAACAACCTGGCTGCTCCGTCGCAGTTTTATGCTTACTGCTCTAATGCCAACTGGAATTAGTAAATAAAAATTGGCTTTCTTTGCTAGTTACATGTTTGTTATTCTTGAGCTTGATTCTAAAGTTAGTTTGGGTAGGGGCGAGGTGGCAAAGGTTGTAGGTAGAAAAATATCAAAATATGTCTTTGTCTTTTTTTTTCTGAAAATTTTCTTTAATTTTCAAGCAGGCTGCTCTGACAATACAAACTGCTCACCTGTAATTCACCTCCAACAATATAGCTTTCTAATAGCACTGCTAGAGTCATGGAAAAACAAGTTCTGAACTAAAACAGAGTTAAGCTTCGTGGAGAATCAGGAAGGTGGTTGGTCCTCGTGCTTGTTTGATGGGCCTTTGCAGTCCCAAACCATGGACTGCTGAAGAATCAACCGCTGAACAAAGGATTAAGGAAAGGGATTTGCCGGGTGCCGTGTGCATCCCTGACCTGAGCTGGAATCAAATGCTTGTTTCCTCAAGGAACTCCATAGAAGGGAATTTCTAGAAGAATGTTTTCTGTAGGAGACCGAAGTTCCTCGATAGCGGCTGACTTATTTCTGCTACCACCGCGAGTGTTGTGACCTGTGTGAGTAGGTTGGTGCTGTGCAGCTGGAGCTGCTGCGGCGGGGCGTGCCGGCAGCGACCTTACACAGGCTTTGAAACCTTCCCGTGCCTCGCTGCTGTGGGTTTGTCACCTGCTCAGCTTCGCTGAAGTTCGGTTTTGAATTGCAGAGAAAGGTAAACAAAACACCGAGTTTATTGCCTGTATACTTCGCTGTCCACATCTTTCCGTCAACTTCTGTTTTCATGGAGGGCCTTTTGTTCCCCTCTTATTATTTGTTTTATTATTCCTTTTTTTTTTTTTGCAAAGATAGTTGTGACAGAACTAAATGTCAGGAGGCCCTGCTGGTGTAAATTCTGGTTTTACTGGGCGTATGAAGGCCGCGGCTACTTAAAAAAATGATTCCCACCTTTCTGAATATTTCACTGTAGTATTTCTCAAGGTGAATTTGTTTAATAGTGCAGATGATTGTATTAAAGTTGTGACAACTTTAGCGGATAGATTAGCTCGTTAAGCAGCTATCGGCTTCTATTAAGACTGATAATATGTAATTAAAATATTCCTTTCAACTAGTCTAAATTTACCTTTTTTTCATAATATATATACTTTTTGTAATATGCTTAAGGACTTCTAGGACTGCTCTGCTGTATTTTCAAGTATTAGTTGAAAGTACTGTTATTTGGCTGTGCCTGTAACATATGTAGTCATTTAAAAATATATTGTATCATGCTTTTCTGTATCTGTAGAAGTGTTTTTGTTGATGCTCAGCAATGGTTTCTCTTGGTTTCTTTTATCTGTTTTTTAGTGATGTGCCCAGGATTGTAGACAGCATTTCAAGCAAGGCCTTGTTGCTGCCTTTATGCAGAGAAACGGTTACGTTTAGTCTTTTGTTCATTTTTTTCCCCCTGCTTCTTTCACCTCATTCACTTTTGCTTTTGATTAGTGTATTATTTCAGCATAATTTTTGCCTTTCAGCTTCAGGCTCTCACTGCGAGCTAACATTTATCATTCCCACATCTCTGCTCCCTCCCTCTCCAGTATGGCTAATATTATCACTACGGGCTCTTATATTTGTGCCTTTTCTTTCTTCTTTTTTTTTCTTTTCTCCCCCACCCCCTTTTCTTTTTTTTTTCCTGTTTCCCCCTAACTTTGTGTTTGGCTGTTACATTTCTGCATTTCCCCCTTACTTTCTGCTCTTCACCGATCTGTGCGTCACCTGAGCAGTTTTGGCTTTGGGACTCTAGCAGAAAGCCCAGGGGCTGTAAGCAGGGCCTAGCAAGGCCTGAACTTCTCCGTGTGGCGACAGGAGGACCTCTCAGCTCTGATACGTGTTTTGTGCTCCGTCAGTGTTGCAGCAAGTCTGGATGCTGGCCAGCAGACCGGGTTTGTTTAGGTCAAGCTGACCTTCGTCTGAGATCCCAGAAGTTTGTAGTTTTTTTTTTTTTAATTTTTTTTTTGCAGGCTTCTGCATTTTGCTTTCCTGGTATTTCTCTCAATAAACTGCAGCTAACGTCAGCTGGCGAGCTCTGCTTAGTTTAGTTCTGTTACTTTCTGCAAATGAGTTAAACGATCGCTCCGTTCAGTGCTTAAAGCGCTCTTCCTGTGAGCGTTCACATACACTCAGGCTCAGTTGTCAATTCAAAATTGCTTTTTGTTTTACAAATGTAGAACTGTGGGCAAAAGAAAAATGTGACTGCGTGATTGGTTTGCCTGGACCAGACCTGGGACAATTTTTGGTTGAATTTGGGGGGATTTGGGTGCAGTGCTTTTTGTTTGTTTGCCTCATTACTTCTAGTAAGGTAAAGACAAATGGTCTATTGTTATTGGATGTCTTTTTTATTTCCTATCAACTTTTATGCATATTGATAAGTTGAGTCTGCTTTGCAAACACTTACTAATGCTATAATACATTTTCCCATATCTCCCTTCTCAATTTTTTACCGTTATTGATTGAAGATTCAATTGAGAAACGTGTTTAGAACCCTGCTTTCCGTGGTAATCATAGAAGTCAGTGGGAAGACAAGAAAATTGTATTGAGAGAAATTGTGTGCGTGTGTTTTGTGTTTCAGCATAGATTATCTCTGCCAAAATAATAGCTGTCATTTTGTTCTTGTTATATTAGTGGCCTGTAGCTTTACTGCCACCACTGCTTCTGCCTTGCTTTTGTCCATTTGTCTACTTGCAAGGAGAAAAAGAATTCTGTGAAGGGCCGTAATTTGGGGGGCTTTATTATGCTAATAAAATCAATATTTGGTTATCTATTTAAATGAAGCATTCCAAGATGGTGACCCCCGACTCCTCCCTGGTATCAAAGCGGCAGACCTTAACATTCAGTGACTTTGAAACTTGGGCTCTGCTTAGGATTTCATGTCATGCCCGTCGCAAGAGAAGGAGATGGAAAATGTATACGCTGAGCCTATAGGACTTCCTGCAGTGCTTATTAATCCTTTATGGATCATTTGAAATGTTTCTAGTTTATTTAAGCTTTGCTGCTTGTATCAGATTGTTCCTACAAAAAAAAAAAAAAAGAAAAAAAAAGAGGAAAAAGTGATCATGCTTTGAATTTTTAAAACCGATCTCACTTTCAAGCAAAAGCACTTTTATGCTCCATTAGAGCTGAATTTGCCAAACTCTTACATCGCATTAACACAAGCTTTACTGGATAGATAAACGTGTTGTTCAAAGGCCGACTAGAACTTTACCAAACTGCATATTAAAATTTGGTCGTCTTAGGTTTTTTTTTTTTCTGTCCTGACTATTTTCTTCATGCAGATAGAGAGAGGAGAGAGAGAAAATTATTTAATTAACAAGTGGTGTAGCATAGTTTTAATCTTTAAACAGGACGTAAAACAGAAAAATAAAATGTAATTTTTCAATGCAAGACTAGAGAGTCTGTTACAGTCCAGAGGAGTGTGCTGTCTTTCATGATGAAATATTCAGAGTTTATGTACATTAAATGACCATTCTGCTTTTTGTGCCTTGCTGCTGTTTTTAAAATAGTTGATAGAGCTGTGGAATAAATGCATTACGGTTGCTGGTTTGTTAAACGCTCCAGACACACAGGCACAAGATGAAAATTCCGAGCAAACTTATCTTGGTAGCAAATGAAGGGCCTGGATTGAACCCCACTGGTTCAGAGGTCGCCTTGCCATCGATTTGTGTGCGCTTTGCAGGAATAGAGAGGCAAGCAGATCCCTTTGCAGGAGTGATCGGGAGGTTGTCGTGTATCCATATGTAAGATTCTCTGTCATGGTTTAATATGTCGGGGAGTGTGTGCCTGTGACTGGTGTATCTGATGGAGCCTTAGAAGGAAATCTGTTTTTCCCTGGAACGTAGTGCGAATCTGACTTGTTCTGGTCGTATACGTTTGTTTTCTTGCCGCCCTCCGCATCCTGTGAGCTCTCTCATTTGTGTGTAGTGCTGTCTGCACAAGCCTCGATGGATTCATCATGGCTGAGTTGTGCTCAAGCTAGTTTAAAAGATAAAACCCTCAAAATGCTCTAACATGAAGGAAAGTATCATTTCATGGTCACGTGCTGCATAAGAGCCTGGCTTAGAACAGAGTCATCCATTTAAAATAGGAGAGAGATGTTTAATTCCCAAAGGTCAGAAGTAACTTTTCAGAGGAGGCAAGATAGATTGTTCTGGTTAACTATTATTGGATAATAAAGGGTTGTTGTAAATATCTTCTTTTTTCCTCTTTAAAAAGAACCTTTTCTTCCTTAAGTTATATATTCTCATACATATGTACATAGATATAAATGGTATAACATTCTTTTCCTGTAATAGGCAACTGGAGGTGGCATCTCTTAGGCTAAGGTGGTCTTTGATCCCATAATCCTAATCATACTGAATGGGAAGAGAGAATCTACCAAAACATTCCTGCTGTTCTTCTGCTTTAGCTCTGGGACTAAATCAGGTGAGACAGCCCGAAGACTTGCTGCTGATGGGACGGCATGGCCTGGGAGAGGAGGGATGCTCTGGGGCTTTTTCTCCTCCTTATCCCTCACACACTCTTTGTTCTCCCTTTTCTAATGATACACTGCTCTGGCACATGGGTTGATTGTTTAATTATTGGATGGTTGTTTAATACATGAGCCTGTCTTGTGGGAATTTCTTGGGTTGTGCTAAAGGTGCTTTAATGTTTTGGTTTTGTTTCCCCCATGCCCAGAAGCAAGCAGTACATGTGTAATGCTTCGGTTGTATTAGTTGGCTGTTTCTCCCTTAGGTGGTTCTGTCAGTGGTTCTGTCATCACTCAGTGTCACATGTTAGGAGATGAGGTGACATGAGCTGCCTCCTAAGCTGATGTCTCTAAGGTGGACATGTGTAGAAGGTGGGGACACCAGCGTTCCTCGCAGTGTTTCTGGGGCAGTGTGCAATGGTTACTGCTATCCCACAGCTGACCAGTTCAGCAGCACTGAGCTTACTTCATGGAACAAAAAGCAATGTGAATAAACATTCACTGAAATGGATTTCCAAGGCAAAGATTTCCTTTCCATTATCTGTTCCCTAGGGCTGTCCTGGAAGTGACTCACCGCAACCATCAACCATCAAATAATTCCTACCACCTCTGCCCGCGTTACAGTCAGGAGACTGTGGTGAATCAGATAAAGGCTGGGAATGGTTCTGTTTCTTAGGCTGATCATCGCACTAACCAGTATGGCCTCCCACTCATTCTTCTTAGTAGCTAGTTTTGGGTTGTATCAAAAAACCCCAACAACAGAAAGGAAAAGGCTTTCCTTTATCCACAGCTGAAGCCTAGCAAAAGCCATCTTAGAATCAGAGAGGAGCACAGAGGGGCCTCTGGATGTTGCCTGGTCCCATTCCTTGCTTCAGGCAAACTTCAAAGTTAAATCAGGTTGCTTAGGACTTTGTCCAGACGCACTTTCAGTGGAGGTCCTGTGTCCAGGATGGATGTGCCATAGCCCCTTTGGCTAACCTGTTTGACCAATCTCATCATTGAAAATATATATATATATACACACACACACAYATATATAYACACACACACAYATATATATATATATATATATCCTGATACCTAATCACAGTTGTTTCTGCTGCAGCCTGTATCTATTGTCTCTTGCCCATTCTCTGTGCATCTGAGTCTGGCTCTGTCCTTTCTGTAGCCTTTTACCAGGTAGTTGAAAACAGCCAAAATACACCTTTTTATCCTTCTCTTTCTAAGCCTTTGGTTTTTACAACTTCTCCATACGTGTCATTTGCTCTAGACCCCTGACCATCTTGGTGGCCTTCAACTCACTGCAGTTTATGGATACTAATTTGTGGAGACTTAAAAATGGACTCCATTTTTTTATACTGGAAAGCCTAAAACTAGAACTGGAAAGTAACACTGGTCCCGTGTCTCTCCTGGTTTGCTGTGAGGGCTCTGCTGGCTAGTGCTCAGTTCGTCCATTGGGACGGTGTTGTGCAAAGCTGTTTCCTCTCCAGTCAGTCCCCAGCTGGTGCTGATGCGCGAGGTTATCCCATCCCAGGCGCAGGACTTTGCCTTTGCCCTCGGTACATTCCAAGGTTCTTGCTAGCCCGTTTCTTCTGCTTATTCAGGCCCTTTTGAATAGCAGTCGCCTTCTTGAGTGCCCAAAGCATCGTTGCCCCAAGCTGGTGTCATTTGTGCGCTTACTGAGGAAGCATTTCACTTCCTTGTCTGTATTGTTGAAGAAAATTGTCCCCAGCACCAGCTGCTGAGGAATGTCTCTTGCTACTGGCTGCTGATGAAAATTTATATGGTATAAAAGTCTATGGGATAGCGGAAACCTTGCCAAAGTCAAGGTAATGGGCATCCATTCCTCTCTGTTCACTGTACGGAGTTACTGAGGATGGTTAGCTCCGGTTGCCTTTGGTCCAGCTGGCTGTTTCCACTCACCTTCTTGTCCCTAATGTGCCTGGACGTGGCTTTGAGGAGGATTTGCTCCATAACTTTCCTGGGTTCTGGGGTGCAGCTTCTCAAGGGCGCTGGGAGGGCTTCCTGCCCTCTGCTGGGTGTTTCCTCAGCACTGCCTGTGCCGTGCCTGCTCTGCAGGCTTTGGTCACCGTGCCCAAAGAAGCTACCTGAAAACCTTCCCCCTGGGATTAGCAAACTACGGAGATGACGCTCTCGCCTCCCTTTGACCAGCAGGTCTTACCTGTTCCCACCTGAGCTTGTTCCTCACGGAGTCATGCAAGCCAAGTTCCTGCCTATGAGATCAGGCGTAGAACCATGCATTGACCTGAGGATGCATCGGCTCCTGCCAGAGCCTTTCCCTTTCCTAATGGAAAGATGTATGCTGCGCAATGCTAAAGGTTTTCAGTGATACTAAATCATCAGCTGACTTGGAGATGGTGCTTAATGGAGAAGTTCTGTCTTCTGTAGGTTAAGCAGATACAGTTTTGTCATGAGTGCACTTAATCTAAATATTAGAATGTTTATAACAATCTAAAGAGTAAGAACTTAACTAGCCTTTCTATTAGCAATAATGAGACAGAAAGCACTCTGTTTTTGAGATGAAGCTGGATAAATGAAGTGGTTGCCAACAGTAGTGCAGAACTCTCTTGGTGATTTTCATCCTGTTTTTACGTCTGACTCCCTGTATAATTAGTCCATTCATTTTCCTCATGATTATTCCCAGTTTTGGTTAAAATCAATTTTTGAGAATGTAAGTGGTCTTGATTTGAAGTTGACGAGGAAAAGTAAAAATTCTTATCTCCTTTGGTAGTAATTGAATTGGTTGATCATCTGCAGAGTGCTGTATTTCCAAATTAAATTTGTCTGTCTTCAGTTTCTAACCACTCGCTCATACTGCTTCTTACTTCGCTAGATTTAAGTACCCTGTGTTTCCTATTCCTTCCTTCCTACGAGCATACATTTTGATCATCACCTCTCAGTCTTCTTTTTTGATAAATAAAAGAGATGGTGCTTGTATGATCTGTCAGTGTTGCACCTTTTTGCAAGGTTATTTATGAAACCGTATGTGTTTATAGTTTGAACATTGTTTATGGCTCTTTACTGTACCAATTACTCCTCAGCCTTTTAAAAAATTACCCCCAGATGTGGTTCAGTGTCATCCTTGCTAATCAGTCTTTGCAGAAAATCACCCAGTACCCGTACACAGTACTGCAGTGTAGCATCTCTGCGTCTTGTTCGGTCTGCGTTGAGACCTTAACGCTGAATTGCCTGCCTATGGTGGCACCTTTTCAGGTGATAACTTCTGGGATACAGTATCCCCATTCTGTAGGTAAAAACTTTGCTCCTTGTTTCCCTAGTTTCTGCTGTACTAAAACATATTTTGTTCTGAGGGTGTATAGTTTGCCAAACTAGTTTCCTCATTATCCACTGTTCTGTCTTCATGTTATCTTTGAACTTCAGCTGATACAAATCTGAGAAAGAGTTGAGTGTCACCTTTCGTTTGTGATACTTTACTCTCTCCCCATCTGGGCAGATACTAACTTGCCTCTCATCACCTTGTGTCTTATGGACAGCTGATTTTGAGACTTTTTAACTTCCAGTTCTTAATCAATTTTACACATACTTTACTAACACAGTGTAATGCTAATTCTGTTGCAGTGTTCTTTGGAAGTAAATCGAACACCATGTAGGAAGTTAATTTTAATTCCTCCGTGTTTCCATCCAGACTTGTTATCTCATCAAGAAATTAATTGTCATGTTTGGTTGAGACTGTTTTGTGCAGAACCATATTGACGCATGTTAATAACATTCCTGTCCTTTAATTTTTGGTCACTTAAAGTCCCTAACAGTTCTCCTGTTTTAATGCTAGGCCACTTGCATGGGCAGTTATGTGATTCATAGAATCATTATGGTGGGAAAAGACCTTCAAGATCATCAAGTCCAACTATAAACGCATCATCCTGGTGTGTGTGTTTTAAGTATTGTGTGTTTAAATATCACAACAGTCGTGCCCTTGCAGATCTGTGGCCTTCAGTCTTTGGAGGTAGCTTCAGGTATGAGGTCCAACAGATTGTCTTGGTCAGCTCTGTAAGGACTTTTAAAGCTGCATATGAAACTATTGGCCTGAAATATTTTAAAGATCTATTCAGTATTTTATTAAAGAAATAAATACCTAAAAGGTAATTCTTGATCTATATTTTTTATCAGAATGCTACTGTGGTCTTTTCGCACTACAGAAAAAAGTTACACTTCCGCATCCTTTGTGCTGTTAACAATTCTATTATTTTTAAGTTAGAGAGTTAGCTTGTATTTTCACCAGGATCTGTCTTATTTTTGCTTATCAGTTTTCCTCTTTAGAACAAACCATGACTTACGTGGACAGCTGTTTACCTTCAGTCTCCATTTCTTATAAATCTGTTCAATATATTTCACTGACTTAAAACTCCCTTGTAATTTTCTTAACCTTATGAAAAATGGTTTCTTGGAAACAACATATAATTGATTGGTACTGCTCATGTCAGATAGTAACCGGTATTATGGCTTGATTGTAAGTAGTCACCACCTTCTGGTCCAATAATTTAATTTTTCTTTAATTGTCATAGTGAAATCCATGCAGTTCTCTATATGAAGTATTCTCTCTAATTTTTAGAAAATGCTGTGTAATGAGATTTGAGACAACATACGTGTCTACCATGAGTTCAAAGCAGCAGAATTTTTCTTTTCATATGAAGCAGTAAGTTACGAGTAACTAGTTCTGCTCTCAAGAGATGAGGGTTAAAGAGCTCTTTCAGGCTTTGTGTATCTCTGCGTTGAGCTGCTGGCTATCATCGTCTTGCAGGTTTCTGTAGCAAGTAACCTTTAAAAAGAGAAAAGATGTGTTTGAAGGACCCTTTACCTTTTGTTTTTCACCCTGTTTGTCCTACTTGAGTATGAATTGCAGAACTGGCTACAAATCTAGTTTAGTAAAATTCATTCTCTGCGACAAAAAATGCCCTGTTTATTTCACACCATCTATCTGTAGCCAATACATAAACAACTGAAAGCTCTTTCACATTCTTGTGAGTTCTTTTTTCAGTCCAAGGAGTTTACAAGTTCTGTCATTCCCATCAAATTTGCCATTTTAATGTGCCCTCCAGAGCATTGTTAGCTTAAAGTCCATTGGGTTACCCTGGTGAGCAAGCGGTCTGCAACTCTAGCATCTAGGTGAGCTGGACCACGGAGCCACAGCAGAACTGAGGTGGAAGAAGCCCCTGCAGGTCATCAGGTCCAGCCCGCCACCTCGGGCCGGTCCAGCTTTGAGGGTAGTAACTTTGAAATATCTTTCAAAGAGGGAGGTTCTAAAACCTTTTCTGAGGAAACCACAGGCAGATACAGCTGGACCTATTTTGCATTGTCTTGTATTCTCTTCTTGACGTGGCCCCATCTTCACCTCTTCCTCCTGAATAGTCACAGTGCCCATTCCAGGCGGTTGTGTCTGCCTTCTGTGAATCAGGGTTAGTACTTTTAATTAACACTTGCCTAGGAGGTTGAGCGTACATTCCTTCCTTCCTGCCTCTTTTTCTATAGGTCCCATCGCCTCTTACTGTGAAAATCCTTTGAAATTTGGTGGTTAAGCCTTTAATTTTTTTTTCTTTTTTTCCCTGCATATTCCAATCCGAGTTTTGTATTTTAGCAGTAATGTCCTTGTAGATGTTTAGCAAGATTTCTTGCAGTCAAATTTTGTGCTTTGGAAATAAGTGTCAATCCTGGATCAGTGTCAGTGACTTTTGCAGGTAAGAAAGAAAATCCTTAGTGGAGATGGGACAGAAGCTCGGCATGATGCACTTTCAGAAGGAAGCACAAGGTTGATATTTGTGTTTAGAAAGTGTAATGGAAAACTGGGTGAGCAGAGAGGCTAGAACCAACATGCAGGACTAAAACTGAAACTGAGTGGATGTAGAGGAGACAAAGAGCAAAGAAGCTGAACTGGGCAGAAATGGCTAAATTGGAATATTCCAATGGAGTATCCACTGGTAAGACTAGTGCCTAGGTGAGCAGGTCAGCTTGAGATAGCATGAGGGGTCAATTATGGATGCAGATAGGCCTGTAGAAATTAGGACAGGAAAAGTAATTACATTTATGAGTGAATGATTTAAAAATAGATAGATAGATAGATAGATAGATAGATAGATAGATAGATAGATATGAGTACACATACAAGAGAATTCCTGGGTTTTTGCCTACCTCTGCCATTGGCAAATATTGGCCAGAATGTGTAGCTTTCAGAGCATGAAGAAATTCATTGTTACCACTGGTTACTCTGTTAGCTCAAGCAGTGAAATGTGTGCGTAAGTTTAAATGCCATTTGGAAGAATTATGGGCAGCATTTTTATTTGAGTTCAGAAGCATGATCCTGGTACTTCAGTGCTGGATATTTAAGAATTTAAAGCTTAAGAAAGTCTAAAATTAATACTGCCTTTATACCGACTCAGGCCTCCTGTGTATGTCTTGCAATGCCATTATCCCATTCTTTCATTTAGATTTTTATTTTTTCTGTGTTGGATTGTAGCCTGTAGGTTGGCCAGCACTTACTAGGTGTGTTGCTTGATGACGTGTGTGTGTTTTGTGCTCCGTGGTTGATGGGTGCCTGTTGCTGTAGTGAGTGCCCTCTCTGAAACTTAGCCTGGGGTTGTCTCTCCGGAAGCTTTCTGCAGCACGGGGTTCCTCCTGCAGAACACACCATGCACAGGACCTGATTTTTGGGGTAGGGAGCCTCCTGTATCGTGTACGCCTCCCATGGCAGCTGCTGGGGTGCCTTGGGGTGTTCTCGGGGCCTTCAACTGCAGTGAAAACAGCCTGATGTCTCGGGAAAGTTGAAGTGACTCTTGCAGCAGCAGAGCGAATCCCTGTAGCAGAGGCAGTAGCGTTTTCCGGCTCCCTGGGGCAGGATTCCATTGCCTTTAGCACTTTGTTTTCATTTCGTTCATTTTCCGACGTACTATCCAGTGTTTATAGCATGTAGGCGTACAGCAGTAGTCTCTAAAGCCTGTTTTATCCTAATGGCAATTCAATCCTTTAATGAGAATTAAAGATGTGGTCCTTTAACTGTAGATTGATACATGATGTGCATGTGCAGGGAACTGAAAGAGGATTACGCTCCCTTCTGATTGCCTGCTTTTTGTGGCTTAATGTATTTTTCATATACTCTCTGTATGCACACGTTTGTTGCTAAAAGGTGCCATTGAATTTTATAGGAACTGTATGTATAGATCTGTGGGTGGAATTTGGCCTATATAAGTAAATATATATAAAACTTGTTAATGGTGTCATCACAATTACACTCTCAGCCGTTCAATTTGTGGCATAATAAACGGTGTTTCAGCACATAACCCATGCACCAGTAACATTTAGTCAAGTTATTTTAAAATCTAATTAGTGCCCTGTATTGGACTACCTTCAACAAATATTTTTTCTCTTAAGCAAAATTATTTCTCTGTATTTGAAACTTCTATTTCTGAAATGCTATATTAATTTTAATGTGATTGTAGTCCTAATTAGAGCCTATACTGTAACAATTAGGTCCTTAGAATTATAAAGGCAATTAGGAAAAAATGTTAGCTGGTTTATTAAATACATAGTATTCACAGGCAGATGTTTTAATACAGTAAATGTTTTCTCAGGAACCACCCAGTTCAGTGGTTTAATATTTTTTTTTTTCAAGAGTAAATTTTCCTTTTTAGGCAGTCGCTTCCCCTCCGATTTGGGGTTTTAATCACGCCACAACATAAGCCTTCATGTTTTGCTAAAGCTGCCAGTGAGAGAAGTTGAGCAGTAAATAGTTTACTTAATTATCCGCTCTACAACAGCTGCTAATACAGCAAAAAATGCCATCTCATCCTTAGATCCGCTGTGAACCAGGGGGAAAAAAAAAAAGGCAGATAAGCTGACGGTAGCTGCCCTGTCTGCTTGGCGCTCCCGTCCTCCTTGTCTCTCACTTTCAGATTTCGGCGTAATGAAGAGCGGGAGAACAATATTCTGTAATTAAGGATTCCATTAAGTTGAAGAAAAGAGCAAATGGGGTTGTTTGTTCTCCTAGCTGCAAAAATTTGTCTGGGGTGGGGGGTTCGCGGTGGTAGTGGAGAAAGGGAGAGAGGTGGGTGGAGAGACTAAGTCAGGGCTGTTTGTTGAATATACTGTTAAGGACTGTTACCATCCTAATTAATCAAGTTAGAAATTACAGCTGTAGTCGGTTTCCCCCCAATTCTTGTTATCAATTTTCTTCTCTTTTGAGACAAAGCAAATATAAATTTTGTGTTCATTTGTCATTCGTTCTTTGACTTCAGCATCTCTGAAAATAACAATGTAGCACAAAAGACCAGTATTTACCTAGTTGTAATGTGGGTTGCCATGGTGTTTTGCAAATTATTGCAATTATGTTCACCATGCGAGTCGCCCTTGGTAACTGGCGAAAAAACTGATAATCCTGTTTTGAACAAAAGGTCAAATTGCTGAATAGAAAGTCTTGATTAACTAAAAGATGTACAAAGTGGAATTATTTCCTACCATTCAGAAATAGTTCTTGATCGGGTTTGGGGGAGGGGGTGAGTAAGTACATCTGATTACTGAAGTACAAAGCATTGAAAGGATGTTGTCTTGAGCCTTTCATGTAGTCTTAATGGTGGCTTTTTTGTCAAATTTACCCATTTGCGGCATTGAAAGAGGCAGCTGCATTTAAGCTTGAGAGATGGTGCTTTTTCAAGAGTTCAGTGCATGGAAAGTTCTCAGCAGTATCTGCAGTTTACTATTAGACCTTGGGCTATTAAAACTGATGTGCTGCATTTGAGCCCATAGCTCTTGGTGCTTGTAAAACCCTCTGGCTGATGATCTAATAAAGTGCTCTTACCGGACAATCTCTGATCAGATACTTTAGGGGGGGAAGAAAAAGGGAGGAAAATAACCACCGCTCTGAAAGGACAGAAATAGAAACAAATGGATGTACTAAAAAGTTTGCTTTTGGCAGCTGCCGTGGAAATTTTAGTCAATTCCTCACTCCCAGCTTAAATATTTATTTGCCACAGAATTGCTCTAGGAATTGTTTCTCTTTACGTTTAGCAAAGTAAAAATTAATCTGGAAAGACGAAAATTCTCCCTAATCACCAGACCTCAGCAATTATGTATAAATGCCTAAAATATTATGTATAAATACCTATATACTGAATATTCCTCTTGCCTTCGATGTACTCAAAAGCTTATGGTGAACTCCGTGCGCTTTAGAGCTGCGAATTTCCTCTTTTCTGTTTTTTTTTTCTGGTGTAACAAGGAGGGAGCGGGCAAGGGAAGAGGTGGAGGGGATTAAGGGTGTTTATTCCTTGAATTATGCGGCGTTCCCGTTTTTAAGCAGCGACCTGTGGGTTGGTCGCTGCAGCCGTGGCGGCCG
>NW_020455371.1:471176-483117 GCF_003342845.1 Nothoprocta perdicaria | reverse complement strand
CGGCGGCGGCGCGCCGCAGCCCCTGGCAACCCCCGGCCCTCGCGCCGGCCCTCGCGCCCCTTGGCAGACCGCTCAGGCCGCTCTCGGGGGCCTCCGAAGACGCTCGGTTTCATTAGTGCCGTTCTCGAGGAGAAAATAATTAAACTTAAATGAACAAACATTGCTCAGTGAGGCCTGGAAGTTTTCTGCTTTGAGATGCCCAGCCTGGTGAGGCTGGTGTCTCTGCCGCTCCCTTTTGTTCTCTTGGGCTACTCTAAGCTTACATATTTGCCTATGTATTTCTCTGTGTGCATTATTAAAGGTTTCAGAGATGTCTTAGCTCCCTCAGTGTTTAGAGATGTTCATATCCATGGGACAAAGGTAAATGATTTGCATGAACTTTTGTCGTATTTTGCTGTTGTTGTTGTTACATCCTGGAAATAGATCCTAGAGCTGACTACTATCTAATTTTAACTACTACACAGTTAAAATTAGATATTCTTTGTGTTCCTTATGACATCTAATGTTGCGTAGAGATTTCTACAAAACGATTCTGAGAGAAAGAGACAAGGAACATACAAGGAAAGAGACAAGGAATCTGTCCAAGGGGAAGCAGGAGAGGGAGAATTCATGGAAGAAGCAGGAGAGGAGAGAGTGTTTTCAGCTTTCTACCCAGAGTAGAGATGCCGATCCTATGAAATCTTGAGTCTTTGCTGTTTACTTTTGCTGGATTCCTTAGCAGGCGATACCTGGCTGGGCTGGGAGCTCTTTGTGCTTTGCTGGCAGTTGACAGACAAAGCCAGATTATTTCTGAAGCAAGGAACTGTACTTAGTTGTGACCTGCTCTCGCCCGAGAGTGGGGCTCGCTTTGAGTTGTGTGAATAGGGAGAATATTTTACAGAATAGACTTGAATATCCTTCTAGAGGCCTCAGTTGTCCATACAGAAATATGTAAGACATCTCTCACTGATCTCTTTCTCAGTGCAATTTGCCTTACGTAGTCATTTTAAGTATGTCTTTTCCCCCATTGCTTGCATGCAGTCCAATTTAGCTGCTTTGGTATTGTCCTGCCAAAGTAAAATAAAATTGGTGGTAATCATTGGCTGTTTTTGTGAGCAGCGTGTTAGTCTATGAGCACTGGAGCTCTAGTTCCTGGTGGTTTGGGGTGCGCATTTCGGTGCTTGGGAGCATTATTGTAAATGAAGATAACAAGAGCAAGATATTGCCTTTGATGTGAAGTAAAGCAGAACACACTTGCTAATTTATTGTGTAATGTACGATTGTTAAGGTTGGATTTTGTCCACTTGTGGTGCTATTACATGTGTTTAAACGAGGGCCACTGTTTGCATCTAACCTGTCATAAGGGTTTGGAGTGCTCTATTATCCTTTCAGCAGGTTGATGACAGAGCCTGGTCTTTGCACAAATGAGATCGATAAGTTTCAAATAACTTGTATGAAATGACATATGACTGTACATTTAAAGGGGTCCTACTTAAAAAAAAAATCAATTTTAAATAACATGTAAAACTCTTACTCTGACCTGCATGATATTTTTTGCTTCTGTCTTGTTTGTTAATTTTGTTTAAAGAATTTTGTACTTTGACTTCAGCATCTGAGATTTGCATTCCTACTTCTTCCATCTTCTCCTGCTCTGATTTTTTTTTCCTCTTGAGATTTTAAACTCATATGCTTGATATTGTTGAGAGTAATATTTTCCACAAATCAGAATTCTAAGGGTTTTTTTTCTGTCTTGAATGACTCCCCCCCCGCCAAGTTTTGAGTTTACAGAATTAATATGTTACTGGTAGAACCCTGAGGTATCTGATTTATTAATGGGTATGTACTATATATGAGTTGTAAGTTCCTAAAATAAGTGCATATGAGCCTTTTTTTTTTTTTTTTTTTTTTTTTTTTTGGACTAAATCGTATTCGGTTAATGTCAGATTTCCATAACATTCCAGGGGACCTGATATGGGTCTTGCCTTTGGGTATTTTGGGTGAGAGCAGTTCCATGTGAAAGATTAAGCTTCAGTTTTCCTGTGGCTGCTGGGAACCATCATCAGTGCTCCTCTTGTTCTAACGATCAGCAGCGTTTCCAGGATAAAACAACACTTCACGTCTCGCTGGGAACTCACTCAAGAAACAGTTGCTTTATTTATTTATTTATTTATTTATTTATTTATTTATTTATTTATGTTTCTATCACAACTTCTTTGTGGTAGCAAGTTAGCTAAGCTGTGTTATCTTCACTCACAGGTGGCTTGTTGCTCTGGACCTTCACAACTGTCTGTGGGTTGGTGCGGGCTGGGAGCACAGATATAAGCAGCTCTGAGAACAGGATGTTTCAGGAGATGCTGGAGAGGATTCCTCTTTTTCCCTCTTCCCTGTTCTTCGTCCCCCTTCTTCATCCCTCTTCTTCGTCCCTCTTCTAACCAGTAATACTGCCACACTGTGTGATAAAGTGATCCTTTCCCTTCCACTCAGAAGTTATTGGCTGACATACTTCAGTATCATAACGTCCTTCAATGTGGTTCCTGTGGCACTGAATGTGGAGCCAACCGTCCATGGTCTGTGCTGCTCTGGAGCCGCACGCTCTCAAAAGCCATTCCTGTCTCCTTGTTACCATTCTTGCACATCAGAGGCAGCTCAGTGTCTTTCCTGAAAGATCCCTTCTATCCCCTAGTCAGCCTGGGTAATGCTTTCTCAGGCAAACAGTGGATTCAAGAGGAGCAGAATTGAACCATCCAAGAAAGGGTTTTCTTATGAGGATTTTTTTTTTTATCTCCTCCATCCCCATAGCTGAATTCAGTTCAGTTATATAGGGCAAAACTGAAGAAGCCCTGAAAATGAGGAAGTGCATCGAAAAGAAATTGAAATCGTATCTTCAGCTTCCATTGAAGTGAGGCGGCATGAAATGGAGTGTGAAATGTCGTGGTCCCTGTTTACTTTTCCTCTAAATTGGATGATCAGGTAGCATCAGACTCTAAAAATATTGTACTGGGAAATGTAACCCATTTGTTCTGGATGAGGAACTAGCTGCAATATTTGTTTTATAAAAAAGCTGAATGGGAAGTCAATGGGCAGGAGCAAGCTGATAAACCAAATAGTTCCTAATCTTTGTCTGTGAACTGGAGAGCAATGTAATACCCTGGATCTGTGATTGGATCTTTTAACGACTTCCTTGTTAGTTTTAAGTTTAAATTTTAAGAACAAATTTCAGCCACCAAGGTGCTAAAACAATTTGCATTGCTCCTTGGAATAGAAACTCAGGTATCTGCAAAATATAACAAAATATCAGAGAGCCTCGGGCAAGGGGTAAGCTACAGAATAAATTTCTGGAGAAGGTCATGCCTAAGAACATGCTGCGATGGCTTTCCCTTCTGCTGGGTTGGCAGCATGTTTAACATGGTACCTGTCCCAATGAAACTGAAAAGGTGGAAACTGTAGCCAGCGGCATCAATAACCCATTGTTGATGCATCTTCTTCCATGAAATAATTTTGTAGATGAGTCTATGAAAATATCAAAGGAATTTGTTGTTTGAAGGTATTTAAATGTTACAGTGAGGACAGCAGTATAAAGGCTTAAGACATCTCAGGGATGACTTTTGCTTCCTTGATTAGATTTCAGTATGAATTTATAGGGTTTCAAGACATTTTGACTTAAATAAAAGCTCTAGGTGTGTATATAGCATTCAGTAAGAGCTGCCAGCACTCTTCCGTTAGAAATTCTTTTCCATCTTGAAATCCTAGGGTGAGACTCAGGCATGTCTTTCTTTAGGATGGGGTCTCCTGAAACTGACATAGAGGTTTCTGGCATGAAACAATGCGATCTCTTCCTAGCAAAGAAGTCTTTGCCTATTAAAATAATGGAGAGAACTTTTTGTGGAATTTCTTCTTAAGATTTTAACAAAGTAGAAGTATGGCACGTCATGTCAGTAATAAAGAAGTAGGAATTGCAACTCCTTTGCAAACAGAACAAATGGGATCCTTCTTATGGCCCCTCAGTTGTTGCTCTTGTTTGTTTATTTTTATTTAGAGCTTGACAAATATCAGTTCTCCTCTCTTGGCTTGGAAAATTCTGAAAAACTTGTTGATCTGGAAATCTGAGTCATTGGTTGGTTCTGACTCTGTCACTGTGGATTTTAGGGTTTATTTGTATGATTGCTGTCACTAGAGCATGCCAGCTTTAAGGAGGTCAAGGAGATCATCACTGACAGGGAAGGGGAAAGTTCATACCTGTCAAAACAGAGAAGACTTTAATTTCTGCTGCTGCAAGTCTGTGTTTCTACTTACAAGCTCTGCTGTTCCAAGCTAATCCTATAGAAAGTATTTCCTCAGAGAAGTAGTTGGCTATTGCATGTATTTATAAGGCTTCATTGCTGACAATAGTCATTTTGTTATGGATCAGGAAAGAACGAAGCCTCATAACTGTTTCTCTCTGTGGTACTCTTTTGAGATAGAGTATACTTTAGGTTTTCCCGGAGTTTCTCTGCTACAGGTTTATCTCCATGTTTCACCTTGATGATTAGTTTGCTTGCTAAAGTTGATGTGTTTTCTTCCCCATCTCTTTTCTTTCCTATGTTCAGGCCTCAGTTGCACAGAGTAGAGGTGGGTTTTAGATGTCATAATGTCTCCCTTTGTATTTTGAAGCTAGTATGGTTTTGTAAATTTGATAATTGAGTCTACAAGGTATTAGTAAATTCCGAAGAAATGGCCATGTTAATTCATTCTTTGGAAGTACCAGACAGAAGATACCAGTTACATCAAGAGGGAAAACCGTGATATTATTTTCTGACGATTTAATACTCTAAGGTCACAACTGTAGCTAGCACAGATGCTACAGAAACTTTATGGGGATAATGAAGAGGTGCCTATCTTGGCCTTTTCTCTTCGAGCCATCTTGGCAAACCCTTTCAAAAATTGAGCAAGTTTGTGCTTTTGTTGTGTCTAGCAGCAGTAGAAGTGGTTTCTTCAGGAGGGAGGTCTTCTGAGGTTTTTCCCAGGAATGTTTCCCATGGAAAAACTGATGTGTTGTCTGAGGAGTCTGAGTTAAGCTGACTTCAGCACAGTGAGTTTCCACTGTGAAATCTCGTTCCACTATTTGAGATAGCATTCTCGGCCGGAGGAAACTAAAGATGTTTGAATGTTGAAATTATTTCAAGGAGGTGAGTCCCTGATACACACCAGAAACAAAACTACTCTGATTTTACAGGAGTGGTTTGTCTTAGAGTGGATGCTCCTTCCAAAGCATGTGGAGCCATCCCCACCAGACCTCTCCTGATCCATTTAGGCAACACTGTCCATCAAATTAAGCTGTAACAGGAAAAGGGATCTTGAGCCTTCTGCTCTTGGGGTTAGTGGAAATAAAATGCATTCGTAAGCATGGTCCTTGCAGCTGATGTCAGAATTGGGAAGTTTTCAGAGTTATCTCTCTTATTCAGTGTTCCAGAAGCCAGTTTGGTGATCAGTGACGAGAAAGCTCCTAATTGCTAGCTGGGTAAGCATGTCCGAGCAGTGCTCCCATACTCCTCATTCTAGGATGCTTTGATCAGATATAAGTTATTGTATTAAATAACAATATAAGTTATAATTCTGTCTTTTACGGTGGCTGAGGTAACCATTGGGGTTCGGATCCTTGGTAGATCATGAGGTTGCATATTCCAGTTATCTGGAGATTGGACATCATCCACCAAGATCCTGTTTTTAAAATCCATATAAAGATTTTCTTCAACGGAGAGTAAGACTGTTGAAAAGCAAGTGCTTATTACGGTTTGAATTTTTCTCCAAAGCCAGTGACAGTGTTCTCTAAATAACTTGCAGTGTTCACAGCTTTCTTCTCTCTTACTACCGCATTTTTGTGTTGCTTGTGACCTTAATGCTTGTGACCTTAAAGCATCATAGTCCCTCAGGGTCCAGGCTGGCCCAAGGCAGAAACGTAGATGCAGAACTGAAGTGACTTTGAGAACCACCTCCAGTCCTCTGCTGTGGCAAGCAACCCAACGCTGTTGTGAAATTTAGTTTGTTAAAATTATTAAGATAAAGCTCTGTAAATGTTGTTGATTCCTGCTACCCCTATTTTAAAGGCTTTTCCGAAACCTCTTGTCTCCCTTTTAGGGTAATATTTGTAATGCTTGTTGATCGCGAGGACGAGACAGGCTAAATTCTCAGGAACAGATTTAGAAAGAAAGAACATTACTCGACTGGCAAATTTCTCCCCATTAGTTGCAGTTTGTGGACATAATACTTGAGGGATTTTCTTTTACATTAGGCATTTATGTAAGTTTTCTTTGCTTAGGTTTTTTTTTTTTTTTTAGTAGTTTGAACTGAACTGAGCATTTGTAGGCAGAATGCTCAGAAATGCTAGCTGCCTTTTTTTCTTTTCTTGTCTTTAAATCAACTTTAATTTCATTTTCCACAACATTGCAGACAGCAAGTATAACAAAACAGAAGGTTTCCCATTATGATTTTGTTTGATCAATTGCAAATTAATTTAAAAGACTCGGTGATAGCTGCTGGGAAAATGAAGGCTTGGATTTGTTTGGCCAGTGAGGACAATAGCATGGATCAAATAAGGGTTAACAATGATGCCCTTGAACAAACTGAATCCTAGCACAATGTGTGTGTTGAGTTGGACTGCAACATGCATGTCCACGGAAAAGTTTTTTATTTAAAACAAACCTAGACCATAGCTTAATTATCAAAGGAAAACAAGAGGCACAAAGAGCTACATGTTTCTGATATGGCTTTTTATTTTCCAAAATAGCTCCCTTCACACAGTTATCTAGGTGTTTAATTTCCATGCATAATAGCAACAGTTATTGTTGTCATTCGTTAAGAGAGATTAACAGATAGTAAGTACAAACAAACGCAAATAAGTCCTGAATAGAGAGGTGACAAAGAAGAAAAGACCTCTTTAATGTTAATTAAAATTGGTAGGAAGTCTAGGCAAATTACACGAACTATTTTCTGTATGGATTAAAGGGACATGTAGTTGGTTTCTATGTCACAGACACTCTTGCACATTTGTTTTTTAATACAGGTGACATCACAAATTAGAAGTCCATTTTAAAATATAATTTATCTAGAAATAAACTTATTCCTGAAAGTTTTGTGTTTTGGTAATTTGTTCTTTAACTGTGGAAAAAAAAACTCCAAAACAATAACAATGAGCTATGTGATCAGAATGCCTATTTTTAATCCTAAAATAAGCCTTTACTTTTATTTTAAGCAGATTCTTTCGTTCTTCTTTCATCTTCTGTATTTTGTGACCAGCAGAGTTCCCAGCTCTTTCTTCCAGGGTGACTAAATTGCACTGAAACAGCTACGTAGAGAAACCTGCTTCAAACGTGCTGGTGCCGTGATGATTCGGGTGGACCGGCTCTACGCGCTGTGTGTAGGAGAACAGAGCAGCCCCTCGCGAGTGCTGCAGTGCTTCGCTTCTTAATCATTAGCTAAAAAATGCCAACAGGTGGCAGAAACCAAACACAGTTGCTTTTAGCGAGCCTTATTAGCATGGTTGTCTGTTTTTGAGTGTTCGGCTCAGCTGAAGCCGTGGTGCTGCTCCCGCTCCAGGCTTTGTTTTTCCAGTTGCCCTTGCATTCCCTAACCAAACACCTTGCTGCCTGGGAGGTTTCACACTTCGTAGTATAATAAATTACCTTCAAGTTCAAATGTAGTCATTTCTTCTGTTTTGAGTCACAGATGTTCTCTTGTGCACCAAGAATCTTCTCTGTTAAAACTGAAGCCGTTACGCGCTAAAACAGAAGGGTTTCTCTAATGGGCTTCCTCTAACAGGTTAGATTCTCCCTCTCCCTCCCTGTCTGCTGTGTAATTTCAAGTCCTGTTTCCAGATGTTTCATAGGAAGATATAGGTCCCACATAGCAAGCAAACACGGCATAAACAGCTTTCCACGTAGATATGGCTTGGGCTCTAAGAATGAACCTAATGGCTGCTACGTGGCATTTCATTATCTTTCCAGAAATGTTTTGGTGTTTTCTCTCACAGCAGTTCTTATATGTACCAAGATATTCTTGGTAATCATGGAAGTATCTGGTGTCTGAAGATCTCAAGGTCTTTTCTTCAGTAAAATTTTGTGTAAATAAAAGTTTCCTAAGTTTGGTGGATTGTTTTTAAAAATGCAAGACAATGTAAAAAATAATAATAAAATAAAAAATCTTCAGTGCACAACATTCAAAGCCACAGCTAAGGACAAGCTTTTTGACTTGAGACTCATTTGAATCCACTCATTTTAGAAGACCTTGGGTCAGGTTCAAAATTAGGACTTTTAATGATAAAGCATCTGCCTATGAAGTAGCTCAATCATGATAGAGCAGCCTGTATTTTTCTAATGCAAAATAACAAAAATACTTGTCATAAATAATTAGTGACGCGGAGAGTGATACTAGGACTGCTAGTTGCAGCAGACCCAAATTACATGTGTAGAAGACCAAGAGAAACTGGGAGAGTTTTCTTGGGCATGGCACTAAGGGGATAGCATCGCAGATACGATGTGGCTGCAGAAATGCTGAAAGCAGGACAGGTGCGAGGGTCTGGGAAGGTTTTTGAAGTAAAAGAAGCTATTTAGAAAGGATTTAAGATTTTCTTCTTAAAACAAACAAGCAAACAAAAAAAACGCCTTGAATCAGATTGCTGGTGCTTTTAAAAGGGTTGTGGGAGAAGATCTTTTAATTTGGAGAGAGTAGTAAAGCTGGCAGATGTGAAAAGACACCGTCTTCAGGTTTTCTGTTACCTATTTCTGTAATGAAGAGTCCATGAAAAACCTTCAAGCCTGTGTACTCCAATAAACAATAGGAAAGAAATGGGGGAAAAAAAATTAAAAGCAGCTTTTAGTGGCAGTTTAAGTGAAGTTCCATTTTAACAAGACTTTAGAAAATATCAGCTGAAATTCACATGTGCCTCTGAACAAATTGCAGAGTGTTAGAAGTAAATTAACTAAAATATATAACTTTGCTGACATAATTATATTGAATCGAGGTGCTGAATTACTGAGGTAAAGAAAGATAAAGTTTGGACCATGCTGATGAGAAGAGAAGATTAAAGTTGTGTATGAATTGGCTTGTCAGAAATTCAAGATTCAAGTTGCGTATGAATTGGCTTGTCAGAAAGTCAAGATATCTATGAATTAAAAGCAAGCACAAGTGTGTCATGGTAGGGTTGTGCTGTTGAGCGCCCAGTCAAAGCAGTGATGGGCGCTGAGTGAGAGAGAGGAAACAGAAAGGGCTGGAAACACAATAAAAATTGGAAATTTCAGTTGGCATCATGGAGATAAGGTAGGAGTTGTTGAGACAGCTAGTTAAGGAGTCAACGAGAAGGGAATCAAGCACCTTTTCCTCCCGTTTCCTAATACTTTTGTCCGAGTGCCAGCAATCATATGTTTAGATTCAGTTTCCTTGTGGGAGCAACTGCCCCAGGAGGCTGGAAATGGAGGTGGAAATAAATGGCCACCGCGCACAGAGCGCAGAAAGCAGCAGCCGGGATGTGAGAGACCCTCAGATCAGCGTGGGTTGAGTTGCTCTGCAGCGGCATGAGCAGGGATGGCTTGAGAAGTGGGGCAGAAAGACCTTGTGAGACCACGTTGGCAAGTCGGTCAGCTGTGAAAATCTTCATTCACTAACTTTTAACTTTTGATGAAGATGCTAAAACCCCAATCCAACCTTGGTGTACAATATGTGTTTTGTTTTGTATTTTTGTATTTTTTTGTGTTTCTATATAAATACATGTTCCTCCAGCATCTTGAATACAGTGTGCCACATGAGTTTCATTTCCCTCTCCTTTTCATTCATTTTTCTCCTCATCATCCTTTTAAAAATGAACTGGACAACATTCAGAGCAGGGCAACAAAAATACGGTTTCCGTGTGAGGAAGAGCTAAATAAATTAGGACTGTGTTTTGGAAAAGATCTTGAGTGCAGATGAGGTGATAGAGATCTGCGAAATCCCGAGTGGCATGAAAAAGGTGAATGAAAAGTGAGTATTCCCAGTCTCTTCCAAGACGAGCACTAGAAGGCGAAGAGAAGAGAAGAGAAGAGAAGAGAAGAGAAGAGAAGAGAAGAGAAGAGAAGAGAAGAGAAGAGAAGAGAAGAGAAGAGAAGAGAAGAGAAGANGAAGAGAAGAGAAGAGAAGAGAAGAGAAGAGAAGAGAAGAGAAGAGAAGAGAAGAGAAGAGAAGAGAAGAGAAGAGAAGAGAAGAGAAGAGAAGAGAGAAAGGAAAAGAGAAAGGAAAAGAGAAAATCCTAACAGGTGGTGCATTCCAAAGAAATAAGATTTTTTTTTTTTTTCACAGAACGTAGTTGTTTTGCAGGATGTTGTAGATGCTGGAAGTTCACATTGGTTCAGAAAGCATTTGGAGAAATTCCTTGGGGTGAAGGGCTACAGAGTATATAAAAAAAATTTGGTTCAGAAGATGCTTGAGTCATCCACTTCTCAAACCTGGAAGAATCTTCTGGAAAAATACTAGTATATGCTTGTGTTATTCCTCAAGTATCTGCTTTTGGTCATATTTAGAGATAGTGTAACCTGTGGTTGGGCTTGGTAGAAATGATGTCTTTACATCCTCCTGATCCCAGAAACAATCTTAGAACCCTGAGAGATACATTTTGCATCATCTGTCTGAGTTCATATAGAACAAAATGATGAGATTTTATTTCATTTTAATTTAACCAAAAAAAAAAACCCTTAAATGAGTCTAATTTTGTTAAAGTCCTAGTATCTTCCTAGAGAGAAAAAAAAATGTTTGGGCCTGTTGCCAGAAAAGCTAAAAACTGAAATGGTTTTGTAAAAACCTTTTCCCTCCAAAGCAAGGAAATTGCACCTTATTTAAAAAAAAATAAGAAGTGTTGTAGATCAGTAGAGTTTCTTAGCTTTTGGTCTGCATGGTTGTACAAAGTTACTTTGGTCTGTGTTAGCGCTGTGTGAGTTGGAGAAGAGCAGGGATTCCGATATCTTTCAAAATGGGGATGACTGTCTATGTAGAATGTGGGATTTGAACTACAAAAATTTCAGTTCGGTTCTCAACCAGTGATTATGTTACCTTAAACAAAGCTCTTTGTTTCTTTGTTCCTAATTTTAGATCTTTGCAATGCATATTACAGTATCGGCTTCACAGAAGACATTTTCTTGCCTGAGTGTGATTCATTGTTTGGATGATTTTTTTTTCAAAAATTGAATTTATAGTAAAATTGCCTTTTCCCTCCCCTGCTTTTTCCTTTTCTGCAGGGTTGGTTAGTATGTGAGGAGCCAGCTTGCCAGAACCGAACCCGTCGACTTCCCCTCCACTTTTCCCGGCAAGGTCCCGTATGCCAGGCCTGTAGGAAGGCTGTTTTAAGACCAGAGGTGAGTGCTTTGGGACGAATCTTTGCTGATGACATTGGGCAGAACTCGCATGAAACTCTGAAAGCTGTTTTTGATTTGAGAAAGGCAGAAATCGGCCTTTCAAAGGCGGCAGAATTAAGCAGGAATTTTTCGTGCCATTATTAAATGAGATTGTTTTATGCTCGTCTTTACTCCCTGTTTAAACTGTGGCATCGCTCCTTTGGAAGAGCATTCCAAGCAGCTGCTGTGTTTGGAAGTTTTCCAGCTGACCAGCATTTGGCCGGAAAGCTAGAATTTGCTGGACTGTTTCTGCCAAAATACAGGTGAATTAAAAAATGAACTAAAACAACCTTGCAAAACAAAACAAAGCAAAGCAAAAAATTCCTGCTTTGCTGCCATCTGGCTCTCATCTGACTGGATTTGATGCTTAAGGGGCTGGAAGTCTAAGCTGTCCTGCCATTTCTCTGGGTATTCAAAGGTAAGTAATTTCAGAGACGAGAAGTTCTAGGTATTGCAATGTTCTCTTGATTTAGGCTTCATGCCTAAACGGGATAGATGTCTGAGCAAGAGACTCTGGTCTTCCAGATTTCATACTCCATCCTAGATGAGCCATCAACCCTGAAACTGAAGGA